>NC_092712.1:85719139-86028924 GCF_047496885.1 Scyliorhinus torazame
AAACACCACCCCATCCAAACAATTTGATCTAAAGAGTTTCCACTCAATGTTTGGGAAGTTAAAGTCACCCATGACTACTCCCCTGTGACGTCTGCACCTTTCCAAAATCTGTTTACCAATCTGTTCCTCCACATCTCTATTACTATTGGGGGCCTATAGAAAACTCCCAACAAGGTGACTGCTCCTTTCCTATTTCTGACTTCAACCCATACTACCTCAGTAGGCAGATACTCCTCGAACTGCCTTCCTGCAGCTGTTATACTATCTCTAATTAACAATGCCACCCCCCACCTCTTTTACCACCCTCCCTAATCTTATTGAAACATCTATAACCAGGGACCTCCAATAACCATTTATGCCCCTCTTCTATCCAAGTTTCCGTGATGGCCACCACATTGTAGTCCCAAGTACCGATCCATGCCTTAAGTTCACCCATCTTATTCCTGATGCTTCTTGCGTTGAAGTATACACACTTCAACCCATCTCCGTGCCTGCAAGTGTTCTCCTTTGTCAGTGTTTCCTTACCCGCTGCCTCATTACACGCTTTGGCATCCTGAGTATCGGCTACCTTAGTTGCTGGACTACAAATCCGGTTCCCATTCCCCTGCCAAACTAGTTTAAACCCTCCCGAAGAGTACTAGGAAACCTCCCTCCCAGGATAATGGTGCCCCTCTGGTTCAGATGCAACCCGGCCTGCTCGTACAGGTCCCACCTTCCCCAGAATGCGCTCCAATTATCCAAATACCTGAAGCCCTCCCTCCTACACCATTCCTGCAGCCACGTGTTCAGCTGCACTCTCTCCCTATTCCTAGCCTCGCTATCACGTGGCACCGGCAACAAACCAGAGATGACAACTCTGTCTGTCCTGGCTTTTAACTTCCAGCCTAACTCACAAAACTCGTTTATTACCTCCACACCCCTTTTCCTACCTACGTCATTGGTACCAATGTGCACCACGACTTCTGGCTGCTCCCCCTCCCCATTAAGGATCCTGAAGACACGATCCGAGAAATCCCTGGCCCTGGCACCCGGGAGGCAACATACCTTCCGGGAGTCTCGCTCGTGACCACAGAATCTCCTATCTATTCCCCTAACCATTGAATCTCCACCAACTATTGCTTTTCTATTCTCCCCCCTTCCCTTCTGAGCCCCAGAACCAGACTCAGTGCCAGAGACCTGACCGCTAGGGCCTTCCCCCGGTAGGTCATCCCCCCCAACAGCATCCATAACGGTATACATGTTTTGAAGAGGAACGGCCACGGGGGATCCCTGCACTGTCTGCCTGTTTGTTTTCTTCCCCCTGACTGTATCCCAGCTATTCTTGTCCTGTACCTTGGGTGTGGTTACCTCCCTGTAACTCTTCTCCATCACCCCCTGTGCCTCCCGGATGATCCAAAGTTCATCCAGCTCCAGCTCCAGTTCCCTAACATGGTCTTTGAGGAGCTGGGGTTGGGTGCACTTCCCGCAGGTATAGTCAGCGGGTCACCGGTGGTATCCCTCACCACCCACATCCTACAGGAGGAGCATTCAACTGGCCTAGCCTCCATCCCCTCTTACCTTACAGAATATAGCTGCCCTGTGGACCAAATGGATCTCCGCCCCCGACTCTGCTCCCAGTCAGCTGCACTCTCTGTAAACTCCTGGCTCTCTTCTCACTCTTTGCGGAAATGTAGGAAACAAAATGAAAGGAGCACCTTACTCCCTCCTCACCTAACTCCCTCAGTCACCAAACTCTCACTATAACACTCAGATGCACCAAATTCAGCACTCCCTCAGTCACCAAACTCTCACTATAGCACTCAAATGCACCAAATTCAGCACTCAGTGCAAACAAAGTCTGCACTGTAGGGGATCACTTTTATACTGTGAATCTAGCCTCTGAAAACTGGCCTAATCCAATTAACTAATTAACAAGCTCCAGCTGCAAGTACCTACAAGTAGAAGCTTTGTTTAAAGCTGATTGAAAATTCACCTTCTTCTAAACCAAACAGCAACTTTTAAGTTAATTAACTAAATAAAAGAAAGACTAGACTTTAGATAAAAATGAAGCCTTATACTCCCTCAGTCACCAAACTCTCACTATAGCACTTAAATGCACCAAATTCAGCACTCAGTGCAAACAAAAAAAACGAGCCTCCTGATGCCCTGTCCTGCGGCACATGTGCCAACTCACAAGTGGACCGCCTCCGAGCCCTCCACGAGGGGTCACTCGCTTTTTCCACTTTATCAAGACCCACAACCTGCCCTACTCCCTCAAGGAGGTCAGGACAGCCACCAGGGACTGCCAAATCTGCGCGGAGTGCAAACCGCACTTCGACCGGCCAGAGAAAGCGCACCTGATAAAGGCTTCCCGTCCCTTTGAACGCCTCAGCATGGACTTCAAAGGCCCCATCCCCTCCACCGACCGCAACACGTACTTCCTGAACATGATTGACGAGTAATCCCGGTTCCCATTCGCCATCCCCTTCCCCGACATGACCGCAACCACCGTCATCAAGGCCCTCCATAGCATCTTTGCACTGTTCGGGTTCCCCACTTACATACATAGTGATAGGGGGTCCTCCTTTATAAGCGACGAACTGCGTCAATTCCTGCTCAGCAAGGGCATCGCCTCGAGCAGGACAACCAGTCGCCAAGAGGCATCTGTAAGAATCTCGGGCAACCCCTGGTCCCCTTGAACTGTGAAACCGGACTTTAAACTCAGAAACTGTAAAAAGGACACCTTTTCAACAAAGAGCTTGGCCAAATTTTTCCCAGCAAGCTTGGCTTGCAGGGCTGTCTGTGAGTGTGAAAGGAATGTTTGCAGCACCCCTCCCCCCCCCCCCCCCCCCCCCCCGGACTTACAACTCATCAGTGGACAGACAGCCCTAATTGGATCAGCAAAGGGCACAATGGAAATGCTAATAGCCCTGAAACTCCCCCAGCCAAGAAACAATGTGTTCGGAAAAACTCCTTACATCTGTTAATGACCTTGTCTCCATTGGAGCTGGAAAACCCATCTGCACAATCAGGTCGTAATGGCAGCAATCTCCGGAGCGGATAGCAGACGCGAAAATCCCATCTTCTTAACGAGGTGTGGAAGACCGCGATCTCCCAGGACAATGGAGCTCGGTGACTGGAGCTGGCTACCTGGACATATCAGGAGAAGGGGCGGGACCTGCGGGAACTTTGAAATGATAACTTACCTGCTCACACAAAAGAAGCTGGACTGGCGCGAAAACTTGAATTTTGGACTATAAAAAGGGTGGTCAAACGGCCATTCGCTCTCTTAGGATCTTTTGCTCTTGCTGAACTCTCTGCTCCTACAACATCTCGAATTGCCTTGGATTGTAAGTATCCCGCAGCAGCTTGCGAAGCTCCCGCGACTAATATAGTGGTTGAGGCTTTGTGGAAAGGGGGTGCATGCTCCTATTTTGTCTTTTTAAAAGATTGCTAAAATTGTGTATGTAAGTTTTACGTTGTGCTGCGATAGTATTCCTTCCATAGTAATAGTCATTAAAGTATAAGATAATTGTGTGTTTCTGTATTTGGTGGTGGTTGATCTTGGCAATTAATAAAATATATGTGTTTGGATTTTGAATTGGAGTCTGTCTCAATTCCTTCAATCCCTCACCAACGAGCTCTAGCCAAGTCACTCTATTAAAATACTCCTTACCATAAATCCGGTGTCGAGAACTGAGGGAAATCCCTGGGCGATTCGAACCCGCTCACTCAGGAAAGGCTGCCAGGTACAGGTGGGCAGAGGTTTTCCTTTCCTCTCTCTCTTGGGGGCGCTGCTCAGGTGAAGCAGGCGCAGGTGGTAGCGTATTCAACGGTGAGAGAGAGGATCACCCGGGCAGTGGTGGGGCTTGGACGACGGGGTGCCAAGCCTGGTAGAAGCCCACGGGGGTGGAGGTAAAAGGGGATCCCGCTACAATGGCGACCGCGGCAGGACATCGGTGGTTTGGGGTGTGTGACTTGGCAGAGACGGTGAGGGAACGAAGCAAAATGGAGGAGAGGATCTCCTCATATTTATGGAAAAAGATCATCCTCACCAAATCTTGGGTGTTGGAGCTAGTGAATGCAGAACGACCTGTGATGGCGGCGGCTGCATGGACAGAGGATAAGGAACACACTAAGAGTGTAGAAAAGGAAGTATGGTTAGCCTGCTTGTCCCAGCAGGTAGCCAACATGGAGAGAACGATAGCCAAGCTTGAGCAGGAGTTGGGAGAAGTTAGGGCCAGCGCAGGGGACAGCGCTAGGACAGCTGAACAGCTGTACAGTGAACTAGCAGAGGTGAGACAGGGCAGCCTACAGGACGGTGAGTCTCACCGGTATGAGAAGGAGTTTCTCCAGTGACAGGCAATTGAGGCAAAGGAGAGGGAGAAGGAGGCCTGGGAGCTTTTGGCCCAAGGCGCCCAGCAGTATAGGAAGCTGGAGGGGAAGTACCGGGACATCCAGGCAGCGTACCGGGTGGCTCGCGAGGAGGTAGGGGGCTGTGATCATGGGCCGTGCCAGGCACGGATAACGGAGTTGGAGGAGACCTTGTCCAAGGTCAGGGGACAGGTACACCTGGTAGATCCAGGGGGGTTCCCTAGGGGCAAGGTGCTCCTCGCAGCGGATGATTCCCCAAAGGCCAAGGGGAATAGACTGCCTCCTGAGGCGCCGGGATTGTGTCCGGGTCGGCAGGGGGGGATCGGACTGCCCGTTCAGGGGTAAGTCCAAGGGGGGTCAGCAGGGTACCACCAGATGGCGGCGTGCCCGCCTGGTTTCGTATGTGGATCCCCACGGGATGGGGACAGGCCACTGCCTGAGATGCCGGCAATGGGGCCGGATCGGCAGGTAGGGATCGGGACGTCCGGGGAGGGACAGGCCCAAGGGGGTTCAGGATTGTATTCCCAGATAGCGGCGTCTCCTATATGGGTAGTTAGCCCGGGAACAGGGGGGCTACCCAACGGGGCAGGAGAGCCGGACGCCGGGGAGGCTGAGGGGCAGGAGCCCCAGGTCCTGGGCGCCATGGGTCTGAATCAGGGTAGTCCCTTCACGAGGGTGGGGGAAACCAGACAGCAGGTCGGTGAGTCCCCAGAAACGTTTGCGGACAGGTTATGGGCAGTATATGAGGACGCGTGTGGGACCCCTCTGAATAGGCAAAATTTGGATGAAAGGACAGCCCACTGGCTAAAGACCTTGGTGGCTAACTGTCTCCCGAGGGTTAGGGCAAAGGCAGAGCACTGGTTCGACCCGATGGACCCGAACCTGAATGCGAGGGAGGTCCTCAGAAAGCTCACCCTAGCCTACCGTAACGGGGAGAGGGGGGAAGAGAAGCCCCCCAAGGGCAAGGTGCACGAAACCGCGCCAGCCCCCCTCCCAAGAAAGGAGTGGAAGCATGAGGGCGCCCGAGCCCCAGAGAGGAGACCAACGTGCTACGGGTGTGGGAAGCCCGGGCACTATAGGAGGGAGTGCAAGAACCCAACCAGGGAAGAGAGGGCTCCCCCAGGAAACAATCAGACCCCGGCGGCAGAAACGATTGCCCCGGAGACCATTAATGTTAAAGATTTCCTGGCTTACCTGCAGACCAAAACAGCAGGGTCCGGGCAGGTGGCGATGGCAACAGGCCAGGGCCAGCCCGTACCCGTACCCGTACCTGTACACACACCCCCAACTCCCTCATGACTAGCAGCAAAACAGCCCACTTTCCTGTGCCCAGTGGAGTACGGCCCATGCAGCAGACCCTGGGTCAAGATGGAGGTCCAGGAGGTGGTCGGGAGCTACCTGCTGGACACAGGAGCTTCCAGTACCATTGTCCACACGGACAACCCCCGAACCTCCCCTCTATCTAGCGGGGAACCCTACAGTCTTGTCGGCTTCACAGAGAACGTTCACCGGCAGGCAGCTGCAGCCCCGTCCCAAAATTAGCAGCGCGGCGTAGAATTCTTCTAACGATTCTCCGGGACTTTGCCGTCTCGTTGCGAGTTGGTAGCGGCGTAGACCTGGTTCACGGGGCGAACGTAGATGCTCTTCAGTGCTGCGAGCGCCGTCGGGAAATCCTCTGCGTCTTCTATGAGAGGGTAAATTTCCGGGCTTACCCTCGAATGCAGGACCTGCATTTTCTGGTCTTCTGTGATCCGGCCGGGGGCCGTTCAGAGGTAGCCTTCAAAACAAGCTTGCCAGTGTTTAAAAACTGCTGCCGAGTTCGCTGCGTGGGGGCTGATCCGCAGGCACTCCGGAGCGATCCGGAGCTCCATAGTCCTTTAAGCTCGCTTAATAAATTGTAGCGCACAATGACTTACGAGAGAGACGAGTAGAGATGAAGTCGATGAGGCTTTATTAAGCGAGACTTGTCCCCAGCAGTTCAGCAACAGAATGGAGCGGCGGGGAAAAGCTCAGGTTCTTATACTCCGCCTTCAGGGCGGAGCCAGGAGTCAACAGCCAACCAGGACCCGGGATCTGTCAGCCAATAGCATCAAGGCTTCACAGTCCCACATGACCCCTAATACATACTACCACACCAGGGAGGAGTTCTTTCTGGAGGTAGCAGCAGGCAGTGATGGCCTGAGCGCTGTACTCCTCCAGACCCGGCATGGCAAGCTGATGCCAGTGGTCTACTCCTCCCGAGCCCTCACAGAAGTGGAGCGGGCATACTCCAACTGTGAGAGGCATCTGCTCGCCACATACTGGGCGGTGAAGCGGATGCAGGTTTTTGCTAGGATGGCCCCCATCACCCTCTTAACACATCACACCCCGACCCGAATGCTACTAGACGGCCGGATTAAAGACGGTACGGTCAGCAGAGCCAGGATCACCAGGTGGACACTCTTGCTGGCCCAAATGGCACTGCGGGTGAAGGGGCTGATTGAGCCACAGCTCTTACCAACCTGGTATACCCCGGGGAGCCACATCACTGTTCAGTGGAAGGGGTATGGGAGGTAGGCTTTGGATTCCGGGCAGGGCGGCATCCCACAGGGAGGGAGAGCTACGTGGATGGAGCTAGTTCTGTAGAGGGGGGTGTCAGATTTACTGGTTGTGGGATCTGGGACCCCAAAGCAGGGATAGCCCTGGCCCTTAAACTCCCCCATACACTCAGCGCCCAGCAAGCAGAGCTGGCCGCAGTAAAGTACGTGGTCACTCACCCCAACCGTTTTCCCACACCATACACCATCTGCTCAGATAGCATGTTTACATGCAACTCGTGTACGGAGTACCTGGCAATCTGGTCCCGCCGAGGGTACACCTCCTCGGATGGGAAGCCCCTGGCCACCAAACCCCTCCTGGGAAAGATCGTAGCAGCAGTTGGAGAGGGCGGAGACCGGTATGTTCATAAGGTCAAAGCCCATTCCAAAACCGAGCCACGGGGTGAGGGGAACCAGAGAGTGGACAGCCTGGCTAGAGAGGGGGCTAGAACTGGGATAGCCTGGGATCCCTACGAAGAGGGACAAGTAGCAGCAGTTACAGGACAGCCTCGGAGGGGGGACAGAGGAACGGGCCTGGCCCCCGACCTGGCCACTGTCCAGGGACAGGATCCCGAGTTAAAGAAAGCCATAACAGCCCTGGGTAGGCAGGAGAAGGTTGAGGGACCCTACGGGGGGAAAAACATCACCCTGAAGGAGGGCATGCTCTTTAGGGGAGACCAGTGGATAGTGCCTTCCCAGCACCGCAGGGAGTTTTTAGAGGTGGCCCATGGGAGCTCCGGAGCAGGACACCCCGGTCCTGAGACCACCTGGCAGTGGGTGGAGAGAGGAGGGTGGTGGCCTGGCCTCCGGGAGGATATTCGCGATTTCTGCGCAACTGTTTAGTGTGTGCCACCAACAACCCTGACCCCAAGAAAAGGAAGGTATCGCTCGGGCACATTCGCAGGGTGGAGGGATCCTGGCAGTTGATACAAATCGACTACATTGGACCCCTTCCCATCGCTGTAGGGGGGGGGCACAGGTACTGTCTGGTGCTGGTGGATGTATTTTCAAAGTGGGTGGAAGCCTTCCCCTGCCGAACAGTCACCGCTGTGGGCACCGCTAAGATATTGGTCAGAGAAGTGTTTTCTAGGTGGGGACTCCCACAGTTTGTGGAATCGGACCAAGGGAGTCATTTCACGGGGCAGGTTATACATAAAGAAAAACATAGAAAATACAGCACAGAACAGGCCCTTCGGCCCACGATGTTGTGCCGAACCTTTGTCCTAGATTAATCATAGATTATCATTGAATCTACAGTGCAGAAGGAGGCCATTCGGCCCCCTGAGTCTGCACCAGCTCTTGGAAAGAGCACCCTACCCAAACTCAACACCTCCACCCAACACCAAGGGCAATTTGGACATTAAGGGTAATTTATCATTGGCCAATTCACCTAACCCGCACATCTTTGGACTGTGGGAGAAAACCGGAGCACCCGGAGGAAACCCACGCAGACACGGGGAGGACGTGCAGACTCCGCACAGACAATGACCCAAGCCGAAATCGAACCTGGGACCATGGACCTGTGAAGCAATTGTGCTATCCACAATGCTACCGTGCTGCCCTTAAGAACAAATTAATCTACACTATATCATTTTCCCGTAATCCATGTACCTATCCAACAGCTGCTTGAAGGTCACTAATGTTTCCGACTCAACTACTTCCACAGGCAGTGCATTCCATGCCCCCACTACTCTCTGGGTAAAGAACCTACCTCTGATATCCCTCCTATATCTTCCACCTTTCACCTTAAATTTATGTCCCCTTGTAATGGTGTGTTCCACCTGGGGAAAAAGTCTCTGACTGTCTACTCTATCTATTCCCCTGATCATCTTATAAACCTCTATCAAGTCGCCCCTCATCCTTCTCCGCTCTAATGAGAAAAGGCCTAGCACCCTCAACCTTTCCTCGTAAGACCTACTCTCCATTCCAGGCAACATCCTGGTAAATCTTCTTTGCACCTTTTCCAGAGCTTCCACATCCTTCCTAAAATGAGGCGACCAGAACTGTACACAGTACTCCAAATGTGGCCTTACCAAAGTTTTGTACAGCTGCATCATCACCTCACGGCTCTTAAATTCAATCCCTCTGTTAATGAACGCGAGCACACCATAGGCATTCTTCACAGCTCTATCCACTTGAGTGGCAACTTTCAAAGATGTATGAACATAGACCCCAAGGTCTCTCTGCTCCTCCACAATGCCAAGAACTCTACCGTTAACCCTGTATTCCGCATTCATATTTGTCCTTCCAAAATGGACAACCTCACACTTTTCAGGGTTAAACTCCATCTGCCACTTCTCAGCCCAGCTCTGCATCCTATCTATGTCTCTTTGCAGCCGACAACAGCCCTTCTTACTATCCACAACTCCACCAATCTTCGTATCGTCTGCAAATTTACTGACCCACCCTTCAACTCCCTCATCCAAGTCATTAATGAAAATCACAAACAGCAGAGGACCCAGAACTGATCCCTGCGGTACACCACTGGTAACTGGGATCCAGGCTGAATATTTGCCATCCACCACCACTCTCTGACTTCTATCGGTTAGCCAGTTCGTTATGCAACTGGCCAAATTTCCCACTATCCCATGCCTCCTTACTTTCTGCATAAGCCTACCATGGGGAACTTTATCAAATGCCTTACTAAAATCCATGTACACTACATCCACTGCTTTACCTTCATCCACATGCTTGGTCACCTCCTCAAAGAATTCAATAAGATTTGTAAGGCAAGACCTACCCCTCACAAATCCGTGCTGACTATCCCTAATCAAGCAGTGTCTTTCCAGATGCTCAGAAAGCCTATCCTTCAGTACCCTTTCCATTACTTTGCCTACCACCGAAGTAAGACTAACTGGCCTGTAATTCCCAGGGTTATCCCTAGTTCCTTTTTTGAACAGGGGCACGACATTCGCCACTCTCCAATCCCCTGGTACCACCCCTGTTGACAGTGAGGACGAAAAGATAATTGCCAACGGCTCTGCAATTTCATCTCTTGCTTCCCATAGAATCCTTGGATATATCCCGTCAGGCCCGGGGGACTTGTCTATCCTCAAGTTTTTCAAAATGCCCAACACATCTTCCTTCCTAACAAGTATTTCCTCGAGCTTACCAATCTGTTTCACACTGTCCTCTCCAACAATATCGCCCCTCTCATTTGTAAATACAGAAGAAAAGTACTCATTCAAGACCTCGCCTATCTCTTCAGACTCAATACACAATCTCCCGCTACTGTCCTTGATCGGACCTACCCTCGCTCTAGTCATTCTCATATTTCTCACATATGTGTAAAAGGCCTTGGGGTTTTCCTTGATCCTACCCGCCAAAGATTGTTCATGCCCTCTCTTAGCTTTCCTAATCCCTTTCTTCAGTTCCCTCCTGGCTATCTTGTATCCCTCCAATGCCCTGTCTGAACCTTGTTTCCTCAGCCTTACATACGTCACCTTTTTCCTCTTAACAAGACATTCAACCTCTCTTGTCAACCATGATTCCCTCACTCGACCATCTCTTCCCTGCCTGACAGGGACATACATATCAAGGACACGTAGCACCTGTTCCTTGAACAAGTTCCACATTTCACTTGTGTCCTTCCCTGCCAGCCTATGTTCCCAACTTATGCACTTCAATTCTTGTCTGACAACATCGTATTTACCCTTCCCCCAATTGTAAACCTTGCCCTGTTGCACGTACCTATCCCTCTCCATTACTAAAGTGAAAGTCACAGAATTGTGGTCACTATCTCCAAAATGCTCCCCCACTAACAAATCTATCACTTGCCCTGGTTCATTACCCAGTACTAAATCCAATATTGCCCCTCCTCTGGTTGGACAATCTACATACTGTGTTAGAAAAGCTTCCTGGACACACTGCACAAACATCACCCCATCCAAACTATTTGATCTAAAGAGTTTCCACTCAATATTTGGGAAGTTAAAGTCGCCCATGACTACTACCCTATGACTTCTGCACCTTTCCAAAATCTGTTTCCCAATCTGTTCCTCCACATCTCTGCTACTATTGGGGGGCCTATAGAAAACTCCTAACAAGGTGACTGCTCCTTTCCTATTTCTGACTTCAACCCATACTACCTCAATAGGGTGATACTCCTCGAACTGCCTTTCTGCAGCTGTTATACTATCTCTAATTAATAATGCCACCCCCCCCACCTCTTTTACCACCCTCCCTAATCTTATTGAAACATCTATAACCAGGGACCTCCAACAACCATTTCTGCCCCTCTTCTATCCAAGTTTCCGTGATGGCCACCACATCGTAGTCCCAAGTACCGATCCATGCCTTAAGTTCACCCACCTTATTCCTGATGCTTCTTGCGTTGAAGTATACACACTTCAACCCATCTCCGTGCCTGCAAATACTCTCCTTTGTCAGTGTTCCCTTCCCCACTGCCTCATTACATGCTTTGGCGTCCTGAATATCGGCTACCTTAGTTGCTGGACTACAAATCCGGTTCCCATTCCCCTGCCAAATTAGTTTAAACCCTCCCGAAGAGTACTAGCAAACCTCCCTCCCAGGATATTGGTGCCCCTCTGGTTCAGATGCAACCCGTCCTGCTTGTACAGGTCCCACCTTCCCCAGAATGCGCTCCAATTATCCAAATATCTGAAGCCCTCCCTCCTACACCATTCCTGCAGCCACGTGTTCAACTGCACTCTCTCCCTATTCCTAGCCTCACTATCACGTGGCACCGGCAACAAACCAGAGATGACAACTCTGTCTGTCCTGGCTTTCAACTTCCAGCCTAACTCCCTAAACTTGTTTATTACCTCCACACCCCTTTTCCTACCTATGTCGTTGGTACCAATGTGCACCACGACTTCTGGCTGCTCCCCCTCCCCCTTAAGGATCCTGAAGACACGATCCGAGACATCCCTGGCCCTGGCACCCGGGAGGCAACATACCTTCCGGGAGTCTCGCTCGCGACCACAGAATCTCCTATCTATTCCCCTAACCATTGAATCTCCTACAACTATTGCTTTTCTATTCTCCCCCCTTCCCTTCTGAGCCCCAGAGCCAGACTCAGTGCCAGAGACCTGGCCGCTAGGGCCTTCCCCCGGTAGGTCATCCCCCCCAACAGCATCCAAAACGGTATACTTGTTTTGAAGGGGAACGGCCACGAGGGATCCCTGCACTGTCTGCCTGTTTGTTTTTTTCCCCCTGACTGTAACCCAGCTATTCTTGTCCTGTACCTTGGGTGTGGTTACCTCCCTGTAACTCTTCTCAATCACCCCCTCTGCCTCCCGGATGATCCGAAGTTCATCCAGCTTCAGCTCCAGTTCCCTAACACGGTCTTTGAGGAGCTGAAGTTGGGTGCACTTCCCGCAGGTATAGTCAGCGGGGACACCGGTGGTATCCCTCACCACCCACATCCTACAGGAGGAGCATGTAACTAGCCTAGCCTCCATCCCCTCTTACCTTACAGAATATATCTGCTGTGTGGACTAACTAGATCTCCGCCCTCCGACTCTGCTCCCAGTCAGCTACACTTCCTGTAAACTCCTGGCTCTCTTCGCACTCTTTGCGGAAATGTCGGAAACAAAATGAAAGGAGCACCTTACTCCCTCCTCACCTAACTCCCTCGGTCACCAAATTCTCACTATCGCACTCAAAAAGCACCAAATTCAGCACTCCCTCGGTCACCAAACTCTCACTATCGCACTCAAAAAGCACCAAATTCAGCACTCAGTGCAAACAAAGTTTGCACTGTAGGGGATCACTTTTATACTGTGAATCTAGCCTCTGAAAAACTGGCCTAATCCAATTAACTAATTAACAAGCTCCAGCTGCAAGTGCCTACAAGTAGAAGCCTGTTTAAAGCTGATTGAAAATTCACCTTCTTCTAAACCAAACAGCAACTTTTAAGTTAATTAACTAAATAAAAGAAAGACTAAACTTTAGATAAAAATGAAGCCTTATACTCCCTCGGTCACCAAACTCTCACTATCGCACTCAAAAAGCACCAAATTCAGCACTCAGTGCAAAACTGAGGGTTTTATGCAGGCAACCCTAAAGATCCTGGGGATTAAGGCCAAATGGCATGTGGCCTATAACCCCCAATCCTCAGGCCCTGTAGAGAGGCTCAACCGGACCATTAAAGAAAGGTTGAGAAATGAGACGGGCAACTCTCCCGGCGGGTGGGTAGAGGTTTTGCCCTTAGTGTTAATGGGGATCCGGGCGAGCCAGTCTAGGAGCACAGGGTACTCCCCGCATGAGCTCATGACAGGAAGGGTGATGAGGACCCCAATACATGTAATGGTGCCTTCCCTGCCAGAAGGACAGCTGAGGGAAGTAAACCGGGACAAGTTTGCGGGGAAGCTGCTGGAGCAGCTTAAATAAATAAATTGGCAGGCAGCTTGCCACATGGGGGCACAACACAGGAGGAACAAACTGCTGCTAGAGCCCCACACCACCCATGAATGGGCCACTGGGGACCAGGTAATGGTCAGAAATTTTGCACGGGTGGGGGTCTCCGAGCCACTGTACGCGGGGCCGTACAGTATAGTGGACAAAGCCAGCCCCATGGTCTATGCAGTCCAGCTTCCCCGGAGGGTTAGGTGGTTTCCCGTAAACCAGTGTAAGCTCTTCGACCCCACCAGGGCCGGCAAGAGCAAGCCCCGGGAAAAACGGGGGGTGGTAGTGGAGGAAGCCCCCGTAGAGGTAGAGACGGTGGGGGAGATCCCCAATCCCACCACCACGCAAGCAGTGACAGTGTGCTGGCCCAAAGGGGCAGCACAAAGGGTAGCGGTGACAGCGAGGCCGACGGTGCTGCTGGCACCTAGCATAGGGACGGGTAAGATCCCCCAACCCCCACCTGCGGGGCAGATTGCATGCCTCAGCGAGGGAGGCCCTGGAAATGGAGGTGTCCCCCTTCACCTGGGAACCGTCCAGAGGACGTAGGAGTAGTAGGGTTCTCAAGCCCCCGGTGAGGTGGTCCCCGGTGCACATCCCCAGAGCCCGGCCCCGGAACAGCCGGGCCCGGGTGGGCGAAAGGAAGAAGGGGGCGCCGCCGAGCACTGCCCCCAGGAATCCACTCCCCACGGGGGGAGAAGAAGGGCCCCCAAGCCCCTTAAGTGAAGGGAAGGACAGGGTGAGTCAGGCCCTTTGGCCGGAGGAGGTCCGGACCGGACAGTCGGACCCAGTGGACGGCTGGCCCCAGGGTAGCGGGGTCCAGTTTTGAGTTGGCCACCCGGAGACGGGTGGCAGATGTAAATAGATTTTAAGTAAACTTTGGAATTGTCAGTGTAAGTTTTATTGTGTTGGTTTATTTCATAGTACTCTGGGGTTAAAGACTTCTGGTGTTTTCGTTTTATAAGAATAGTGGTTTTGTTATGTGTGGTTCGTCGTTGTGTTCGTAGTAAAACTAGACAGGGAGAAGTCAGGCCGGGAGTTACAGAACAACTGTTACAGCCGGCGGGGTTCCACCGAGGCACGTTTAAAGGACATTACAGTAGGCACAGCACGAAAGGGATTCCCTTTCGTTTTCAAATGGTTCCTAGAAAGAGCAAACGGCCATGGGGTGCAAGGGGGTTTTCTCTGTTTTTGTCTTACAGATGGATCATCCAGCGCTGTGTCTGATGCTGCTCTGGGGGAGATGGGAACCGGGAAACCCTTATCGAAGAGAGACTGAGGAGTCCTTCACCTATGGGTGCTCTGGAGGCAGAGCCCCCCTCGTCACCACTGGACAGGGAGACCAGGTGGCGGCAGAGCAGACCTGCTACAGCCACCTGGGGAGGTGGCCTGGATGGCTGGGGTCGAACTCGACCAGGTACTCCAGCCACCAGAGCTTCACCTACGGAGAGGCCTCGATACCCTGTAGCGAAATACAGGTTGCGACTGATGGGGTTAGGGTGACTGAGGGTAGACGAGTATGTTTAACCTGTGAGGGGGATGTTCCTTTGGGGAGATGGTGGTGGCTCAGGAAACTGAGCCCGGACATGAAGGATCGATCCTCGGATTGGGAACGACTGGACAATGATACCTACCAGACCGTCACGGGGTCACCGGGTGGGATCACGGTATGTTGGGAGGAATGGTGGGAGTATGACCAGGGGCTATATTTGTGCCCATGGGGGTCCGCCAGGGTATGCCCACAAGGGGCATCGATTACCTTTGTTAGGTGGTGGCAGGATGCCGGGGACGGGATAAATTGGGACCGCAGTGGGATGGGATGTTTAACTCCCTGGGGAGGAAGCCCCGTGAGAGCCACCGAACAGCTGGTTCAGGTAAAGAAGCCCCTGCCCACAGCCCAACCGATCGACCCTCACAACTGTCCGACAGCCACCAAGGGGCCCGAGAATGGTTTAGCACTTGTGCCCACTAAGAAAGTGTTGTACCAGGGGGTACATTACGCTGTGGTTTTGAACTTTACTGAAGTGAAATTACCAGCATGGTGCCCTCGCGAAACAGAACTGTTATATCAAGCACTGTTAAAGGATATGTTCCAAAAATTTCATAACCTGGATTTTGGGGATATAGGTGTTGAGGATTTGTATCGTGGGCAAGGGGAAGATAATGTGGGTTCCAGCCGGCAGCGGAGAGGGTTGATTAATGATGGTTTTACTGCTTTCAACACGGGAACATCTCTAGTAAATAGCATGGATACTGTAGAGCTGGCCTTGCAGATAAACCAGTTAAAAGGCCAGCTGAGAAAAGTGCTGGGGGATGAAAATGCTGTAGTGGGATCTGGGTTGCACGAAGAGGTGGCAATGACTCTCCATCTAAACGAGATAATCGGGCAATTGGAAGAACAGGCTAAAATGATTAATGAGCTAATTAGGGAAGATCGGAATGCACCTGATCAGGCTGCCCAGAATGATGTGTGTGGATTGTATGGGGCCTGGTTGCTCGGGGAGGGAAGGAGTAATTTGGAGGACCTGAGACAAGGTCAGATCCCCTCATGGATTAGCAACAGGCACTTGGCAGCGCTGCATCCATTCCACAGTGTTCTGAGTCCTTGCCGACTCCGTGCAGCCTCGGAAGCCTATCCGGTACCGGTAGATTGTGGTAGGTCTAACCACACAATCTTGGGGGTGATAGTGAGGATCCCAGTCTTGGGAAGTTCGGCACAACCGGTGCCGCTGTACTGAGTAGAGAATGTGGGGGCCATTCGTGGGGGAGTGCATATTCGTTATGGGAAGGTCCCGCCGTATGTCATAGTGCGGGAGCAAGCTGTGGCAGGCATTGACCTCTCGGGGTGTCGGAGCCGGGGAGCACAGGTAATCCTGTGTCCTCAGCACATGGGTGCTGGGGTACGGCCTCAGTGCGGGTTCAGAACTGCTGGGGCAGAACCTATAAATTGCACCATGGAGGCGATGGCAGCGAGCCATGTCAGGCCCCAGGTGGCATATATAGGGAGTGGGACAGACTGTGTAACCACTGAAGCCCAACAGTATCAACACGGCCCACAGCAGTGGTGTCCAATACTGTACAGCAGCTTCTGTTTTAAACCGAAGGCAGAGGTCCATGTGGCACAGCAACATTCCAGAACCCTCCTCAGTTCACATCTCGGTACAGGAAAATATCAGTGACCTGCAGCAATATGTGGCCCGGTTCGGGTATGATATTCCCCCCGTTAAAGAAAATTTGAAAGTATTATTGGAAAAAGTAGAACTGTCCCAGAGACATTTCTTCTCCCTTGAACAGAGGGCCCATGAGATAGAAGGGGAGATTGCCAACATAAAAACCCCTGACTGGTGGAACATGGGTTCCTGGATTGTGATCCCAGCCTGGATTCGTATAGCCTCCCATTTGTTAGTGGTGTTCCAATTGTTTGTAGTAGTGTATCTGTGTTATTTTAATTGTAGATTCAAGAAGCGGAGGAAGAGAAAAAGTTTACAGCGGGCTCTCGGCCGAAGACGGATTTACAGCCCAGAAGGGGAATCTTTAGTATAGAACATTAGTAAAGGAATTCATTCCCCGCTTGCTTGTGAAATAAATGTAAATGATTGTATACATACATATTCGCGGGTTTTCTTTCGATTTAATTTAATTGCATGTACAATGACCCTTACATTAGTGGTCTCGGTGAAATTTTTTTTAAATGTGGAGATGATTTGGATTGCTTTAGTATTGCTCCCTTTTCAATGAAATATGGGGTAGTTTAGATTAAGGGAACTGTCCTGGGACTTACAGCAAGTTGCTGATGGGGTGCTTGCAGTCACTGTAGCGCACAATGACTTTCGAGAGATGAATAGAGATGAAGTTGATGAGGCTTTATTAAGCGTGACTTGTTCCCCGCAGTTCAGCAACAGACTGGAGCTGCGGGGAGAACTCCTGGTTCTTATACACCGCCTTCAGGGCGGAGCTAGAGATCAACAGCCAACCAGGACCCGGGATCTGTCAACCAATGGCATCACGGCTTCACAGTCCCACATGACCCCTAATGCATACTACCACATTCACCCCTTGTTAAAAATGAACCCGGCGGGGTGGTGCTTCGCATGGTGGTAGGGGTTTACAAGGCTGGTCCTGGGAGGAAAAAACTTTTGCATGTCATTACAGTGCCCTACACTTTGCCCTACACTGGGCTATGTACAGGGTTTGTGAACTATTTACAATATCCGTAAGAAGAAAAAAAACCATTCTCGTTAAAGTCCACAACATTCTTGTGTTACACCGATGCCACGAGTCGAGCGGGCGGTCTGGTCTTCCTTGTCGATCGCCTCAGCCCCGGTGGTGGTGCAGGTGCTTGTTCCAGCGTTGTCGTCTCCGGGAGCTTTACGGTGTCTGCTTCTGCTTCACTCCTGGTCGGACATGGGAGGAGGACCGATCCTCCCGGGAAGGGGGCGGTCGCGGGGTGCGCCGGTGGCAGGGAGGGGGTGATTGGTGTCGGGGGGGTGTGCGTGTCGGCCGTCGGGGTACGCCACGTAGGCGTACTGCGGGATCGCGTGGAGGAGGTGAACCCTCTCGACCAACGGGTCCGACTTGTGCGCCCGCACATGTTTCCGGAGCAAGATGGGTCCTGGGGCCGCCAGACAGGTTGGCAGCGACGTTCCAGAGGAGGACTTCCTGGGGAAGACAAGGAGGCGCTCATGAGGCGTTTGATTAGTGGTAGTACACAGCAGCGACCGGATGGAGTGGAGAGCGTCCGGGAGGACCTCCTGCCACCGTGAAACTGAGAGATCCCTGGACCGTAGGGCCAGTAGGACAGTCTTCCAGACCGTGCCGTTCTCCCTCTCTACTTGCCCATTCCCCCGGGGGTTGTAGCTGGTCGTCCTGCTCGAGGCTATACCCTTGCTGAGCAGGAACTGGCGCAGCTCGTCACTCATGAAGGAGGACCCCCTGTCGCTATGGATATATGCGGGGCAACCGAACAGTGTGAATATGGTGTTAAGGGCTTTAATAACTGTGGCCGCTTGTTCCCCGCAAGGCGAAAGGGAAACGAGAGTACTCGTCCACCACGTTCAGGAAGTATGTGTTGCGGTCGGTGGAGGGGAGGGGCCCTTTGAAATCCAGACTGAGGCATTCAAAGGGACGGGAAGCCTTAATCAGGTGCGCTCTATCCGGCCTGAAAAAGTGCGGTTTGCACTCTGCGCAGATGTGGCAGTTCCTGGTGACTGTACGGACCTCCTCCATGGAGTAGGGGAGGTTGCGGGACTTTATAAAATGGTAGAACCGAGTGACCCCCGGGTGGCAGAGGTCCTCGTGGAGGGTTTGGAGACGGTCTATTTGTGCGTTGGCACATGTGCCGCGGGATAGGGCATCGGACAGCTCGTTCAGCTTTCCGGGACGGTACAAGATCTCGTAGTTGAAGGTGGAGAGCTCGATCCGCCACCTTAAGATCTTGTCATTTTTAATTTTGCCCCGCTGTGCATTATCGAACATGAAAGCTACCGACCGTTGGTCAGTGAGGAGAGTGAATCTCCTGCCGGCCAGGTAATGCCTCCAATGTCGCACAGCTTCCACTATGGCTTGGGCTTCCTTTTCCACTGAGGAGTGGCGGATTTCTGAGGTGTGGATGGTTCGGGAGAAGAAGGTCACGGGTCTGCCCGCTTGGTTAAGGGTGGCCGCTAGAGCTACATCGGAGGCGTCGCTCTCGACCTGGAAGGGGAGGGACTCGTCGATGGCGCGCATCGTGGCCTTTGCGATATCCGCTTTGATGCGGCTGAAGGCCTGGCGAGCCTCTGTCGACAGGGGGAAGGTAGTGGTCTGTATTAGGGGGCTTTGGAGCAGTGGGGGAGGGGAAATTCCATGAGGGGGCGCATGCGTTCGGGGTCGGGGCCTATTATCCCATTGCGCACTACATATCCCAAGATGGCTAGCCGGTTTGTGCTAAACACGCACTTGTCCTCGTTGTATGTGAGGTTCAAGGCTTTAGCAGTCTGGAGGAATTTTTGGAGATTGGCGTCGTGGTCCCGCTGATCGTGGCCGCAGATGGTTACGTTGTCGAGATACGGGAACGTGGCCTGCAACCCGTGTTGATCAACCATTCGGTCCATCTCCCGTTGGAAGACCGAGACCCCGTTTGTGACGCCAAATGGGACCCTTAGGAAGTGGTACAGTCGCCCGTCTGCCTCGAAGGCTGTGTACTTGCGGTCACTTGGGCGGATGGGGAGCTGGTGGTAGGCGGACTTGAGGTCCACGGTGGAGAAGACCTTATATTGGGCAATCCGATTGACCATGTCGGATATGCGGGGGAGAGGGTACGCATCTAGCTGTGTGTACCTGTTGATGGTCTGGCTATAGTCTATGACCATCCTTTGCTTCTCCCCTGTCTTTACTACTACCACCTGTGCTCTCCAGGGACTATTGCTGGCCTGGATTATGCCTTCCTTCAGCAACCGCTGGACTTCGGACCGAATAAATGTCCGGTCCTGGGCGCTGTACCGTCTGCTCCTAGTGGCGACGGGTTTGCATTCCGGGGTGAGGTTTGCAAACAAGGATGGGGGTTCAACTTTGAGTGTTGCGAGGCCGCAGATAGTGAGTGGGGGTATTGGGCCGCCGAATTGGAATGTTAGGCTCTGCAGGTTGCACTGGAAGTCTAATCCCAGTAATGTGGGCGCGCAGAGTTGGGGAAGGACGTAGAGCCTGTAGTTTTTAAACTCCCTCCCTTGCACCGTTAGGGTCACTATGCAGAACCCTTTGATCTGTACGGAGTGGGATCCTGCAGCTAGGGAAATCTTTTGCGTACTGGGACGGATGGTCAAAAAACAGCGTCTTACCGTGTCGGGGTGGATGAAGCTTTCTGTGCTCCCGGAGTCGATCAGGCATGGTGTCTCGTGTCCGTTGATCAGCACCATTGTTGTCGTCGTCTGGAGCGTCCGGGGCCGTGCTTGGTCCAGCGTCACCGAGGCCAGACGTGGTCGCAGTGTCTCAGCGTCTTCTTCGAACCCCGTGGAGCTGTCGATGCTGGGGTCCATTGTTGTCGTCCAAGATGACAGCGGGGTGAACAAAATGGCCGCCCCCATGCATCGCACATGGCTGGGGGGTCCCAAGATGGTGGCGGGGGTGGACAAAATGGCCGCCCCCATGCATCGCACATGGCTGGGGGGGTCACAAGATGGCGGCGCCCATCCTCCCCTCGTGGTGGCCGGGTCCCAAAATGGCGGCGCCTGCGGGTCGCACATGGGGCGCTGGAGGGGTTGGGGAGCGTTTGGGATGCGCTGGACTCTTTCTTCTCCCGGGACAGCGGCGACCCCCCGGGACCGGCACACAGCCGCGAAATGGCCCTTTTTGCTGCAGCTCGTGCAAATCGCTGCGCGGGCCGGGCAGCACTGCCAGGGGTGTTTCGCCTGGCCGCAGAAATAGCAGCGGGCCCCCCCGGGATGACCTGGCGTCTGAACCGCGCAAGCCTGTGAGGGGGCGGGGGGGGGTTTGTCGCGACGGGGGTCCACGGAGCCCAAGGGGCTGCCGCGCGGTCGGGGCCGTACGCGCGGGCGTTTTGCGCGGCCACATCTAGGGAAGCTGCAAGGGCCCGTGCCTCTGAGAGTCCCAGCGACTCTTTTTCTAACAGTCTTTGGCGGATTTGGGGAGAGGTCATACCTGCCACAAACGCATCGCGAATTAACATGTCCGTGTGTTCAGCCGTGTTTACCGGCGGGCAGCTGCAGGCCCGTCCCAAAATTAGAAGCGCGGCGTAGAATTCGTCTAGCGATTCTCCGGGACTTTGCCGTCTCGTTGCGAGTTGGTAGCGTGCGTAGACCTGGTTCACTGGGCGAACGTCGATGCTCTTTAGTGCTGCGAACGCCGTCTGGAAATCCTCTGCGTCTTCTATGAGAGGGTAAATTTCCGGGCTTACCCTAGATTGCAGGACCTGCAGTTTTTGGTCTTCTGTGATCCGGCCGGGGGCCGTTCGGAGGTAGCCTTCGAAACAAGTCTGCCAGTGTTTAAAAATTGCTGCTGAGTTCACTGCGTGGGGGCTGATCCTCAGGCATTCCGGGACGATCCTGAGCTCCATAGTCCTTTAAGCACGCTTAATAAATTGTAGCGCACAATGACTTACGAGAGACTAATAGAGATGAAGTCGATGAGGCTTTATTAAGCGTGACTTGTTCCCCGCAGTTCAGCAACAGACTGGAGCTGCGGGGAGAACTCCTGGTTCTTATACTCCGCCTTCAGGGCGGAGCTAGAGATCAACAGCCAACCAGGACCCGGGATCTGTCAGACAATGGCATCACGGCTTCACAGTCCCACATGACCCCTAATGCATACTACCACATTCACGACAAGAGGAATTTTTGTTGCCCTCAACACTTTTATCGATACAGTCCAAGCAAGTGTGGATGTATCGAAGGGGCATCTGTAAGAATCTCGGGCAACCCCTGGTCCCCTTGAACTGTGAAACCGGACTTTAAACTCAGACACTGTAAAATGGACACCTTTTCAACAAAGAGCTTGGCCAAATTTTTCCCAGAAAGCTTGGCTTGCAGGGCTGTCTGTGAGTGTGAAAGGAATGTTTGCAGCAACCCCCCCCCTGGACTTACAACTCATCAGTAGACAGACAGCACTAATTGGATCAACAAAGGGCACAATGGAAATGCTCATAGCCCTGAAACTTCCCCAGCCAAGAAACAATGTGTTGGGAAAAATTCCTTGCATATTTGTTGACCTTGTCTCCATCGGAGCTGGAAAACCCATGAGCATAACCAGGTCGTAATGGCAGCAATCTCCGGAGCGGATAGCAGACTCGAAAATCCCATCTTCTTAACGAGGTGTGGAAGACCGCGATCTCCCAGGACAATGGAGCTCGGTGACTGGAGCTGGCTACCTGGACGTATCAGGAGAAGGGGCGGGACCTGCGGGAACTTTGAAATGATAACTTACCTGCTCACACAAAAGAAGCTGGACTGGCGCGAAAACTTGAATTTTGGACTATAAAAAGGGTGGTCAAACGGCCATTCGCTCTCTTAGGATCTTTTGCTCTTGCTGAACTCTCTGCTCCTACAACATCTCGAATTGAGCTGGACCTTGGATTGTAAGTATCCCACAGCAGCTTGCGAAGCTCCTGCGACTAGTATAGTGGTTGAGGCTTTGTGGAAAGGGGGTGCATGCTCCTATTTTGTCTTTTTAAAAGATTGCTAAAATTGTGTATGTAAGTTTTACGTTGTGCTGCGATAGTATTCCTTCCATAGTAATAGTCATTAAAGTATAAGATAATTGTGTGTTTCTGTATTTGGTGGTGGTTGATCTTGGCAATTAATAAATATATGTGTTTGGATTTTGAATTGGAGTCTGTCTCAATTCCTTCAATCCCTCACCAACGCGCTCTAGCCAAGTCACTCTATTAAAATACTCCTTACCATAAATCCGGTGTCGAGAACTGAGGGAAATCCCTGGTCGATTCGAACCCGCTCACTCAGGAAAGGCTGCCAGGTACAGGTGGGCAGAGGTTTTCCTTTCCTCTCTCTCTTGGGGGCGCTGCTCAGGTGAAGCAGGCGCAGGTGGTAGCGAATCCACCGGTGAGAGAGAGGATCACCCGGGCAGTGGTGGGGCTTGGACGACGGGGTGCCAAGCCTGGTAGAAGCCCACGGGGGTGGAGGTAAAAGGGGAACAGGTAGAGAGGGAGAACGGAACGGTCTGGAAGACCGTCCAACTGGCCCTATGGTCCAGGAATCTCCCAGTCTCCCGCTGGCAGGAAGTCCTCCCGGATGCCCTCCACTCCATCCGGTCACTGCTTTGTACCACAACCAACCAAACACCTCACAAACGTCTCCTTGTCTTCCCCAGGAAGTCCTCCTCTGGGACCTCGCTCCCGACCTGGCTGGCAGCTCCCAGGCCCATCCTGCTCCGAAAACATGTGCGGGCACACAAGTCGGACCCGTGGTGAGACGGTCCACCTTCTCCACGCTAACCCCCAGTACGCCCATGTGGCATACCCCGACAGCCAACAAGATACGGTCTCCCTTCGAGACCTGCCGTCCGCTGAGCCCCACGAACACCCCAGCCACCAGTCCCACCCTCCCTCCCACCAGCGCACCTTACAGGAGGATCGGTCCTTCCGCCGGCCCCGTCTAGGCCCCCCCACCCACGGACGCACCCCGCAGACACTCCCTTCCCAGGTCAACCGTTTTCCCCACCAGCGCCATCTAAGGGTGTCGAAGCTGCCACACAGATCGAGGCCACGCTCCCGGAGTCACAGACGCCCGATCCTCCACCGGAGTCACCACCGAAGCTTCGACGATCACAGAGGACGACCAGGGCCCCTGATTGGCTGATTGCTTCATTTTGAAGTGTATAGTTAATTATGATCATAAATTGTAAATAGTAAATAGAATTGTAAATAGTTACAAAACGCAGAGGTATTACGGTACCTCCATAACTATAATTTCTACCACGTTACCATGTTGTAATATCAGTCCACCACCCCCGCCGGACTCTTTTTTAACAGGGGGTGAATGTGGTAGTCTGTGTCGAGGTATTACTGTACCTGGTAATGCTGGAACACCATTGGAGATATTGTATGTTTCCTATTGGTCAAGCTGTATGGTAGCTCCGCCCTGCAAGGGAAGGGGGGAAGGGAGGAGGGGGGAGGGAGGAGGGGGTGGGAAAGGAGGAGGGGGAGAAGGGAGGAGGGGGGAAGAGTGGAGGGGGTAGGAAGGATGGGGGAGGCAGGAGGGGGGAGAGAGGAGGGGGGGAAGGGAGGAGAGGGGGAGAGAGAAGGGGTGGGAGGGGAGGGTGAAGGAAGGAGGAAGGAGGGAGGAGGGGGAGAAGGGGGAGGAGGGAGGAGGGGGGTGGAGGGGGGGGAGGGGGAGGGAGGGGGGGATTGGGAGGGGGGGGATTGGGGCCCCATGTTGCACCCGGGCCCTGGGACCCACGTGGAACTCCCCACCCATCCCCATGGCGTGGGTCGTAGTGTCCCCACCTTGTGATAATGTTGCATCCATGTGTGCGTTCTGCCAATGTCTGCCTAACCCTGTGCTTCATCTCCTCCCCCCACGCCCCCCCAGGGCAAGACAGCGCACAATTACAGGGAGCGTGCAAGAACCGGAGGGGAATCTCCTCATCTGCACCCCCTGACTGTCTACGAGCAAAGGGCACTGGACCTTGCTGGGGGAGCCGCCAGCCGGGTGGTAGCGTCAGGTCGGAGGCGAAGCTCCAAGTGAGAATCCACTGCATGCATGCAGGCCGTCATCCCATCACTGCCCCCACCACCCCTCACACCCCACCGCCTGACACTGCACCACCCCCACAGCCCACACCCTCACACCCCACCGCCTGACACTGCACCACCCCCACAGCCCACACCCTCACACCCCACCGCCTGACACTGCACCACCCCCACAGCCCACACCCTCACACCCCACCGCCTGACACTGCACCACCCCCACAGCCCACACCCTCACACCCCACCGCCTGACACTGCACCACCCCCACAGCCCACACCTTAACACCCCACCGCCTGACACTGCACCACCCCCACAGCCCACACCCTCACACCCCACCGCCTGACACTGCACCACCCCCACAGCCCACACCCTCACACCCCACCGCCTGACACTGCACCACCCCCACAGCCCACACCCTCACACCCCACCGCCTGACACTGCACCACCCCCACAGCCCACACCCTCACACCCCACCGCCTGACACTGCACCACCCCCACAGCCCACACCCTCACACCCCACCGCCTGACACTGCACCACCCCCACAGCCCACACCCTCACACCCCACCGCCTGACACTGCACCACCCCCACAGCCCACACCCTCACACCCCACCGCCTGACACTGCACCACCCCCACAGCCCACACCCTCACACCCCACCGCCTGACACTGCACCACCCCCACAGCCCACACCCTCACACCCCACCGCCTGACACTGCACCACCCCCACAGCCCACACCCTCACACCCCACCGCCTGACACTGCACCACCCCCACAGCCCACACCCTCACACCCCACCGCCTGACACTGCACCACCCCCACAGCCCACACCCTCACACCCCACCGCCTGACACTGCACCACCCCCACAGCCCACACCCTCACACCCCACCGCCTGACACTGCACCACCCCCACAGCCCACACCCTCACACCCCACCGCCTGACACTGCACCACCCCCACAGCCCACACCCTCACACCCCACCGCCTGACACTGCACCACCCCCACAGCCCACACCCTCACACCCCACCGCCTGACACTGCACCACCCCCACAGCCCACACCCTCACACCCCACCGCCTGACACTGCACCACCCCCACAGCCCACACCCTCACACCCCACCGCCTGACACTGCACCACCCCCACAGCCCACACCCTCACACCCCACCGCCTGACACTGCACCACCCCCACAGCCCACACCCTCACACCCCACCGCCTGACACTGCACCACCCCCACAGCCCACACCCTCACACCCCACCGCCTGACACTGCACCACCCCCACAGCCCACACCCTCACACCCCACCGCCTGACACTGCACCACCCCCACAGCCCACACCCTCACACCCCACCGCCTGACACTGCACCACCCCCACAGCCCACACCCTCACACCCCACCGCCTGACACTGCACCACCCCCACAGCCCACACCCTCACACCCCACCGCCTGACACTGCACCACCCCCACAGCCCACACCCTCACACCCCACCGCCTGACACTGCACCACCCCCACAGCCCACACCCTCACACCCCACCGCCTGACACTGCACCACCCCCACAGCCCACACCCTCACACCCCACCGCCTGACACTGCACCACCCCCACAGCCCACACCCTCACACCCCACCGCCTGACACTGCACCACCCCCACAGCCCACACCCTCACACCCCACCGCCTGACACTGCACCACCCCCACAGCCCACACCCTCACACCCCACCGCCTGACACTGCACCACCCCCACAGCCCACACCCTCACACCCCACCGCCTGACACTGCACCACCCCCACAGCCCACACCCTCACACCCCACCGGCTGACACTGCACCACCCCCACAGCCCACACCCTCACACCCCACCGCCTGACACTGCACCACCCCCACAGCCCACACCCTCACACCCCACCGCCTGACACTGCACCACCCCCACAGCCCACACCCTCACACCCCACCGCCTGACACTGCACCACCCCCACAGCCCACACCCTCACACCCCACCGCCTGACACTGCACCACCCCCACAGCCCACACCCTCACACCCCACCGCCTGACACTGCACCACCCCCACAGCCCACACCCTCACACCCCACCGCCTGACACTGCACCACCCCCACAGCCCACACCCTCACACCCCACCGCCTGACACTGCACCACCCCCACAGCCCACACCCTCACACCCCACCGCCTGACACTGCACCACCCCCACAGCCCACACCCTCACAGCCCACCGCCTGACACTGCACCACCCCCACAGCCCACACCCTCACACCCCACCGCCTGACACTGCACCACCCCCACAGCCCACACCCTCACACCCCACCGCCTGACACTGCACCACCCCCACAGCCCACACCCTCACAGCCCACCGCCTGACACTGCACCACCCCCACAGCCCACACCCTCACACCCCACCGCCTGACACTGCACCACCCCCACAGCCCACACCCTCACACCCCACCGCCTGACACTGCACCACCCCCACAGCCCACACCCTCACACCCCACCGCCTGACACTGCACCACTGCAACACTAACGAGACCTGCCTTAATGTGTTATCCAGGGCCACAAGAGCACCGCCATGGGACTGCCCGATCTCCACACCGCCATACTGCACCAAGGCCTGATGCACAGAGTCCAGACAGGGACGTCAGGACGGACGATAATGACTCTTCTGAAAGTGTGACGGGCGAGGAGGTGACAGTGAGCCCGGACAGTGACGCACAGAGGACATCGCAACATTCGAGGCATGGGGGCACGGCATCTGGCACCGGCCGTGGTCGCAATGCACTGGGCCACGGTTCCACACAGGAGACAGAGCTGGGGACAGCCGAGGACCTAGCGGTCGCGGCACTGCTGTCACCCACACCCTCCACCATCGCAGATACACTCACTTCGGTTAGGCAAGTTAGTGACAAGGCTTCTGGTTCACATACTGGTGCGCACCACACAGTCGAACCAGGACAGCAGGTGGAGGTAGGAGCAGCCGAGGGGCATGGATGGTCAGAGGGCAGGCCAGGCCCAGCACCCAGCTGCTGCCCAGACGGCTCCCGGTTTCCTAGCCATCCCAAGCCCAACCGCAGACCCGGCGCAATCGCCCTCCAGGGACCAGACAACGGGATGACGGCCATCTTCCGGCAACTGCACTCGCAGCTGCAGGAGTCCACCCGCATCCACGAGCAGGGAGTGGTGCCGGTTATGGCTTCCGCCCAGGCCGACACCACCAGGTGGCGTCCGTGATGGAGACAATGGGGGAAACGGTTTCGGCCATGGGTCAGGTTCTTCAGGGCTTAGTGCGCACGCATCATCCGTGGCCCATGACAAGGCTGCCCTCTCACAGGCAGCCATGCACCAGAGCCACATGTACATTGCCGCCGCTCTCCAAGGTCTGGCCCAGCCTCAGCAGGCCATGGCCTTGTCCCAGCAGGCCATCGCTGAGAGCATCGGCGGCCTTGTCCATGTGATGGATGGCATTGCCCTGACCCAGCAGGAGGTAGCGCTGACCCTGACAGGGATGTCACACTCCCTGAGCTCCATCGCCGGGAACGTTCAGACCCTGGGCTATTCCACAGCGGGCCTCCAGGACTGGCAGCGCCAGGTGTCGGTGGTGCAACGGGGCTTGCCTCCATGTGCACCACCGTCCCTTAGAGAGGCCCGGGGGCCAACAGGCTCCCCGAGGAAGGAGGAGGTCCCGGTGCCTGTGACGGTAACCACAGCAAGGGAGGGACCGGAACACTCGCACTTCCCCGTTCTGTCCCTGGTGCATCTGGTGGGCAGCGGGCAGAGGAGGGTGGCAGCACGCCATCCAGCACACCCGGCGAGCAGCCTGGCCCATCCAGGCCGTGCCGCCCCTGGAAGCGCGCGCCGACGGGAAGCCAAGTCGCAGGACAGGATTCTCAGCAGTCCACCTCCACTCCTGATGTACCATCTGGGGAGACACCTAGACGTAGTTGGAGGGCCTGTAAGGCCAAAATGTTAGACACGTAGTGAGTTGGCACGGGTGCAGGGCACAGATTAGTTATAGGGGCTAGGGCACGTGTGTTTCAATGTCACTATAAAAGTCGCTACACCAAACCTCCATGCGTCTGTCCTATTTCCGGTGCCTGGGGGGGGGGGGGGGGGTTGGGGTGCCCACTGACGGTGCTAGCCAAGGATCATCGCAGGGGTGAGGCCGGGAGTGTCCCCCACCCCCCTCGTCCCACCCCCCCTCCCACAACCCGGAACGATGGTGGCATCATTCGCCCCACACCCTCCACTGTCACCCTTCTCCGTACCCCACCACCGACTCCTTCTCCGACCCCATCTTCCCCTTCCCTGTATACCCTCACACAACCCTTCCTCCTTAGCCCTGCCGTCGCCCGTCCCAGTACCCCCTCCCCCTTCCCCCCTTCTCCACTCCGCCCCTTCCCCACTCCCCCTCCTCCCCCTTCCCCACTTCCCCCTCCCCTTCCTCTTCCCCGCGCCCCCCTTCCCACACACCCTCTTCCCCCTTCCCCACTCCCCCCCACCCACTCACCCCCTTCCCCCCACCCCCACTCCCCCCTTACCCACTCCCCCCTTCCCCACTCCCCCTTCCCCATTCCCCCCTTCCCCACTCCCCCCTTCCCCACTCCCCCCTTCCGCACCCACCCCCTTCCCCCCTTCCCCACTCCCCCCTTCCCCACTCCCCCCTTCCCCACTCCCCCTTCCCCATTCCCCCCTTCCCCACTCCCCCCTTCCCCACTCCCCCCTTCCCCACTCCCCCTCACCCCCTTCCCATTCCCCCTCCCCCTCGCTTCCCCCTTCCCCACTCCCCCTTCCCTACTCCCCCCTCCCCCTCACTTCCCTATTCCCCACTCTCCCCTTCCCCACTCCCCCTTCCCCACACCCCTTCCTTCCCCACTCCCCCCTTCCCCACTCCCCCCCTTCCCCACTCCCCCCTTCCCCCCTTCCCCCCTTCCCCACTCCCCCCCTTCCCCACTCCCCCCCTTCCCCACTCCCCCCTTATACCCTCCCCCTCCCCCCTTCCCCCAACGCCATCACCATCCGCGGACGCTACTTCCTGGTTGCTGGGATAGGCCCGCCTACTCACCTCCCTCTTCCACTTCATCAGCCAGCACGACTGGCTGACGATTTGATTTTGCAGGGGTGAACGACGACGGCGTGATCCCCTTTGACCCATCCGGGCCAGAGAATAGCGGGTGGCTGGGTGAATTGGCTCGACTGTTCTCTCGGCGGATTCTCCGGCGAGTGAGGCGCTGACCCAGAGGAAGCCGTTCCCACCGGTTGGCAGAATGGCGGGACAGCGTCAGACCGGCGTCGCGCGAACAAATGGCGTGACCATCGATTCTCCCGGGCGGCGGGGCATGGGAGAATCACCCCCTCTGAGTGCACTTTGTGATTGTTAATTAAAAAGAAATTAACAGTCTTTAAAGCAGTGCAGACTTGTCTGGGAGCAAGGGGGAGCTGAACCAAGTTGAGAAACAGCTTTTAAAGACAAACAGCCAAGAGTTTCTGCATAGATCTGGCAGGAGTCAGATCTAGTCTTCAAAGCACTGTCACGAGATCTCTCTTTCTCAAAGGACATCTCTGTTAAACAATATTCCTATGTGCAATTGGTATTTCAGGTGGATTGAGAGCTGAGATGGTTTATTTTCTTGTTTAGATGGAATAAAGATAGCAATTAAGGGTATTGTGTTCACTGAATTGAGTAGTATTGTTTAAGGGGTAATTGTAAGCTGTTTCCTAGTGTGATGTTAAAGATTTTAATGCTGAAGACTTCCGGTGTCGGCAATGCACTGTTCAGACCCACAAAAGGTGGTTCTCCTCCTAAGAATTCAAAATTAGGCTTGTTTATCCAAAATAGCCAACAAGAACAGGGAAAACAGCATCCCCTCACCCTCTCAAATAGAAACACAAGGAGCAATGTTGAACAACAGCAGTTCCAGAGGCCGAAAAGAAACAAAAATGTGGCCGAGATCAGGAGAAGAGAGCAAACGAGATGGTGGACCTGCGAGGCAAAGAAACGCCAGCAACACCAGAATGAGAGAGACCAACAAGCCGGAGCCGGACACACGGAGGTGGATGGAAGAAGTTCTTCACCAGGGAGCTAAGGGAGCTCAAAGAAGATATAAAGGCCGACATTAAAGCTGTGGTGAGGGTGGCAGTCGCGGAGACCTGGCCATCATGCAGGTGGCCTTGGACAAGGCAGAGAGGCATCTGGAGGCCCAGGGGAACACCAACAATGAATAGGAAAGAGTTTCAACAGATCAGAGCGATCGGATCGTCGCCCTGGAGACGGAGATAGCGAGGTTGATGGCGAAGCAGGGAAACCTAAAGGGGAAGATAGGATAACCGATCGGGGCACTACAATCTGAGGATAGTGGGCTTGCCAGAGGGAACCAAAGGCAGGGACCCCACGGACTACATGGCCCAGATGCTGAGAAACCCGGTGGGAAGGGCTGGCGTCCCCAACCTGCCGGAGACAGACAGCGCCCCAGGAAGCTCTGGCCGAAACTCAGGGCCAGGAGCAGCCGAAGGCTATAATCGCTGGTACGAGGAAAGAATCCTGCACTGGGCCAGGTAGAAAAAGAACTGCAACTGGAAAGGAAACCAGATTAGGATATATCAAGACATTAGGGCAGACCTAGCCAAACACTGGGCAGAGTGCAACAGAGCAAAGGCGGCCCAGTACAAAAGTGGGGTGAAATTTGGCATGCTCTACCCAGCCAAAATATAGGTCATGTTCCAGGGCAGCAAACATTACTTCACGCCCCCTGTGGATGTGGACCAATTTGTCCAAGAGTACAGTCTGGGAAGACAGCAACAAAGGCAGAGGTGAGGAGATCACCTGAAGAAACTAAAGAACCAAGAGACAATTTGTGCGGACCTGTACCGCCTCACGCTGCACCTGAGAAACGCAGGAAGGAAGGGGTGAGGGCAGCGGAGCGCAGGAGAGAGGAGAGTGGGCAGCACGGTAGCACAAGTGAGGGTCCCAGGTTCGACTCCCTGCTCGGTTACTGTCTGTGTGGAGTCTGCACGTTCTCCCCGTGTCTGCGTGGGTTTCCTCCGGGTGCTCCAGTTTCCCACCCACAGTCCAAAGACGTGCAGGTTAGGTGGATTGGCCAGGATAAATTGCCCTTAGTGACCAAAAAAGGGTAGGAGGGGTTATTGGGTTACTGGGATAGGGTGGAAGTGAGGGCTCAGCTGGGTCGGTGCAGACTCGATGGGCCGAATGGCCTCCTTCTGCACTGTATGTTCTATGTTCTATGTAGCACGTGAAGGATAGGCTACAGACTGACCTCAGGAGGGGTGCCACCACACCAGCGAGAAAGATAGCGGCAAGAGGTACAAGCGAGGGGAGGCCACGGCGCATCTCCCACCGATTAGAGAGCGCCTGGCGATAGGGGGGGTGTACACCACCAATGGGGGGACAGTTAGAGGGATAAACGGTGGAGGAAGAGCAGCGGGGACAACAGTAGGAAAGGCGGAGAGGAGAGAAGGGAAGAAGAACCATAGGGAGAACAGAGCGACAAGGGGGGGAAGGTCTCTAGGCTGGCTACAACAGGCTACAACAAAATGGCACTACAGACAGCCAAAGAAAGGGAAACCACGGAGTGCAGGACTCACCCACGTGGCCTACACATAGTTGGCGGCCATGTTGGGTGGCCCTGGACAACGGGAAACCTTGGAGCATAGGGGCCCGGCCTCAAGGTGATGACGGTGACCACGGTGATCTTGGATGGCCCCGAACAAAGGGAAACCCCGAGTGCAGGGGCGCATCCTCAAGGTAAGTTTGATGGATCCCGCAGGTGGTGGGGGGGGGGGGGGTCAAAAAAACCCAACTAAAGTGATCTAGAATGTCAGGGGACTTAAACGTCCCAGTGAAAAGATCCAAAGTCTTTGCCCACCTGAAAAGTATGAAAGCTGACACAGTCTTCCTCCAAGAGACATACCTGAGGGAGAAGGGCAACATGAACTTTATAAAGACCATGGCAGAAATTTCCGACATAGATATGCACCAATAATCATGGAGGGAGACGTTAACTGTATACAGGACCCACGGATGGACAGATCAAACCCCAAATTGTGGGAGACCTCAAATATGATGAAAGAACTAAGCGCGTTTATGGACCAGATGGGGGCAGTGAAATCATGGAGGTTTACACACCCAGGGGAGAAGGAGTTTGCCTCGTCCCAGGTGTATAGCGTACACTCGTGCATTGAACATTTTGTGGTGGAGAAAGTGGTGCTTCCAGGAATAGTAAGAGCGGAATATTCTGCAATCATAATCTAGCTCCACACTACATGGATGTGAGGTTGGAGATGAGCTTTACCCAACACCCCCATGGTGGTTGGACATGGCCGTCCTTAGGACTTTTGCGATAAAATAGCAGAGGCCATTGACAGGTATACTACCAATAACCAAAATGAGGGTGTCTCATCCTCCATGTTCTGGAAAGCACTGAAGGCTGTGATCAAGGATGAGATTATCACTTGTAAAGCATGCAGACAGGCAGGAGATGGTGGCCAGGCAATAACTGGTCGACTCCAGACTGGAGGTGGACCAGCGATACACCAGGGCCCTGACCGTAGAGCTTCCGCGGAGAGGAAAAAGCTACCAATCGACTTTGACCTGTTCTCCACCAGGAAGGCAGCGCACCAACTCCATCAGACACAGGCATCTTCTACGGACATGGAGACAAAGCCAGCCAACCTGCTGGATCATCAGCTGAGAAAGTAGGCAGCACGAGGGAAATAGCCCAGATTAGGGACAACAATGGCAGACTAGTAACCGAGCCAGAAAAGGTCAATAAAGCATTCAAGGCCTTCTGCTGGGGGCTGTACACATCCGAGCTCCCCGAAGGGAACTCAAGGATGAAACAGTTCCTCGATGGACTGGACATGTCAATGTGGTGGAGGATAGAAAGCGGAAGCTGGAAGCACCATTTGAACTGGGAGAAGTCATGGGGAGCATTAACTGCATGCAGGAAGATGCCAGGACCAGATGTATTCCCGATGGACTTATAAAAAAAATTTGCAACAGCACTGGCCCCGCTCTTGCAGGAAATGTTCACAGACTTGCTAGCAAGGGGGACCCCGACTCCAACACCAGCACAAGCCTCAATCTCACTGATATCCAAGAAAGACAAAGACTCAACCGAATGTAGGTCCTACAGACCCATCTCGCTGCTCAACGTAACCGTGAAAATACCAACCAAGATCCTGGCCAGATGACTGGAGAACTGCGTACCAGAGGTGGTCGTAGAAGACCTGACGGGCTTTGTTAAGGATAGGCAGCTAATATTGAACATCAGGCGCCTGCAGAACATGATAATGACCCCATTCAGGAAGAGAACAACAGAGGTGATCATCTCCCTGGACTTAGAAAAAACCTTCAACAGAGTCGAGCGGAAGAAACTCCTCGAAGTGCTGGAGAGGTTTGGGCTCGGAGCAGGGTTCACTGCCTGGGTGTAACTTCTGTACAACACTCCCATGGCGAGCATACAAACCCACACCGCCAGCTCTAAATACTTGCAGCTGCACAGTGGCACAGGCAGGGATGCCCGCTGTCCTCGCTTCTATTTACTCTGGCAATCGAACCATTGGTGATCGCTCTCAGAACGGCAAAAAACTGGAAGGGGATCCAGAGAGGGGGACAGAAAGCACAGAGTCTCACTCAATGCGGATGATCTGCTCCTCTACGTCTCAGACCCCCAAAGCAGCATGTAGGAGATCATGAAATTCCTGAAAGAACTTGGAGCCTTCTCGGGCTATAAACGCAACCTGAGCAAAAGTGAAATCTTCCCAATTGACCCACAAGGGAAAGGGGCAGAGCTGGAGGGACTGGTGTTTAAACAAGCCCAAAACAAATTCCGCTACCTGGAGATCCAAATTGCCCACGACTGGACACAAATCCAGAAATGGAACCTGATGAATCTGGTAGATGACGTGAAGAAGGGCCTGCAGAGGTGGGACATGCTCCCATGCTCCCAGGCAGGGAGGGTGCAGACGACCAAGATGAACGTACTGCCCAGGTTTCTGTTCCTGTTCAGGTCCATACCAATCTACATCCCCAAGACCTATTTTAACACAGTAGACAAAATGATCATGTGGGGGAAGGGGGCTCGAATCCAAGTATCCCCCAAAAATTCCTGCAAAGAAAGAGAATCTTGGGAGGCCTGACCCTCCCAAACCTGCAATACTACCACTGGGTGGTCACAGCAGAAAGAGTGAAAGAATAGGTAGGGGAGCCGGAAACAGGATTGGTAAGGATGGAGGAGGATCCTGCATAGAGACGTCCCTAAGGACCCTTGCCACAGCAACACTCCCACCCCTGCCAGCCAAGCACTCTATAAGTCCAGTGGTAATAGCCATGCTCCAGACATGGAACCAGCTAAGGTATCACTTTGGCTGACCAAAATGTCCTCCATGGCCCCCAATTCAAACAATCACAAGTCGCGTCAGCCACAATGGACACTACCTCTACTAGGTAGAGACAGGACCGGGGGACACTGACAGGCACTTCTATACGAACGACAGATTAGCAACGCTGGAGGAGCACGTGGAGTGGTTTGAACAGGCCAAAGGAAATGAACTTTGACACTTTCAAATTAAAAAGTTTCTCTTTAAAGAAAAAGCAACATACCCACAACGTTGGAATGCTCACTAATAGAGGGGCTGTTAGGCACAGGTAACTTAGTGAGGGGGAACTGCAGGGAATTGCATGGCCGACTGTTAGAGGAGGCATGTTCCCTGCTGGATGAGACAAGGGAAAATGGGAGGAAGAACTAGGGATAGAAATAGGGTGGGGGCTCTGGAGCGAAACATTGAACAGGGCAAACTCCACCTCCACGGGGCCGCCACCTCTGGCCGCGGTGGCGACCCCGTGCAACAGGGCGGACCCACACCGTGGGCTGGCCCCGACTATATAGGCCCCCCAGGATCGCACGCGCCCATTGATCGGTGGCCCCCGATCGCGAGCCTGGCCGTCCTGGAGGCCCCCCGGTGACGCATTCCCACCCCAGCGGGAACTTGGCCAGTTGTCGGCAGAGAATTGTCGCGGGGGCCTCTTTCAATGGCCCCCGACCGGGGCTGCGTCGACCGCGCGCGTACGATTGGCGGAGATTCTCCCGGAGAATCGCGGGAGCGGCGTTAGACCCATTCGCGGGTCTGACACCCATTCTCCGTCCCCGCGCCAAGCGCGAATGCGGAATGGAGGCTCGGAGAATCCCGCCTATTATGGCCCAGGGTTTAGAGAATACTGAAGTATACCATGGAGTTCACCTGGCCCACAAGTTTTAATATATTTTGGTTATGGGGAGCACAAGGGCCCACTTTACAGGTGTGATGCAACAGAGAACTAAAAGTATTTTTAAACAAAAACAGTGTTTATTCTATGAATCCAGTTAACATTTTATAAATACACAGTAAACAATTTATCAACTATCAACCCTGACCCACCCCCCAAAAGATACAGTGCTTTATATAACCCTTAATAACTTCCCAAACAACATCCATAAGTTAAACCCTTTTTAAAGACAGCAGGTTTAAATTCTCTACAGAAACAGGTATTACTTGAAATCATCAATGAGCTGAAGACATTCTTTAGCTTGTAGCGAGAAAGATCAATACACACATCTGCTTGGTTCACATGCAGCTCTCCAACTCTGAAAACTAAACGAAACACAGAGCTTTCAGCGAAAACCAGCTTTCAGCACAAAACGAAAGTAAAAAGCAGAGCAGAGCCCAGCTCCATCCACACACTGACATCACTGCAGGTATTTGATAAACACCCATTTCTTAAAGGTACATCCATCTGACACTCCCCATATCCTATTTCTTCGTGAAATCACTCCTGGAGTGATGTATCCTTCCTCACAGTCTTACAAAATTTAAATAAATATTGGGATGCCTGACCAGTATCCTAGCCACTGTTGGGATCTGGTCTGGGATTGGAGTACTATGTGCTGTAGCCAGTTAAAATGGCTAACTCCTGATTTAGAATGGCTAACCCCGATTTAAAATGACGAACGGAAAAGGCTGATGGGAAAATCAGCCAACAGGACTAAAACAAGCAGCTGCAGGTAAAACTGTGTATTCGCCTCTGGGAAAGCCAGACAGGATCGATACTTGCAGCCATCAGCATAACAAAACACCAACCATCTGAATATTAATTAGCAATCCCCGGGAACAATGTGCAACAAATTAGGCACACAAAGCCAGACATTTCGGCGCCAACAGGAGCCTACACAAAGGGAGGTGAACGACCACCCCAAAACCGCCCATCAATCAAGGAATCGCTCCAGCATTGGAGGATATCGAACCAAGTGATTGGGACGAAGTCCAATCACTTGGAACCAGGTACAGGGTCCGCCCCGAAAGGCGGGAAGCCCCTGGGGACTATAAGAATAGAGTCCAAGTTCAAATCAACCCTTCTTCACCCTGCTGCAACCCCTGCTGCCTTCTGCAACAACCGCCCAAATCGTAAGTCTTACTTCAACGCTCGTAATGAGATAGGCGCTCCTAGCTATCGATCTGTACCAGCTTCGAATCCCGCAGGCTCAGAACCATAACGAAAGGCCATTCGTTTCCCTGACCTGGTGGGCCATTTCCAAAGTCAAGTATTGGCCTGTTAATTGTAGGAAGTAGCTTAGAAGTAGAATTTATGCATAAGTATTGATTACTGTATATAATAAATGTGCGTTGATTTAACTCTTGCTAAGCGGTGTGTTGGATTATTGATCATTACTTGAACCACGTGGCCATATCAGAAAGATACCTGGCGACTCAAGAGCAAAGGTGATAGAACAAGAGCAATTAAACTAAGGCTAAAGTAAGAAGCAACAGTGCTACTACAGAAAGTGTAGCACTATTATTTAGGTGCTTTTGTAAGAACTATCCTTGTGCATCAATTTTACTTGTGCTGATAAATAACTTTGATTCTTGGGTGGTGAAGATTATTTTCTGTTGTCATTGACGTGGTATTGATTTTGGGAGAAGATTTGAAAGAGGTCAAAATGGCACTTCCATATTATTAACATATTGTAAATGAATCAACTGTCTGCTTTGACTGGAAGCTTCTTCTACCAGCCCTGATGGAAGTGCAATTTGCACAGGGACCCTGGACTGAATATTAACTGAGAGAACAGGTGGGTTTGGGTTGGGTGGGGGTTTTCGATGTGAGAAATCTGTTTCCCAACCAAACCGACCTCAAACCATCCAATACTGGCCTTAACTGAATAATCATAAGACTGTATTAGTATTCAGTTGTATTTCCAATAGTCAAATGTTTTATTGCAGGACAGTTTGATAAGAACATTAACAGTTACATCCATATACACCATAAATAACAAAATAGTTCAACTTTGCCCTTTAATTAAGAAAATTATAACATGTTCAGCTAGAATTCCACAGTAACAATCAAACAAAGTCTGAACATTTAGTGAAAATGTTCCCAAGTGATGAATAGTGTTAGAAACATATTGTGCACTTCATTATTTACATTTTGGAACATCCTAATGGAAAATATTTGAATTATACTATCATTCCAAGCAATCATAGTTATTCATAGGCACTGCAGGTGAATGATTTACTGTTCAGTTCTCATTAGTTGTGAGCATTTCCTCTAATATAGAAAGAAAACAATAAAATAAGCTAATTAACAAAGAATATAGCTAATCTACCATGTCACCAATTAATCACCTCCTAATAAGCAATAAGCCAGCAAGAATCAAACAAAGCCTTAACATTTAGTGAAAATATTCCCAAGTGATGAACAGTGTTAAAAAACATATTGTGCATTTCATTATTTACAGGATAGAACATCCAAATGGAAAATATTTGAAATATACTATCATTCCATGCAATCATATTGAGTCACAGGCACTGCAGGTGAATGATTTACTGTTCAGTTCTCATTAGTTGTGAGCATTTCCTATAATACAGAAAGGAGTTAATTAACAAAGAATATAGCTAATCTACCATATCACCAATTAATCACCTTCTATTGAACAATAAGCCATCAAGACCTGACTGACTCTCAGAATCTGAGGTTTCCATGAACTTGTCACCATGGCAAACTTCTGCAAATACCTTGGTTGAAATATTTATATTTAATCATGAACTAATGTCCAGATCATTATTTGAGTAATATAGGATTCAGAATCTAGACGCTGTGTCTAACTGTTTGGGAATTGCTGGAAAAGCATTCCGATTTTTAGACATGGAAAGTACTTTCTTCTCGTCAGTGCCGTTGATAGTAATTATTTTATAACCGGGTGAGCTCTTCAAGTGTATCACTCAAAGATGTGTTCAGTGGCAGAGTTGGTTTTCCAAAGTGTGGTTGAACAGCAGTTTTCTCTTCCAGCAGTGACACTACAGTATGTATTGTTGTCTTTGGATCAAGAAACGTTACGAGTGGCAAGTTGATGTTTTTTTCCTGATAAATACGATTCTGCACTGTCATACTGAGCATGGAATCAAGGCCAAAACTGGAAAGATATGATTCTTTCGTAAACTCTGCAGGGTCAGTATTACTGACATCAGACAACAATGCAATGACATACTGCTCAGGTGTCATTGCTGAATTACTCGGTAAAACCTGCTGTTGGATGAGCTGTGTTTTACTGATTTCATCCTGTACAAGTGAAAGGAATCGTGCTTTGAGAAATTGATTCTGAGAGACAACATTCTGATATAAATTCGAGAAATTGAATTTACAGACAGCTTGTTGTGGACTGTTCAATACCAAGCAGTGTTCAAGGCATTCAGAAATTTCTGAAACTTCCAGTGTCATTATCCCTTTCGATTCGAGAAATCTTTGGGTGCTGTCCTTATTGAGTAACAGGCCGAGGTTTAACGCACCCCAGTTTAAAGATTGCCCTACAAGCCCTTGGTTTCTCCGATAGTGGACAAAGAAATCAAGAAATGAGTTTGCTGCAGAATAGTTTGACTGGGCAGAATTCCCACTAAATGATGCAATTGAGGAGTAACATACAAAGTAGTCCAACTGGAGGGACTGTGTTGTATAGTGAAGATTCAGGACACCTGCAATTTTGGGATTCAGAACTTTTTCAAACAATGTTTGATTTAGACTTTGAAGAAGGCCATCATGCAATACAACAGCACTGTGAAAAACTCCTTTAATTGCAATCTTTGGAAAAATGTCATGAAAGGCATTGATGGCTTTCTCAACATCCGACAGCACTGAAATGTCACAGGCCATGCTAGTTACCCTAGTCCCAAACTGATTCCAGAGATTTCTAAATTCTCCCTGCTTCTCATTAGATGGAGTGCTTCTTGACAGAACAATGACATATCCACCACCATGTTTGGCAATGAAATTTACTGTGAGGAAGCCAAGCCCTGTAAGTCCCCCTGTCACTATATATGCAGCATCACTTCTAAAAAGTTGCTTTTGGCTGTGATATACTTGTATCTGTGACATCCTACTATTTGGTGCCTGCGCGCTCTTCAGGTCAACAATTGAAACAGCTTTGCAGGTAAAGTATGATTCTGCCCTGCATTCATCCACATCAGAGATCACTTGCTGAAAATCAACTTTTGGTAAATCAAGCAGTTTTCTTTCCAAATGCATTAATCTCATCCACTTGTAAATATCACACGCAGATTTTGTAAGATATCCCTTCTGAAATATGTTAGCTACCTGCAAAACGTGAACATAAACATCGTCCTTTTCACAACCAGCAATGTTTTGAGAAGTATGAAACACCTGGTTGTTGTCAAATAGAACAACAACATGTTTAGCAGAAAAACTGTTGACATACTTTGCAATTAAAGATGTATTAATAGGGGGCAGGAAAAGCAATGCATCAGAATGAGTAAAAGCAGGTGAAAAGTCATGAGATTCAATCTGAACTCTCCACCCCAAACCATTGGCTGCCATGGACAGCACTTTAATCAGACATGATTCTGGCTCCATGGAAACAATTAGCAAACGTTTGTGATATTTAACGCGAGGCAAAATGTTATGCAGTATTTCCCATGCAAGGACAAAGTATGAAATACATGGTGTCTGCTTCAACAGTGGAATCTTACTGCTCTTGTAACAAACAGATGCAGAAAGCGTGACTGTGGAAAGTGCTGCAACTGGGTAACATGCAGCAACGTGATCTCCTATTTTACATGTCTTTACATCACTGCTGACTGCTGTGACTGTGCCACTGAAATCTAGAGCAAGTAGTTTGTGCCCCTCTGTCATTGATTTGTTCCAGTACATTGTCTGTCCAAAGTGCATTTCTGATACACTGATTGGAAAGTAATCTGATGAATGGATGCAAATTTTATCAATTTTAATATGCACAGTTTGTTTTGTTGGCTTATTCACTTTCCCTTGCTGTGGTGTTGCATGGAAATTTGCAACTTTGTAGGGATCCAATGTTTGGAAACTAACATTTTCAAAACCAGAGTAAGGAACCGTGCTGTGGACATTATCAGACATTTTATTGGGCATCCGTGTGATGTGGCCTGTATACAGCTTTCCTCGCCTAATCATTACTTCGGGATAATTGTCAGGCAAGGTAATTGCATTTGCTAATGCCCCAATATCTGCATCAACGGCAGAACTGATGTCAATCAGGTGAAAAGTAACATCTTGAAGTTCTGCGGCACATGATCTGGTCATGCCCCATAACGCAAAGCCTGCCGTGATCTGATCTATTGTTTTGTCTGATGTCCTGAATGTGATTGTTCTGATAGACTTTGTGGAATTTTCCCCTTGAACTAGTTGAAGGAGTTGACGGTAAATCTCACAGCAGCTGCTAATATGCTCCACCACTGCTTTGCTGTTCTGGTCAGTTAGGTTTTGCATCCCCCACATGAATAACACTTCATCAAAGCTGCTCAAATCATTTATATTGTGCTGCCTTAGAACCTGTGTAATTTCTGTGTCCATCAATGTCTTAGGTTCTTGGTAAGGAATATATGAGGACTGCTTGTGCAAGTACTTTTGAAGGCGACCAGCAATTCCACAGTTATCTGCAAAGACCAACAATTTGGGGGCAGAAGGATGATCTATACTTTTGGGAAGATGAAGTATTTCCTCCCAGTTATTCTGGTAAAAATAGTCTTTCAATTCTGCAGAATTCTGTTTGCTAAGATATGTAATTCTGACATGTTTTAGTTCTGCAATGAGGGCTCCCTTTGTATCTGTAAACCCCCCGGAGACCTCATAAAATTCTGCAGTACTATTACATGTCCTCATATACATCATCATTTCCTGTTGCATTGGTCGGCATATTGTCAAACTCCCTACGGATGTCGGGAATCCTGCTCCAGAATTTGACATTTTCATTGTTACGACAGCTGTCATTTGCATATAATAATCTAAAATGACTGGATGAATGTGGTAATCGTGCATCTGCAGCACAATTTCATCAGGTACCTTAATACATGTTATAGCTTCCTTTAATTCATCCCCACAGAACACATCCCCAAGGTGTCTGAAAACTGAACCATATTGGAAACCTAAAGAGGAGAGCTTGTCATAGATGTCTTCTGCCTTTATCTTTTCCTTGGCCCGTTGCAAAATATGTTGAAGAGCGATAATATTTTCTTCAACGATGCATTCCGGTACTTGACGAATCTCTCCCTTTGCATACGTGGCAGAAGATTCAAAAACCACAAACTTGGACACTTTGTCTTCCTTGATAAGTTGTACCTTGAGCTCAGTTGCGTTTGCTTGCACAATACGGGGATTCAAAAAAGTAATACTGATTTGACACAAACTGAGTGGTATCTTTGGCTTAATACTTGCCAGGGCCGATGCTATGCCAAGCTCCACGTGAATAGAGCCAGGTAATATAGGGACATTGTTGTTTCTGTGCTCCAATATATATGGCACTGTTGCTGGTGTTAGGTTGTAGTTGAATTCCTTGCCATCTCTGTTTGAACTGCAGAGGAAGGGGTGTGTGGTAGATGCTGCATTTTCATTCCTTTGCCTCAAATCTTCAAAATTGACCTGAAGTTTGGTACGATCAAATTTGTAGCAAGGATACAATGTTGGAGCAGTCTCACATCCTACATACATATTTTTCCAGTCAGGATTGTACCCTAGTTCAAATAGTTTTGATAAAACTGAAATCAGTGTTTCATAATCCCTCTCTGGCTGTACTGTGGGAAGAACCAGAGCGTCATGCCCTACAATTTCTTTGATGTACCTTTGTAAGGCCCTTCTTGGACCTATTTCTACAAACACAGCATTTTTCACCTCTGCAACTGCAGTTCTTATAGCTTGTTCAAAAGCAACAGGATTGCGAATATTTCTGGCCCAATATTCCCCTGTGACACAGTCACCCCTTGAAACCAGTTGTCCAGTAACAGTGGAAATTACTTTTGTCTCTGTTTCATGTTTTTCTAAGTTGCCTATGTTGACTTCCACCTGTTTTAAAATTGGTTCCATTAAGTGACTGTGATATGCTGCCGGAACATCTAAAATATGAAGGAATACATTTCTGTCACCAAATGAACGGGACAATTCTGTGTGCAGTTCGTCCACTGCTTTCGAGTCACCTGACACTGTACATGATGAAGGACTATTGAATGCAGCAATGCACAATCTCCCTGAATATGAATCAAGTTTGTCTGACACTGTTGACAGGGGTAAATTGCTAACCACCAACATTCTCCCTCCTGTTACTGTCGACTGTAATACACTTCGGTGGTAAAGCACCTTTACAGCATCTTGTAGTGAAAGTATCCCAGCACAATGAGCTGCAGCAACTTCCCCAACAGAATGACCAATGGTAACATCTGGCTGCACTCCCCAAAACTTCAAAAGAGACACAATTGCCATCTGAATGGCAAATAGCACCGGCTGTGCTACGTCTGGTTTTGTGAAGTCGGCACAGTCGTCTTGAATTAAATCTAGCAATTTGATGTTTGTGTATGGTTTGAGTATTCGTTCTATCTCTTCAATTTGTGACCTGAACTTTGCTTCTGTTTGTAGAAATTGTTTGCACATACCTCGATATAAAACACCATTGCCACAAAATACAAATACTAGCTTTACCCCTGTCTTTACCGGAGTTACGTCAGTATTTGTGGCTGATTTAAGCTGCTGCTGCAGATGACTGAGAGAAGATGCCACAAATGCTTTTCTGTATCTGTTATTTTTGTGGCTTCTTCTGCAGGCAGATGTATATGCCAGGTTCTGGAGCACAATGTCACCATTTTCCTTTATTTGGTGACTTGTGTCTTTTAGCATCATCTGAATGGAATTCTGGGAGGCAGCTGAAAGCACAAATATCTCGAATGGTTTTTGTGCACAGTTATGTACAGAATCCTGCCGGTACTCCCTTACTACTACATGAGCATTTGTTCCCCCAAAACCAAATGAATTGACCCCTGCCATCTTCTGTTTCATCCAACTTTCATTCCATTGTTTCACACTGGTAGGAATATGTAGATTCAAAGCTTTTGCATTGATGCTTGAATTCTCCTCAGAGTAGTGGAGTGATGGCACAATTTTTCCATGATACATCATGAGGAGCACTTTAATTAAACCTGCTGCTCCTGCAGCGGACTCTGTGTGGCCAATGTTTCCTTTGACAGAACCCATGATAAGTGGAGGTAGGTTTGGATGCCTGGATTGCCCAAGGATATTTGATATGCTGGCTGCTTCTGTAGGATCACCAGCTGGTGTTCCGGTTCCATGAGCCTCCATGTAGTGAACCTCTGATGGGTCAACATTTCTGGGGTAAATACTTCTCAATAACTCTTCTTGTTGTGTTTTTGAGGGTCTGGTGATGGGTGTGACTGTCCGACCATCCTGATTGACTGCACTATGGACTATTACTCCCCAAATATGATCATGGTCCTTCTGTGCCTGTTAACAAGATTAATGGATATGGCAATTTAATGATAGATATTGGAATAAATATCAATATTTAAGTGCATATTCTGGATAAAAATGGAGAGAAACAGGTGTGATAATTATGCATTACCTTTGCAAGCTTCTTCAACAGAAGAATTCCACAACCTTCTCCCCTTCCGTACCCATTACCGTCGCTGGAAAATGGCTTGCTCATTCCATCTGGTGATATCATCTTTGCTTTGCTAAGTGCTACATTGACTCTTGGTTCAATGATGCAGCTCACTCCCCCACAAACAGCCATCTCACAATCACCTGAAAGATGAACATGGAGTTTGAAATGTTTAGTGATCTGTGTATATGCAAGGGGTCAATGTAGATGCAATACAACTGAGCAAGCACCAGAGGGAGCACGGGAGAGGTATAAATAGAGAGAGACAGGAAGTTGGAGGGCACTTCACAAGAACGGCAGCTGGGAGCAGAACAGGCAGGCAGCTCAGATTTAACATTAAGTTAAGGGCTGAAGAGAGAACGAACTGACAATAAAGCATCTACTTCAACTTTAAGACAACGAGCTTTATTTAGAGACAAGGAACAACACATTTTACCAGTTGAGTGGCTTTAACAGAACTAGTTAGATTAGGTTGGACAAAAAGAGAAGAAAAAGAGAAGACTGGACATTCGACTGTGGAAGACTTCGCAGCAAATGGATCCTCGACGACTAACTATGGGACTCATTGGACCTCTAGGGCAGCTGGGAACAACCGGAAATTTAAGTTATGACTGGAAAAGATTTGAACAGATATTCCAAATATTTATCGCAGCTAATGTGTAGCCAGCTGGGATGGCCACGTCCCGATTACAAAATGGACACTTGCAAAGAATGCAGGGAAAATTGGACAATACTGAGAAACAAGCAGGTGCAAGGTCTGTCTGTTGATTACAGCCTTAGCTCTCAGACAGGACAGAAACTGCTAAGCCATTTACATACTAATGAGCTATCTCCAGGGACAAAATGGAAACATTTAGATAAACAATGTCAAGGCAGACACCCCGGCGCCAGAGGAGACTCAAACTAAAGCAAACCAACGGCCACCTAGGACACGCCCAGCAACCAGGGAACCCACCCCTCTATTGGAGGAAGATCAATACGAATGATTGGGAAAGGCCCAATTAATTGAGGCCAAGTTCAAGGCCCGCCCAAAAGCGGGCGAAGCCCTTTTAGGTAGAAAAGGTATTCCCCAAGGGAGAATCTTTCTTCTTTGGCCTTGGTTCTCAGCGAAGAGAGAGACCAGCCGAGCAGCTACGCCAGACCAAGTAAGTTCCAAGGCAATGCACGCTACGAGATAGATGCTCCTAGTTGCTATCCTGTCAACAGCTCAACCCAGCAGCCTCAGAACCGAGCAACGGCCATTGTTCCTCTGACTGAGAGGGCACCCGAAGCTCAGTATAGGCTTTATTAATCGTGATAGTTTAGTTTGTTGAATTTATGCATGAGTAGATTTGACTGTGTGTAAATAAATGAGCATTGCTTTTGAACTTACTAACTGGTGTATCGAGTCTTTGATCAGTATTCGGTTCTGAACCTTGTGGCGGTGTCGAAAGATACCTGGTGACTCTTGAGTAAACGTAATTAAACAGAGAAAATTAAGAGACAACACCAAAGAGAGCAACATTTACTGGCGACATCTGATGGGAATCGACTTAGAAATGGCCTAACCACTCCGAGAGAACCCAAAATTTGAATTGAGGATCCAATTGGAAACAGAAAAACCACAAGCGTAAGAACCGTACTGATCAAGCCTCTGAGATTTGGAAGTGTGTTAATGCATGCGTACTAACAGGGACATAAGGTAAACCTGAGAGATTTTGTTGCGTAAAACTGTCGGGAGTTTTGTAGGTCGGAAATTAGCATAAGCCGTACCCGTGTTTACATCACCACTTTATCACCCCCTATTCCAAATTCCGTAGAAGACCGAGATAGAGAAAATGGCAATGAAGGCAATGGAACGCCTTATGAACCCCCAGGAATTCGAGGTCGCAGCGACCAGTAGAGTGGGACAGTGCCCCATTTGGGAAGATGAGATCAGGAAATATCTCAAAGGGAAAGGATGACCCCTTTGGAGTGAATTCTGCGATAATGAGGAAACAGGTCCCGGGAGTATAGGGCATACTTGGTGGGAGAATCTGTCAGAGATCCACAAGAAGAGCTTAGGGAAAGCTCGAAAGCCGATGGCAATCGTGACCTGCTTGGCACAATTGCGAGGCATAGAGGAGGTCATTAGGACGCTCCGTAGAGAGATAGAGGAGAGAGACAGAAGTAGTGAGGTAGACGTGAGCGAAGTAGAGAAGGAGAATAGAGATTTAATCGAGCAGTTAGCAGCAAGAGACAGAGAGGTGGATGATGCCAAGGGGGCACATCAGTCTTGTCTCGCACATTTGAACAGTTTTCAGACGCAATATGATAAGGCCTATCAGGACACGCAACGTGCGGTCTTGGTAAGACAAGAGACAGAACAGCAAGTTGAGAAATTGCAGAAACAATGCAATGATCTGAAAGCAGCCCTACGAGCACTCCATAATTCCACGACGGAACAAAGGCAGAGCTCTGTAGACCACGCAAAGTGCCGGAAGCAAATTGCAGAATTGCAATCTCTGCTTTCCGTTCAAAATGGGTTTCAAAGCACGTTTGGACCACAATTAGATCATGAAAACGGCCCTGACTGGCAGGAATTAAACACGACTGCCCATAGATACATACATGGGACATGTACGCAGGAAAACCCCCAGAAAAGGAAGGCGCCCCAACCCCCAACCGAACAGGCAGATCATACCCCCATGAACCCTGTAACCACACATCGCAGGGCCGCAGGAGAAGGAGAAGGATATTTCCTTTACACAACCCCGTTAACCGTGACCTAATTACGGGACGCGTGTGGAAAAATTATACCGTTCCTTCCCACTTCAGACCCCCACCAATTTTTCGCTAAAGTCAAACAGCAGGCTACCATGTACGGCCTGGATGAAAAGGAGCAAGTGAAGCTCACAGTTTTAAGCCTCGACCCTTCAGTCGTGGCAGCCCTTCCCGACCCACAGAATGTTGGAGGAGGCACACTCCAAGAGATGCACACTGCGATCCTTGATGCGATCGGCTTTACCAGAGGAGACCCTGTAGAAGGCCTAAATAAGTGTCGGCAAAAGAAGACCGAGCACCCCACAGCGTTTGCTGGACGCTTGTGGATTCACTTCACTACAGTTTTCGGAGAGTTAGCCCACGCCCATTTGTCCCCAGATAATATGGCCACAGACACAGGACGAAAAGCTTGCGCAAATTATGACCCCTCAGATGAGGCCCACAATGAAAAATGGGTTTTGAAGAGATTGTCCTGCGCTTGGGAGCAATCAATTACAGGCAAAACCGTATTTATAACACCCGATGAAGAGCAGGCCAGAGATGAACCCAGTTAAAGCGCACCAGAATCCCGCATGGGTAAATGAGGGCAGGAACAGCCCACCTCAGCCCAAAAGCTCAGGAATGTTACAATTGTGGGCAGCTAGGACACTTCGCACGAGAGTGCAACGCGCCCCAAAAGCAGCAGAGAAGCCAACAGACAGGCACCCTAAACAGGAATAGGGCAAAGCCGTTCCATAGCAATAGCGCCCGTTCAGAGAATGCAGACATGAACGGCACCAACTGACGGTGTTCAGGCTCCCCAATTTGGGTCTGCGACACCGTTTGGGACAAGTCCGGTAGACTGGTAGTGGCAGGCAAAGTTCGGGGACAACCCGTAGAATTTCTTTGGGACACAGGAGGGTCCCACACCACACTCAATTCCTCCACGATGTTCCAGCGAGACACGTGGCCCACAATAGACACCATCACACTCAGCGGTTTTACAGGCCATTTACAACAGGGACACATCACAGCCCCTGTAGCAATACAAATAGGGAACATCACAACTAAGCACCCCATAATTTTAATTGATCTGCCCCAGACAGCAGAACTTATCCTTGGGATCGATTTCATGAGCTCCCATAATCTTTCCTTTGACCCAGTTAACAAATGTGTTTGGAAAATGGCAAAGGCAGCATGAGCCCCCGCCACGCTCACAGTAGGAGAATATGTAAACAGCATTAGCTCAGTAGGAGACTTCTGGTTGAACCCTCGAGCCATTAGTGCAGACAAACAAGTTAGGGCAGTCCTGCAGGAACATAAAGCATCATTTGCACAGCACAAGCATGACTGTGGCAATTTGACTGGCTTTGTGAACATTACAGGTCCCGACCCCAAACCCCAGAACCAGTACGGATTTCCCCAGGAAGCAGAGGGAGAAATCTCCAAAGTAATAGAGAGTTTGTTGGATCAAGGCGTACTCAGATCAGTAGCCTCCACAAACAACACACCGATTTGGCCCATCAGGAAACCGGATGGATCATGGCGACTGACCATTGATTACCGGGAACTGAACAAAGTAACCCCAGCAGCAGCCCCCACCGTAGCCATGACTCCCGAGACCATGCTCAAACAGGGACTCCAGTCAAATTTTTTTTCGGTTTTGGACATTAGTAACGGCTTTTGGGCCATTCCATTGGCTAAAGCTTGCCAGTACAAGTTCGTCTTTACATTCCAAGGGCAACAGTACACGTGGACGTGCCTTCCACAAGGCTTCCACAACTCCCCCTCCATTTTCCACCGACAGCTGGCAAATGGATTAGCAAAATTTTCCCGACCCGATTGTCTGGTCCAGTACGGAGATGACTTGTTACTACAGACAGACACAAAGGGAGAGCACATTTCGCTTCTCGCCGAACTCCTAGCACTCCTAAAAGAAATTGGTTGTAAAGTCAACCCCAAGAAGGCCCAGATTTTGAAAGAGAAAGTGATTTACTTGGGAACAGTGATCACTCATGGTAAACGCGAGACCGAGCAAAAGAGAATTGACTCAATCGTCAAATTGCCCCTTCCCCACAATGTCTCAGCCCTCCGGTCATTTTTAGGACTGGTTGGCTACTGCCGAAACCATATTGACGGTTTTGCCACTAAAGCAGCGCCCCTTTCCGACCTTCTCAAGAAGCAGGCACCTTGGGAATGGCTTCCACAGCATACAGATGCCGTGGACGCTTTAAAAAGAGCACTCAGCACAGCCCCCGCACTACAGGTCCCAGATCCACTTTCCCCATATGCAATCGAAGTTGCAAGCACCGACCGAACCCTTTCGGCCGTACTCCTCCAGAAACGCCATGACCAATTACGCCCCATAGCATACGCCTCACGCTTGTTAGACCCCGTCGAGCAAGGATTTTCTGCCTGTGAAAGGCACCTGCTCGCAGTTTTTTGGGCAGTACAATACTTCACCTACATTACAGGACTCAACCCCATCACCATCCTCACAGAACACACCCCGACAGAACTATTGTTAGACGGCACAGGATGGCACAGTCAGCCAAATCTGCGCAGCCCATTGGACCCTTCTTTTACAGGGACAGGATATCACAGTGAAAGGAACCAAGACACACACCTTCCTTGCCGATAATTTGCAGTATGCAGGCACCCCTCATGAATGTGAGATCATCACCATAAAACATAACACAGGCCCATTTATTCCCAAAACAACTCCCAGGAAAACAGATAGTACACCCCAGAGACCCCAGCCCACAGACACGTGCGCACCCCTGAAGATTTATGTGGATGGCTCCTCCACAGTGTTGAATGGAAAGAGAATTACCGGTTGCGGTATTTACGTAGAGGACGCGCAGGGACGCACCCTAGATGAGATTGCATTAAAGTTGCCAGGGCACTTAGGCTCGCAGGCAGCAGAACTGGCAGCACTCGCTTATATTGTAGACCACCCCGACCTCGTTCCCGACCCCTGCAGACATCTATTCGGACAGCTTGTATGTCTGTAATAGTTTGACAGAGTTCCTACCACTCTGGGAAACAAGAGGATTTGTTTCCGCGGACGATAAACCCCTACCCTCAGCCCCATTACTCTGCCATATCTTGGAGACAGCGAAGGATAGGAAATATGGAATAATTAAGGTTCGCAGTCATCACCGTTCTTCCCCCCCGGTAACGTTAAAGCAGACGCCCTAGCAAAGGCAGGCTCCAGGCATGGTTATTTTTGGAACCCCCCCGAAAGCACCCCAGTACTCGCAGTTCAGGTCTCACAGACCAATATTCAGGATTTAGCGAAGGTACAGAAAGAGGACGAGAAACTCAGGGATGTTTTAAAGGGAGCCTTTCCAGCCCTGTATGATAAATACAAAAACGCAATAACCACGCATGATGGTGTGATTTTAAAGGATGGCATTTATATAGTTCCCAGCCAGGACAGGAACCAGATCATTTGTCAGTCCCATGACAATCATGGACACCAAGGTATTGAACCCACCCTAGCCCACCTCAGACCGCTCTGTTGGTGGCCTGATTTAAAAACTGATGTAACGCATTACATAGAGAATTGCTTAATCTGTGCCCAAAATAATCCGGACAGATATGCAAAAAAGGCTCAATTTAGTCATACCCGCCCCGTTAATGGACCCTGGAGAAATCTCCAGATAGATTATATAGGACCCCTACCCCCGTGCAGAAATGGTTACAAGTATGTGTTGGTGGTCATGGACACCTTCACAAAATGGGTGGAAGCATTTCCATCACAAACTAATATGGCCAAGACAACGGCTAAAATATTAACACACCACATCTTTACAAGATGGGGCCTCCCACGCAGTATAGAGTCCGATCAAGGCTCCTATTTCACTGGACGTGTAATGAAAAACGTCCTCACGATTGTCGGCATTCGACAAAAGTTTCACATTACATACCACCCCCAGTCAAGTGGTATTGTAGAGCGGATGAATAGGACATTGAAAGCCACCCTCAGGAAAATGGTACAGCAGAATAACAGCACCTGGGATTCAGTACTCCCATTTGCTTTAATGTTTTTAATAAACACAGTATACAAGTCCACAGGATACACCCCCCATACCCTCATGATCGGACGCCCCATGAAAGGCACTGAGTATTTATTAGGACTGGACTTGGCCAGCCCCGCAGTTACAGCCCTCACGCATGAAAATGCGGTTAAATAATTGTTAGCGAACATAAAGGCAGCCCAACTCGCAGCAGCTGTGAGACTTGGAACCAGAAAGAAACAGCAAGGCTTGTTTCGACAAAACAGTACACGCCACTGAGTTTACAGTAGGGGGCAACAAGTTATGCTTTCCCTTTACAACCCCATTCCATTCCTTTCCCCAAAATTTTCCAGACCGTACTCCATTTCGGACAAAGTCAGCCACTCAGTATACAAAATTACATATCCCAATGGTAAGTCTGCGTGGTTCCATATAAACCAGCTCAAGGCTTATGGCTCGCAGAATAACCACACACACCACATCCTGCTCGCAGCAGCAGACTATCACGCCCCACCCGCAGATGACGTATTCCTACCCTCCCCCAACCACACCAGCCCGCCCTCAGACACGACTTCAACTCCGCCCCCAGAGACACGACTCCGCCTCTCCCTTCCCTCAACCAGCAGCGACAGTGATAGCAACCAAGATGATGACAGCCACAGCACACCACGTTACAACTATACCCATGTACCAGGCCCCACTCCCAGCGAATCCGAGCATGATTCCACTGACCCCTTTGAGATTACATATATCAAAGCCCCTGACCCAGACCCACCGCCCGACGATTACGGATTGAAGCATATGGAGTTTAATGTAGAGAAGTGTGAGGTGATTCACTTTGGAAGGAAAAACAGGAATGTGGAATATGTGGCTAATGGAAAAGTTCTTGAAAGTGTGGATGAGCAGAGGGATCTAGGTGTCCATGTACATAGATCCCTGAAAGTTGCCACCCAGGTTGATAGGGTGGTGAAGAAGGCCTATGGAGTGTTGGCCTTTATTGGTAGAGGGATTGAGTTCCGGAGTCAGGAGGTCATGTTGCAGCTGTACAGAACTCTGGTACGGCCGCATTTGGAGTATTGCGTACAGTTCTGGTCACCGCATTATAGGAAGGACGTGGAGGCTTTGGAACGGGTGCAGAGGAGATTTACCAGGATGTTGCCTGGTATGGAGGGAAAATCTTATGAGGAAAGGCTGATGGACTTGAGGTTGTTTTCGTTAGAGAGAAGAAGGTTAAGAGGAGACTTAGTAGAGGCATACAAAATGATCAGAGGGTTAGATAGGGTGGACAGTGAGAGCCTTCTCCCGCGGATGGAAATGGCTAGCACGAGGGGACATAGCCTTAAACTGAGGGGTAATAGATATAGGACAGAGGTCAGGGGTAGGTTCTTTACGCAAAGAGTAGTGAGGCCGTGGAATGCCCTACCTGCTACAGTAGTGAACTCGCCAACATTAAGGGCATTTAAAAGTTTATTGGATAAACATATGGATGATAATGGTATAGTGTAGGTTAGATGGCTTTTGTTTCGGTGCAACATCGTGGGCCGAAGGGCCTGTACTGCGCTGTATTGTTCTATGTTCTATGTTCTATGTTCATAGTAGCTCCAACCTCGACACACGATTCTGGCACCAAGACAATTCGTTCAGGCTCATCCAGAATGAGATGGACCCCAATTCGCCCCAAGCAGCTTTAGCACGGTTACTACAGTCAAGAGTTTGGCAGCTGGGAGAAGATGATGACTTAGAGTCTGACTCCCACCAAATGAATCCCTTTGCGACCCTGTTCGCCATCGAGCAGTGAGGTGTCCAGATGATGGAGAAAAAAGGAACCGATGGAGAGATACGGTGTCCTTTCTGATGGAACCGGCACCATTTTCGTTAGTGTTAACGTTAACCCGAAAGTTTTCATGGCCCCACGTCACCACGCCTTGGACGCCCAATGCCTGTTAAAGGAACAAGTTTGTCCCCAGACAATAGTTCAGAGGAACTAGTTTGTCGACAGAACACGACTCATAGCTACTCTCCTGATTCGAGCGGAAGCCCCCACGACGACCACATTCTTACCCATTCTTGCCAGTTGCTCAGGCAGTGGAGAAACAGCAGTGGTCCCCGCCCTGCCTGAGGACCCCCCCTCTGGTCAACTACGCTCGGGTAGAGCACATACGGCATTGATCACCGTCCTACCCGGGGATTCCACCCATGTCTTACCCGCCGCGGCCCATACGCACCCCATTTTGGCTCATTACGTTTGACATTCTTTTGTTTGGTTTTGGCAACCCTTAGGCTGCTTCCCTGTGCTATTTACATCCTCAAACACTGGGATGGTAAATCTCACAGGCTGCGAGATGGCTCACAGTACGGCAGTATTTTCCTTAGATGTAGTGTCCAAATATTCGTTTTTTTTTTAAAAATGAGGGAGACACAGATGGTGACCAATTATAAAGGGAAATTGGCAACAAAGGACAGATAGACAGACATACAAGATCTTAAGCAAGATAATAACAGATATTATGCTTCTGGTCACAGAACTCCGGAACCTCAGGAACCCCAGAGGAAGACAAAGATGTAGACCAACTAAGATGAAGACAGCCTTCGTGTTCACATGGATCTTAGCGGGATCCCTTCAGTTGCGCGCGGACGCTACCCCCCTGACCCCTACCACACAAACCATAAATGATTCTCACCCCAAGATAACTAGCCCCGCGACAGCTAGCAATACCACGACCTGGTGTGATAAGTTTATCACCTGGTACTCACTCTCATATGTAGTCAAAGCACTCTTAGTGCTGGCGATACTTTGCAGCATCGTGCAAACATTTAGAGTTAGAAAATGGTGAAAGAGAGCATATCGCTCTCGTACCCTGGTATGCAGGTTCAGGTCCCCCATTTTCGGATTTCACCAGACCCCCGAACCCATTGGGACAGATTAAAGTGCATCCATTTTTCTTTACATATTCTGTGGAATAAAGAGATGTAAACCTCTGTGTCTGACTGCCAGGCCAGAGAAATTTGTGTGCTGCTATTTTGTACAGGTTAAGATGTATAGATTATTTTTGGATTGTTCGAATGAGGATAGTTTATTGAGAATAGTTAGAGGTTCAAGTTTTTTTATTTTTCTGTAATGCATGTATTAATGTCATAGCGCCCCGTAGAGTTTTATGATAATGAATGTATTTAAAATGGTTAAGGTAAAATTGTGTTGCATAGGATAGGACAGTGTAGAACCTAAGTATGGGTGCCCCGATTGGTCAGAGGATGAAGACGACGCAGTAGTGTGATCCTTCACGCTTCGCGTTGAGGACCACAAGGAGGGTGTGTAGCCATCTGGGATGGCCACGTCCCGATTACAAAATGGACACTTGCAAAGAATGCAGGGAAAATTGGACAATACTGAGAAACAAGCAGGTGCAAGGTCTGTCTGTTGATCAGAGCCTTAGCTCTCAGACAGGACAGAAACTGTTAAGCCACCTACATACTAATGAGCCAGCTCCGGGGACAAAAGGGAAACATTTAGATAAACAATGTCAAGGCAGACACCCTGGTGCCAGAGGAGACTCCAACAAAGCAAACCAACAGCCACCTAGGACATGCCCAGCAACCAGGGAACCCACCCCTCTATTGGAGGAAGATCGATACGAATGATTGAGAAAGGCCCAATTAATTGAGGGAAAGTTCATGGCCCGCCCAAAGGCGCGCGAAGCCCTTTTAGGTATAAAAAGTATTCCCCAAGGAAGAATCTTTCTTCTTTGGCCTTGGCTCTCAGCAAAGAGAGAGACCAGCCGAGCAGCTACACCAGACCAAGTAAGTTCCAAGTCAACGCACGCTACGAGATAGATGCTCCTAGTTGCTACCCTGTAAACAGCTGAACGTAGCAGCCTCAGAACCAAGCAATTGTTCCTCTGACTGAGTGGGCACCTGAAGCTATTAATAGTGATAGTTTAGTTTGTAGAGTTTATGCATGAGTAGATTTGACTGTGTGTAAATAAATGAGCATTGCTTTTGAACTTACTAACTGGTGTATCGAGTCTTTGATCAGTATTCAGTTCTGAACCTTGCAGCGGTGTCAAAAGATACCTGGCAACTCTTGAGCAAACGTAATTAAACAGAGCCAAATTAAGAGACAACACCAAAGAGAGCAACAAATGGTATAAGCACGCTCTCTAACGCAACAAAAATAGCACTACTACACTCAATAGGAGGGCATGAAGCTAGAAAAATCTATAATTGCTTTAATTACTTAGAAGGTGAAGACGGCACCAAAATAGAAGTAATACTCAAAAAATGTGATGAACACTAAGAGTCCTCCTGGTGAGATGCTGGAAAGCTTTAACAATTGTCATAAATGCCAGAGAAATGGAGGGCCCATCACTGATTTTATTACAAATCTCAAGTTAATACCACAAGGCTGTGATTATGCTGATTTCAGAGACACTGTGCTAATGCATCAATTAATTTCTGGACTATCTGATAAAAATTTGAGGGAAGAACTTTCACAAAATAAGCATCTAACTCTAGAAACTGCTCTACAAAAATGCCTTGCTTATGAACAAAAACAAATCAATACTATCAGTCTTTACAAACACAGAAAGGGTTCAGTCTAGAAATCGCGAGTGAAAAGTCCAGATCGAAAGGAAAAAATAACTTGAACTTCTTACAAAGAAGAAACGCTGAAATCCACTGTAAAATGGCGTCTGAGCACATTTTACAGTCTCCTGGGAACAAAAGACGAAAATCTGTGTCTGCGCATGCACAGGAAACAGAAGCCGCCCATGCGCAGTTAAAATCAGCCATTTTACCTTCTGCGTATGCGCAAGCCGCGCATGCACACTGCACAAAAAAACGCAGAGTAAAGGCAGATCGATTTGCGCATGTGCAATCGATTCCAACGCATGATGTCACGAGCGTCATTATGTCAGAGGACCCGGATCATGCCCACTTAAAAGGGAAATGCCCGAAAATTGAAAACAAGACGCTGTAAAACTCAATTTTCTTACCCCAAAAGACAGAACAATGCCTGAACTTATACCAGCAGTTGAAAATAACTCTCACAACACCCTGGAACAAGCAGTCTGCACCACCCAAAGTGAAGAGCACAATGAAAAATCCGAAACCCAAAGAAGGTGATTTGTTCATTGAACATGAAGACAACGATAACAACTTCGAAACAAAAAGGGATGATTTGTCTATCGAACAATACACACAATACTGCTCAGACATGGCTGAGTTATTCGGATATGCTGATCACAGCATCAGCAACAAGGTTGAAAAGCTTAACACTACTCTTCTCATGGGAGATGAATCCAATACCATGGTGCCATGGCAGATCATCATCGATACATTGGATGACAGCATTACCCAAGATGAAGACGACGCCACACAGAGGGCACAGAACAACTCTGTTGAGAGAGCATAGATTGACTCTACAGCAAGAACACTGCACAACTCCACAAAGAGAGCGACGACAGACTCCACAGAGAGAGCGATGAAGGACTCCACAGAGTGAGCGATGAAAGACTCCACAAAGAGAGCGACACAGGCCGCCACAAAGAGAGTGACGCAAGCCTCCACAGACAGCTCGGTGACAGACTCAAAAATGGAAGCAAACAAACACTCCGTTGCGAACGCCATGCATGAACAAGACCATGAAGGTCAACCCACCGTATCTGAGCAACCACAAGCAGACTATGAAAGTCTGCCAAGCTCACATAATCAACAAGAAGACAATGTAAGGCTACCAACTGTATGTGAAGATAGTCACAATGTGATCACAATTGACATACAGGATGTGCAGGATCACAGCGAGACTGACAGAACTCAGCTCGTCTGTACAGAAGCACTCAACAATCAGAGTAGGGCTACTCATGAGTTCAGAGAGACCACGTCAATTGCAGTCTTGAAGATTTCACTCCAGAAGAGGAGCACCAAGAGTCCAGAGAGACCACGTCAATAGAAATCGTAAAGATTTTGACTCCAGAAGAGGAGCACCAAGACCAACAAGAAAATGAAATCGTGAAGATTTTGACTCCAGCAGAGGAGCACCAAGATAGCAAAGAAGAGGAATCAAATCCACCGCAAATGATTCCAGCAGAGGAGCACCAAGGAAGCAAAGAAGAGGAATCAAATCCACCACAAATGACTGATGTCACCAACATCAATGCAACATCAGATCATTCTCACCATTCTCTAGACAAAACGCTCAATGTAACAGATACCACAAAAGACACTCGCACTAACTGTGACAATTACGCAAATTATCCACACTGAACACTCATTAAGAGCAACAAGAAAAACAAAAACCACAAGAAGCACGACAGAAACAAGAACAACAACAGCAAGAACAAAAACAACATGAAGCGCAACAAGAACAACAAAAACCACCAGAAGCACTGCAGAAACAAGAACAACAACAGCAACAACAAAAACAACAAGCACAACAACAAAAACTACAAGAACAACAATAAAAACACCAAGAAGCATAACAAAGACAACAACAAGCACGACAAGAACGACAAAAACAACAAAAACAGAAACAACAAGCACGGCAAAAGCAGCAACAAGAACAACAATGAAAACAACAAAGACAGAAACGATAAAAACAACAACAAGAATGACAACGAAAACAACAAAGACAGAAACAACAGAAACAACAACAATGAAACAATGACCTGTACAAAATGGTACAACTGTGCACATGAAGGACAATGCCACAGCACACTGCAAAACAATGACAAGACTAGAAACATGCTATGGCATGACAAAGAATCTCACGGATTCACATCTGCTCCAGAACAAGCAAGCACACCAGCTTTCAAGGCAGACAACACACTAAATCGATACCGCAAGCACAGAAAAAAAAAAGTCCCGTCAGTCAACATCAGTGATTCAACCATTCAAACACCTCGGGATGACTTGTTGGTTACGTAACACACAAGAACACTGACGACATTCACAAAGTAGTTGCAATATCAATATCACCACATCAACAAAAGAAAAGAAAAAAAACCTCACCGAACAAATTCATGAAGTTTGGACTCATAAATGTTTTTATTCAGATTGGACTCATAAATATCAATAGACTTTGTATAATAACCAATGTCATCACCACTTGTACAGATATACATATCACAAGCATATCATAAGTAATCTATCTGTTTTGTACAATTTTCTTTACCACTGTACAGAAAATATGTAAAAGAAAAAAAGGGGGCTGTAGTGATCTGTTTCTATACAAGGGGTCAATGTAGGTGCAATACAACTGAGCAAGCACCAGAGGGAGCACGGGAGAGGTATAGAGGGAGACAGGAAATTAGAGGGCACTTCACAAGAACGGCAGCAGGGAGCAGAACAGGCAGGCAGCTCAGATGTAACATTACGTTAAGCGCTGGAAAGAGAACAAACTCACAATAAAGCATATAGTTCAACTTTAAGACTACAAGCTTTATTCAGATACAAGGAACAACACAAAATGAAGTTTTTGTGGGCAAGGTTCAGCTTCATAAGAGTACTTGGTTTGTAATACAAATAATTACAAAGCAATATATATGGAGCTAACAACAGTGGGCTGGATTCTTTGCCCCGCGATGCCGGCAAGGTGGATCGTGATTTGGTGGTGAATCTGGCATCCAGCCAAAATCGAGGTTCGTGTCGGGCACCAAACCTACCGCTATATTCTTGCCCTCTGCTGGCAGCGTGATCGGGGTTCGCATGCATGCGCAAGCGGGAGGATGTGAATAGTTGCAAATGTGTCCAAATGACCCATTTGCATCCACTTAGTTGGCCCGGCACCAGAATCAACGGCTCTCGCGATTCTCTGATTCTCTGGTCTACCGGGCTGCGAAGCACATGGGCGCGGACCACTACTGATTTACCAATGTGGCCCTGACGTGGTGGACCTTCCCCCAAAGTTCATCTGAGGGTCACCTTTCCTCCCCCTCTACAATGCATGACCTGCCCACCCCTCCCCACCAGGACCCCGCAACCCTCCCCAGGGGCCCCCAAAATGAAGGGCCTCTCCCAGGATCCCATAAATAGGAAGAAACCCCCAGCAAACCCCTAAAATAAGGAGAGCCTTCAATAGGGACCCCCTAAATAGGGAGATCCTTCACAGAGACCCATTGACTAAAGCCCCCTTGAGACCCCCTACCTAAAGGGATCCCCCCAGAGACCCCCTAACTAAAGGCCTCCCCAGAGACCCCCAAACTAAAAGGATCCCTCCAACAGATTCCCAAGAAAAGAGACCCCTGTCTGGAAACTAGAGAGTAATCTCTTTGAAGTGGTTGATGTTTGTAAACATTGTTGTTACAACACTTGAGAGTTACTCATCCATGAAGGAAGACGAATGAAGCAAGGCTCACAGCTGTTTTGTGGAAGCTGTCAATCACAGCTCAGGAGGAGACATGAATGAAATGAAATGAAAATGAAAATCACTTATTGTCACGAGTAGGCTTCAATGAAGTTACTGTGAAAAGCCCCTAGTCGCCACATTCCAGCGCCTGAATGGCTTGCAGCTAAAGGATCGGAGGAGTTTAAACACAGTTCACTGCTTCATTCTTTCCAGGAACACGTGGTGCTTCCAGGTGACTGATACAACAGTAAATGTTTTTACTGCCCCTGGCTGGACTGCTGTCCAGCCCAGGTATGGACCTCTTTTCTGGGATTTCTGTTGAGGAGGGGGCCTTTTAGTTAGGATGTCTCAGGGGGTGGTTCCTCTTGTGAGGGGGTCCCTGTGGGGGAGATCTCCCTATTCTGAGAGTCTCTCTGGGGTGTCTCCATATTCAAAGGTCCATGGGGAGGTCTCCTTATTCAGGGGGAACCTGAAGGAGTCCCCTATTTTGGGGGCCTCGGGGGGGGAACTCCCTATTTAAGGGGTCTCAGTGATGGGGTCCCTTTAGCTAGGGGATCTCTGAGGGGTCTCTCTGTTCAAGGCGTCCTGAGGATCTCCCTATTTCCAGGGTTTCTGGGGGCGTCTTCCCTATTTTGGGGGTCTCAGTGTGGGTCCCTTTAGTTAGGTGGTCTTGAGGGGGGCCTCCCCATTTAGGGGTTCCCTGTGGGGGGGGGGGGTGTTGGTCTACCTATTTAAGGAATATCAATGGGGGGTTCCTGGGCGGACTTCCTATTTAGGTCCTTGGGGGCAGATTGGCCAGGTCATCCACGTACTTGTGAGATGGGGGGTTGATTCACGATGTGGGGGGCAGTGGAGGGAGCTGCTTTGTGATGCGATGGGAGGTGGCAGGCCACGGGACATCGCTATTGGGCCTCCCGTTCAAAATGGCGGCCTGATAGCAGGAACTCCTTAGGATCCCTCGTATTCCTCACAATGCATAAATTTGCATGGCGAGGAATAGTGAATTGCTTCATGATTTGCTCTTAATCAAGTGCAATTCAACTCCAGCATATCTCCCAGAAGGAAAATTTCGCCCAGCATCTGTGAACTCCAGTGTGGTTTAACATGCTTTTTTTTCAATGGTGTTCAGAGCTAATGTACATCAGATGATTAATGTATTTCTTAATCTAACATTTCAAAGCACAATATGATGTTTTAAGAGAACAGGGAGATGACCGTTCACATTAACAGGTAGATGGTACTGCCATGACTGCACTGGAGTAGTTTGGGGCGGGGAGAGACAAGCGCTGCATGCTGGTGTCTGGAATATTTACTCTATCTAATGCATTGGGTCTCTTCCATGAAATGAGTAGAACAAACAGGTAAAATCAATTTTATTTTCGGCACAGTGTTACACACTCTGGGTAAGTGGGCAATTAAGTCCAGCACCACTCATCCTGGAGTTACAACACAAGTGAATTAACCAATAATTTTGATAAAAATACACAAACTCTTTGATCCTTGGTGCTCAATAATTACAGTCAGCGGGTTTGTAAATGGAAATACAATGACTGTTTATTTATAACAAGAACTATAATGAAATGCATAGCAGATACAGTTGGTTAACGTTTAACTAATACCTAACTCCCACTTTAACTTGCCCTTCCACCCTTTACGCACACACACACACTACGGGCAAACATAGAGGGGTGGAAAAGGGTAAAAGTCATAGGTTAAAGGAAAAGAGTTTGTTTCAGATGATGGTTTTTAGCACACTTCCTTCACAGTGAGCTTGCAGATTAAAGTCTTTGTTTTCCAGCCTGTACTGGTCTTCTCTGAAGCTTAGAAACAAAGCACTCTCAACTTTCTTGAAGAGGCAGAGTCTTTGTTTCATCAAGCTTTGCTTTCAGTTTGTCGTTTGTCTTCAGGTCTGTAGTTTCAGAAATGCAGCACCACCGGCTACTGGAGAGAGTGACAGCCCTCACAGCAGGTTTTCTGGAGAGAGATTCTGGAGACGATTAGCTGGAGCTTTTACATCTGTGCTGCCGGAATTGAAACTGAAACCTTCAGGTCTCTAAGATCCAATCATCGCCTGCTACCGGCCAGAGCACATACTTTTGTGCCACTAGCCAAATCAATCAAACCAAGTCCCAGCCCATTTTTCTCACAGGTGCTGGTCAGTTGGCAACTCCAGTTTAAACCAGCAACAACTAGCAGTGATCTCTTCTGCTTCTGGATTATTTTGCTTGGATTAAATAGACAGGCTACTTGCTTTAAAGACACATGTCCATTAATCATCCATGGATCAAAAATGTAACAGCAAAAATAAAAGGGTAGATAAGGGAATAAACAGGGAGGACTCTTGCAACACATGCACATGCACAGACTCATACCCCCCACACACACATCCAGGTACAGACACCTTACTATTCAGTTGTTCGGTGTTTGATTATGTGTATCTGTTGATTCTTCTCAGCATTATATTAGTTAATTAGTTAAGCCTGAGTCTGGTAACTAAGAAAATAAATAAAACTGTTAGCATGTAACTGTAAGCATGAGAGCCGATATTTTAAAGCATTGAATAAAATCCCTGTTGCACACGTAGAAGCTCAAGTTTATCATAGGAATCATAGGATTTACAGTGCAGAAGGAGACCATTCAGCCCATCGAGTCTGCACTGGCCCTTGGAAAGGGCACTCTAATTAAGCCCACACCTCCACCCTCTCCCCATAACCCAATAACCCCACCTAACCTTTTTTTGGGACGCAAAAGGCAATTTAACATGGCCAATCCACCTAATCTGCACACCTTTGGACTGTGGGAGGAAACCGGAGCTCCCGGAGGAAACCCACGCGGACACGGGGAGAACATGCGGACTCCACACAGACAGTGACCCAAGCCGTGAATCGAACCTGAGACCCCGGAGCTGTGAAGCAACTGTGCTAACCACTGTGATACCGTGCCGCCCCACTATCTCTGTCTATCTCTGAGGCATAAAACACAACAGCACCCATTGGTTTATTGACCAGCAAATTCCATACTAGCACCACTTACTAGCATCCATACTAGCACCTTAGCACCACTGAGATCTTGAGGCCGCTGATGTTCGCACTTTTTAACTGCCTAACAATTGTTATCCTGAACAACAACGCAGACTTGGAGGGCCGAAGGGCCTGTTCCTGTGCTGTATTTTTCTTTGTTCTTTGTTCTGAACTTGGTCAATTCACTGAGTTACAGAATCGTTTTAGCACTTCGGGGAAAAAGAGCAAATCTCCAAACAATGAACTGATCCACTAATTAGAGCATAAAGTCTTTTAGTTTAGCAACCAAGAGTGACTAGAATTACAATTGCAAGTCACTAGATCATAGAAATCTTCACAAAACTAAACACAGCTCCATTTGGACACTCTACCATATCATTGTTTTCACATGACCTGAACCATACAGCACAACCACAACAGCCCTGAGACTTGCTTGTCTGTCTGATAAAGGCTGGATCAAATTACACATTAGAGAGAACATCAAATTACTCTGCAGCAGACAGGATCAAATTATACATTCAAGACAAACTGTTGGGCATGCCTCGCCTTCCAAATGAAGAAAAATAGAAATGTGTGGCAAATAAATGTAACCAAATCAGGTAAAAAGCAATCATGCTTGACACCATTGCAAAAATCTAAAATCTAACCAATATATTTTTGTTTGGCAGTTGGTTAATTTTGTAAGCGCAACAAAGAATCCACACCGAGTAGGTCGAAGCAAAAAATCTTACATTATTTTACAATAACTATCATATACAGCTCCAGTAGTTCCCATCTGGGTCTCCTGCAGTCAGTGTCTTACTGGCCGACTCAAAGCCAATTATTGTTAAAGTCCCCCGCCCCATATCGGGAGAGTTCGTATTCTGCAAGACCCAAGGGGTAGTTTATCATCCCTACTCCGTAAGACCCGTGCCGGTTGTAACATCTCTCCCCGCCAAAGTCTGGAGAATCCTCTGAAGACCGCGGTGAAGGAGGGCACCGGACCATTTTGGCGCCTGGCTGAGCATTGTGCACCTGAGGTGCTGGATCGGACGTCATCTATCTCAAAGGTGATGCTGCTTCCAACTGGAATGCCATGGCAGCTGTAATTCCCAAGATTGTGGATCCGAGGGTTCCCAATCAGAGACCTCCTTCGGCTCCACCTCCGAGTCCAAGTTGACGACCTCAGTCACCTTGGTGTCTTAAGGTTCTGCTGTGTCCTGATCAGGCCAGGCAGGAGATGTGGTTGTAAAAGAGGTTTACAATGACGAGGAATTTTTCGAAAAAGCTGTCACTGGACCGAATATGGCCAAGATGCTTTCACATAGTACGATCCTGGGCTTGCACCTGGTAAGAAACCGGCCCTGTTTGGTGAAGGATAACACTGGAGATCCACTGGGTGTTAAACAAACACCAAGTCACTTGGTACAAAGTGTCTAGAAGGTTGATAACAAATAGGGCAACGCCCTTGTTGCTCCTGATTGTGGCACACTTTTGCACATATGTCTGGAAAAATCATGCATGGTGGGTACAAAGGGCTGGATTCTCTGATTTTGAGACTAAGTGCTGACGCCGGTGTGAGAACAGTGGTGTTTTACGACAGGAAAAATGGCGCACAGCTGCACCGATTCAGCAACTCTAAATGGGCTAGCACCATCGCCACATGGAACGCAGCCGATTCCATGAAAAACGGCGTGGATTCGCCAGGTCCGTGATTGGCGCACATGAGACTCGCACGCCGTAGCCGCACTTAAACGATCCATCCCCCCCCACACACACCATCCCAGCCAACAAGATGGCTGCAAGGAGAGCAGCGCCACGGTTCAGGGACGCTGAGGTGGACACCCTCATGGATGCCGTGGAGGAGAGCAGGATGACCCTGTACGCCGGCCCGGGAGGAAGACCACCAGGCGCCCCACCAGACCTGTTGTTCCCTCACCATGCCCGAGAAGAGGGCACTGGACATGGTCGGTGGCCCGGAGGGAAGGCAGGTAGACGTCGTGGAGGTCGGTGGCGGGCGAGCAAGTGAGACCCCGCTTAGTTGCGGATGCCCATGACACATGAGTGGACACCACCCCCCCCTCACCCCCTCAGCACCCTCACCCCCTTCACCCTTCCAACCCCACGCCCCCTAGCCCGCTGTCTAACCATACATGCCGTCTTATATCTTACGGAACCTGCCGGAGATGGGGCCGGTCCATCCGGAGACCCCTCTCCTTCCACCCCCAGCCAGTGCCAGAGCCGGTGCCCCAAGGTGAACCGCAGAGCCCTATCTGCATTGACCGGGACGTAAAGTGCCAACTGGGCCCGCCCCATGGGGTGGCAAAGGTGGCCACCAGCACTCCCAGGTTCCAACCCCCTGATGAGGCCATGACTCGGGGTCAGCAGACAGGACAGAGCGCCATGGCTATGCATGTACCATTGACAAGTGAACCAGGGCCCTCCGGTCCCAGAACACCCAGAGGACGCCCGCAGGGGCATTGAAGGCCACCGGATCAGGCAAACAGCTGGCTGCCTCCACCTCAGATCTGCATTCTGTGGAAGACGTAGTGGTAGAGCTAGGAGGGCCAGGCCAGTTGTGCGTCACTGAGGGCATTGGCTCAGGGGTTAGGTAGCAGGTGGGGAGGGGCTGGGACTAGGGGCCGGGGGGTTGAGGGGGCAGCAATGTCAGGAATGGGGTATTTTACAGCACATTAAAAAAAATTTTGCACAAACATTATGATGCCTCTGTCACTTTCTTCCACAATGCAGGCTGACCCCAGACCCTTTGCCTGTCTCTCCAGGCAACCCCCACCTTGGCACCCACCCACCCTCCGGCAGTGGTCATGTCCCGGGAGCTGTGTCCCATCTCCTGGATGTTCGGATGTCGTCTGCTGCGTGTGTGGTATTGACTCCCACATAGTGTCCAAGCATCAAGGTGCGATCGGAATGCTAGGCAATGACTCCCACAAGCCACATGGCCTGCCTACCCACGGAACCCACTGGGCATATGTCAAGTGCTCACTTAACCACGATTGCCAATTCCCTATTGGCGGTTGCCTTCAGCCGCGCAGTCAGAGGCCTCAGCAGTTGGTGGGGGTTATGGGTGATCGGTGGGGCAGACAGGCAGGGGCAGGGATTGGCCCCAGAATGGTGTTGGAATCCAGCGGTTGACATGGTGCTGCTGCGAACGATTGCCCCGTTATTTGCCCCTCTCGTGCCTCCGTGTGTGTCCCCCCCCCCCCCCCCCCCATCCCCCTGCCGAGTACTGGGGTGGCAAGGTCAGTACCCCCGGTTTCTTTGCCTGTGTTTTGAGATGGCTACTCCACTCCTGGGCTCCCCACGGAAGCCCTTCCGTCAGGTTCACATTATCTGACAAGGAGTACTGATCGGCGCCACTTGCTGTGGAGGCTGGTGAATTACAGGGGGACGTTGGAGGACGAGTGGCTCTCGTTAATTGGATGGAAATGGGACTTAAGTGGTGATAATTGGTTTCTCGCCATACGACGGCGAGATTCCGAATTCGCCTACAGGAGCAGGCCGGTTGCATCACAAACTGTTTGGCGCCTTGTGCGGTTCCCGTTTTTGGCCTCTCCCGCTATTCATCTGCCTCGTTACTCTTGAGCGCGAGTGTAATAAGGCCGGAAGATCGCACCCAATATGTATGAAATTAAGTTTGTTGAAGAGATGGTTGTACACCATCCTTCTTGGCACAGAAATACATATAAGGCGGATAGGTAAAATGCATTTTCTGGATGCTAATATAATTATCATCAACTGTTGTCAGATCCGGGTTTGAGTTTACGATGTTGTGCTACACTTTCACAGAATCACACAATTGTTACAGCACAGAAGGTCATTGAGCCCCCCATGTCTGCACCGGCTCTATGAATGAGCCTTGTGCCATTCTCCGCCCTTCCCCATAACCCAATAGATTGTTTATTTTCAAATAATCATCTAACTCCCACTTGAATGCCTCTATTGAACTTCCCTGCAACATAAACTCAGGCAGTGTATTCCAGGCCCTCACAACTCACTGAGTGAACATTTTTTCTCTCATTTCACTTTTACTTCTTTTCCCAATTAACTTAAATCTGAACCTTCTGGATCTCAATTCTTCCACCTATGGGAACAATTTCTCCCCATCTACATATCAGTGAGAGGCAGCATGGTTTTGTGAAGGGGAGGTCGTGTCTCACTAACTTGATAGAGTTTTTCGAGGAGGTCACAAAGATGATTGATGCAGGTAGGGCAGTGGATGTTGTCTATATGGACTTCAGTAAGGCCTTTGACAAGGTCCCTCATGGTAGACTAGTACAAAAGGTGAAGTCACACGGGATCAGGGGTGAGCTGGCAATATGGATACAGAACTGGCTAGGTCATAGAAGGCCGAGAGTAGCAATGGAAGGATGCTTTTCTAATTGGAGGGCTGTGACCAGTGGTGTTCCGCAGGGATCAGTGCTGGGACCTTTGCTGTTTGTATATATAAATGATTTGGAGGAAAATGTAACTGGTCTGATTAGTAAGTTTGCAGACGACACAAAGGTTGATGGAATTGCGGATAGCGATGAGGTCTGCCAGAGGATACAGCAGGATTTAGATTGTTTGGAGACTTGGGCGGAGAGATGGCAGATGGAGTTTAATCCGGACAAATGTGAGATAATGCATTTTGGAAGGTCTAATGCAGGTAGGGAATATACAGTGAATGGTAGAACCCTCAAGAGTATTGAAAGTCAAAGAGATCTAGGAGTACAGGGCCACAGGTCACTGAAAGGGGCAACACAGGTGGAGAAGGTAGTCAATAAGGCATACGGCATGCTTGCCTTCATTGGCCGGGGCATTGAGTATAAGAATTGCCAAGTCATGTTGCAGCTGTATAGAACCTTAGTTAGGCCACACTTGGAGTATAGTGTTCAATTCTGGTCGCCACACTACCAGAAGGATGTGGAGGCTTTACAGAGGGTGCAGAAGAGATTTACCAGAATGTTGTCTGGTATGGAGGGCATTAGCTATGAGGAGCAGTTGAATAAACTTGGTTTGTTCTCACTGGAACGACGGAGGTTGAGGGGTGACCTGATAGAGGTCTACAAAATTATGAGGGGCATAGACAGAATGGATAGTCAGAGGCTTTTCCCCAGGGTAGAGGGGTCAATTACTAGGGGGCATAGGTTTAAGGTGAGAGGGGCAAGGTTTAGAGTAGATGTACGAGGCAAGTTTTTTACGCAGAGGGTAGTGGGTGCCTGGAACACGTTACCGGAGGAGGTGGTGGAAGCAGGGACGATAGTGACATTTAAGGGGCATCTTGACAAATACATGAATAGGATGGGAATAGAGGGATACGGACCCAGGAAGTGTCGAAGATTGTAGTTTAGTCGGGCAGCATGGTCGGCACGGGCTTGGAGGGCTGAAGGGCCTGTTCCTGTGCTGTACATTTCTTTGTTCTTTGTTCTTTGTACGCTCTCCAGGCCCCTCATGAATACTTCTATCAAATCTCCTCTCTGCCTGAAGTGAAGCTTAACAGCCAAATGTTTTTATTGAATGTGTTTTTAACAAGTACAGTACAAAAACATTCCAAATAATGGTCTCCCATTTAAGAGGATGAGGAGGAATTACTTCTGAGGGTTGTTAATCTTTGGAATTCTCTACCTCATAGAACAGTGGAGACTGTGTCATCGAGTATCTTCAAGGCTGAATTAGACAGATTTTTGATCTATAAGAGAATCAAAAGGTTATGGGGGTGGAGGAACAGGTAGGAAAATGGAGTTGAGGCCAAATTCAGATCGGCGATGATCTTACTGAATGGCGATGGAGACTTGAGAGGCCAAATAATATCTTTATGCTCCTATTGCCTCTGTTTTTTCAGGCTTATTAAAACGTGAAATAATTACTCGTACCTTGCTTGATAGCCATTGAAGCATAGTGTAGAGCAACAAGGGATGATGAACATGCTGTGTCGATAGCCAATGAGGGTCCTGTAAGGTTGAAAGTGTAAGAAATCCTATTTGCTGCGATACTCATTGATGTCCCTGTCCCATTGTAATGGGTGATTTTGTTGGCAGCATTATTTAAAATTCCTTCATAGTCACGATTCATGAGTCCTGAAAAAAAGCCAAGAGTGAAATGAAATGAAAATCGCTTATGGTCACAAGTAGGCTTCAAATGAAGTTACTGTGACAAGCCCCTAGTCACCACATTCTGGCGCCTGTTTGGGGAGGCTGGTATGGGAATTGAACCGTGCTGCTGGCCTGCCTTGGTCTGCTTTAAAAGCCAGCGATTTAGCCCAGTGTGCTAAACCAGCCCCTCAGAATAAAGAATAAAGTGTCATATATTACTGAAGAATATTGCTGAGGCGTATATCTGTACTTCCATATTAATCGTTTTGATTCCTTTTGTACCTGTGGACTAGCACTAAGTGAAATGTGCACATGGGTCTTTATCTTTATAATTATTATCTTTATTATTGTCACAAGTAGGCTTATATTAACACTGCAATGAAGTTACTGTGAAAATCCCCTAGTCACCACACACCGACAGAGGGAGAATCCAGAATGTCCAATTCACCTAACAGCACGTCTTTCAGGACTTGTGGGAGGGAACCGGAGCAGGCGGAGGAAACCAACGCAGACACAGGGAGAACGTGCTGACTTCACACAGACAGTGATCAAAGCCAGGAATCGAATCTGGGAACCTGGCACTGTGAAGCAACAGTGCTAACCACTATACTACCCATCCAAAGAAATGCCCTTCCCCAACAGGCTGTATGGATGCTTCGTGAACTGAAATTTTCAAGAGTTATGTTTTTGTTTGGTCAGGGTATCAAAAGTTATGAAAGATGCGTAAATGTTGTTGAAATACAAATCAGCCAAGATCCAGTTGAATGGCTGAACAAGTTTGAGGGGCAGAATGGTTTGTTCCCATGTAACAGATGGAACTCACCGATGAAAACTCCTGTTCTGCTGCCACTGATGTCTTCCATCGGCATCCCTGCATTTTCAAATGCTTTGTATGTGCACTCTAACAGAAGTTTGTGCTGTGGATCCATACTGTTGGCTTCTGTTTGGTTAATGCTGAACAACTTGTGGTCAAATTCATTAAACCTGGTGAATTAAAAAAATAACAAGTTTACATTAACTACATATAGGTGAATTTACAATGGGTGGAATGTTCTCCTGCTCATCGGATATAATTTCAGCTGAAGAGCTCTGAAAATGCAGAAAAAATGGCAGAAAGGGTATTTAATGTTATTCCAGAGTTTCTGTGGCTCTATTGCTGAAGTTTAATAAATTATCGAGATAACACCCCCCCCCCCCCCCCCCCCCCCGCTACCCCATGGTGATAAATTAGGAAGGTGAGAGAAATGAGAAGTGATTTATTTGCAAGGAAGAAAAGGAGAGCTAATTGGCACAATTTTAAAGAGATGCAGGAACAGAGAGAGAGGTTTGAGTTAATGATCATTTATGGTTACTGTAGAATCCGGTAAAGCAGCACGCATTAAGACTATAAGACATAGGAGCAAAATTAGGCCACTCGGCCCATCGAGTCTGCTCCGCCATTCAATCATGGCTGATATTTTCTCATCCCCATTCTCCTGCCTTCTCCCCATAACCCCTGAACCCCTTATTAATCATGAACCTATCTTTCTCTGTCTTAAAAACACTCAGTGAATTGGCCTCCACAGCCTTCTGCGGCAAAGAGTTCCACAGATTCACCACCCTCTAGCTGAAATTCCTCCTCATCTCTGTTTTAAAGGATCGTCCCTTTAGTCTGAGATGGTGTCCTCCGGTTCCAGTGTTTCCTACAAGTGGAAACATCCTCTCCACGTCCACTCTATCCAGGTCTCGCAATATCTTGTAAGTTTCAATAAGATCCCCTCTCATCCTCCTAAACTCCATCAAGTACAGACCCAGAGTCCTCAAACATTCCTCATACGACAAGTTCTTCATTCCAGGGATCATTCTTGTGAACCTCCTCTGGCGCCTTTCCAAGGCCAGTACATCCTTCCTTAGATTTAGGGCCCAAAACTGCTCACAATACTCCAAATGGGGTCTGACCAGAGCCTTATACAGCCTCAGAAGTACATCCCTATTCTAGCCCTCTTGACATGAATGCTAACATTGCATTTGTCTTCTTAACTGCCAACTGAACTTGCACATTAACCTTAAGAGAATCATAAATAAGGACTCCCAAGTCCCTTTGTGCTTCTGATTACCGAAACATTTCCCCATTTAGAAAATAGTCTATGCCTAAATTCCTCCTTCCAAAGTGCATAACCTCACACTTTTCCACATTGTATTTCATTTGCCACTTCTTTGCCCACTCTCCTAGCTTGTCCAAGTCCTTCTGCAGCCTTCTTGCTTCCTCAATACTACCTGTCCCTCTACAGATCTTTGTATCATCTGCAAACTTAGCAACAGTGCCTTCAGTACCTTCTTCCAGATCATTAATGTATATTGTAAAAAGTTGTGGTCCCAGCACAGACCCCTGAGGAATACCACTAGTCACCGGCTGCCATCCTGAAAAAGTCTCCTTTATCCCCACTCTCTGCTTTCTGCCTGTCAGCCAGTCCTCTGCCCATGCCAGGATCTTACCCTTAACACCATGGGCTCTTAACTTATTTAACAGTCTCCTATGCGGCACCTTGTCAAAGGCTTTCTGGGAATCTAAATAAATCACTTCCACTGATTCTCCTTTGTTTAACTTCATTGTTACCTCCTCAAAGAACTCTAACAGATTTGTCAGACATGACCTCCCTTTGACAAAGCCGTGCTGACTCAGTCCTATTTTATCATGCACTTCCAAGTACTTTGCAATCTCATCTTTAATAACAGACTCTAAAATCTTACCAATGACCGGAGTCAGGCTAACCTTTCCCACCTTCTGCCTCCCTCCTTTCTTAAACAGTGGTGTTACATTAGCCACCTTCCAGTCCTCTGGGACCCTTCCAGTGATTCCTGAAAGATCATCACTAATGCCTCCACAATTTCCTCATTGACCAAGGTTATGTTTATTTACACTATTGCTGTCTCCACTTCCTACAGTGTCTCCCTCTTCGACCTACTCCCAAGTCGGGGTTTTTATTCTGGAGGTGGGATTCCCCCAGTTAAGGGGGAAACCCCGCCCCCTGGTTACTGGGGTAGCTCATATTCAAAGGAGGTCATCTGAAATCTAATTGTCCTGATACCGTGACCTCCTTGAGGGTTACAACACCACTCCCCCCGAACATCCGGAGATATGTTCCTGTCCATGTCCATTAGCTGGGTCTAATAGTGCCTTAGGTGTCCTAGCCCCGGAATGGCCATTAAGGGCCCAACATGTGGTATCCAGTGCCATGTACTGAACTGGTGAGTGGCGCTTCCACTTGGAGCATCTGGGCAGGGTCGTAGGCGGTGGCCGGAGTTGTTTACACCGTTGGCTCTGGTGGTGGCAATATGTCCATGTTGACCACAAAATCACAGTTCAGTGGGTCTTTGTCCGGCATTTCAGTGCCCTCTATGTCTGAAATCGGTTGCTCTATGGCAGGTGCACCCTAGACCAACAGCGGCGACTGGGGTAGAGGCGTCAGTTCAAGTTGGGGACGGTTTTGGTCCAAAACCTCCGGAATCAGATCCGGCGTATCTTGGATGCTCCCTCGGAGGTGATCCACATGCCGGTTTGAATAGTGTCCTTGTGCCGTTACTCGATATGAAACCGGTCAAGTCTGGGCCAAGATGACGCCTGGTGTTCACATGTCTCCTTCTCCTACCACGAAGGTGCGTAAGGGCGAACATCGCCCGGCGTCAGCCTTGGCCCGATACTGGCCCCTGCAGATTTTCCCGCCAATGTCCGGGAGGACTAAACTCCAACGTGTTTGCAGGCGATGACCCATCAACCATTCGGTCGGAGCGAAGATGTGTGGCATTGTCCTATAGCAAAAAAGGAACCATGCCCTGAAGTCTGCTTCATTCCGTTTTTAAAAGTCTGGAAGGCGCGTTCCGGCAATCCATTCAACGCTGGGTGGCACGGAGCGGTGTTCTTGTCATATCCCGTTGGTGGCCATGAATGCCCCAAACTCCACACTTGCAAATGCTATCCAATTATCCAATTTCAGCATCTCCGGTATCCCATGCGCGCTGAAAGATTGCCGCAGCCTGTCGATAATAGCTCGAGCCCTCGTACTTTGCATTTTGTAGATCTCCATCCACTTGGAGTGGGCGCCTACAACAATGAGGAACACTGCCCCCTGGAATGGTGGAATGGACCCGCAATATCGATGTGGAGACGGGATCAAGGACGGCCCGGCCATTACCATGCTTGGAGCGGTGCCGCCGCCGGCAGTTTCACGTGCTCCTGGCACGGAGTGCGATGTTCGGCAACCTTCACAATGTCCGCCTCAATTCCTGGCCACCAAATGTAGCTCCAGACCAGCATCTTTATTTTTGACACTCCTGGATGTCCATTTTGGAGGTCTTGTAAGAGTGTCGTTCTTCTGCACTCGGGAACCCATAATATGACACCGTCCTCAATGCTCAACTCATGAATTTTAGGAGTGGTGCTTCAAATCCCTTGTTGGGTCCCATTTGGATTATGTGTCGCACCTGGGGCAACAGCAGGTCTGTTTGAGTCCAACTGCAGATGTGGGAGGCCATAATTGGCAAAGTATCCATGAAATGAAGTGCGGCTATCACTTCATCAGCCGGTGCCGGTGCAGGCGGCCTGGCAGGGTGGGGAAGGTGGTTCAAAGCATCAACGTGAGATATTGCGGACCCGGAACGGTGTTCCAATATGGACTGGTATACCGCTAACAACAGAGCCCACCACTAGATCCTGGCTGACACAATGGGGGAGGAAATCGCCCGGTCTTCTTAAACAACCCTAAAAGGGCTTGTGATCGGTGTAGATGATGAACGGTGTCCGTAGACATATTGATGGAATTTTTAACTCCAAATACTACTTCAAAGCCTTCCTTTTCCATTTGCGTGTCATTGTTTTCACGTCAGCCAATGTCCGAGATGCGAACGCAATGAGGTGCCCTGACCCGTCATCCATTCGATGGGCAAGGACAGCCCCGACCCCATCGAAGCATCGAAGCATCACATGTTAACAACAGCGGCTTGGTTGGGTCGAAATGAGGCACTAGCCGGGACGAGGATAGAAGATAGAACATAGAAAAATACTTAGAAAAATACAGCACAGAACAGGCCCTTCGGCCCACGATGATGTGCCGAACCTTTGTCCCAGATTAATCATAGATCATCATAGAATTTACAGTGCAGAAGGAGGCCATTCGGCCCATCGTGTCTGCACCGGCTCTTGGAAAGAGCACCCTACCCAAGGTCAACACCTCCACCCTATCCCCATAACCCAGTAACCCCACCCAACGCTAAGGGCAATTTTGGACACTAAGGGCAATTTATCATGGCCAATCCACTTAACCTGCACATCCTTCGACTGTGGAAGGAAACCGGAGCACCCGGAGGAAACCCACGGGGAGGATGTGCAGACTCCGCACAGATAGTGACCCAAGCCGGAATCGAACCTGGGACCCTGGGGTTGTGAAGCAATTGTGATATCCACAATGCTACTGTGCTGCCCTTAAGAACAAATTAATCTACACTATATCATTCTACCGTGATCCATGTACCTATCCAATAGCTGCTTGAAGGTCTCTAATGTTTTCGACTCAACTACTTCCACAGGCAGTGCATTCCATGCCCCCACTACTCTCTGGGTAAAGAACCTACCTCTGACATCCCCCCTATATCTTCCACCATTCACCTTAAATTTATGTCCCCTTGTAATGGTTTGTTCCACCCGGGGAAAAAGTCTCTGACTGTCTACTCTATCTATTCCCCTGATCATCTTATAAACCTCTACCAAGTCGCCCCTCATCCTTCTCCGTTCAAATGAGAAAAGGCCTAGCACCCTCAACCTTTCTTCGTAAGACCTACTCTCCATTCCAGGCAACACCCTGGTAAATCTCCTTTGCACCTTTTCCAAAGCTTCTACATCCTTCCTAAAATGAGGCGACCAGAACTGTACACAGTACTCCAAATGTAGCCTTACCAAGGTTTTGCACAGCTGCATCATCACCTCACGGCTCTTAAATTCAATCCCTCTGTTAATGAGCGCTAGCACACCATAGGCCTTCTTCACAGCTCTATCCACTTGAGTGGCACCTTTCAAAGATGTATGAACATAGACCCCAAGATCTCTCTGCTCCTCCACTTTGCCAAGAACCCTACCGTTAACCCTGTATTCCGCATTCATATTTGTCCTTCCAAAATGGACAACCTCACACTTTTCAGGGTTAAACTCCATCTGCCACTTCTCAGCCCAGCTCTGCATCCTATCTATGTCTCTTTGCAGCTGACAACAGCCCTCCTCACTATCCACAACTCCACCAATCTTCGTATCGTCTGCAAATTTACTGACCCACCCTTCAACTCCCTCATCCAAGTCATTAATGAAAATCACAAACAGCAGAGGACCCAGAACTGATCCCTGCGGTATGCCACTGGTAACTGGGATCCAGGCTGACTATTTGCCATCCATCACCACTCTCTGACTTCTATCGGTTAGCCAGTTCGTTATCCAACTGGCCAAATTTCCCACTAGCCCATGCCTCCTTACTTTCTGCATAAGCCTACCATGGGGAACCTTATCAAATGCCTTACTAAAATCCATGTACACTACATCCACTGCTTTACCTTCATCCACATGCTTGGTCACCTCCTCAATGAATTCAATAAGACTTGTAAGGCAAGACCTACCCCTCACAAATCCGTGCTGACTATCCCTAATCAAGCAGTGTCTTTCCAGATGCTCAGAAATCCTATCCATCAGTACCCTTTCCATTACTTTGTCGACCACCAAAGTAAGACCAACTGGCGTGTAATTCCCAGGGTTATCCCTATTCCCTTTTTTGAACAGGGGCACGACATTCGCCACTCTCCAATCCCCTGGTACCACCCCTGTTGACAGTGAGGACGAAAAGATCATTGCCAACGGCTCTGCAATTTCTTCTCTTGCTTCCCATAGAATCCTTAGATATATCCCATCAGGCCCGGAGGGCTTGTCTATCCTCAAGTTTTTCAAAATGCCCAACACATCTTCCTTCCTAACAAGTATTTCCTTGAGCTTACCAGTCTGTTTCACACTGTGCTCTCCAACAATATGGCCCCTCTTATTTGTAAATACAGAAGAAAAGTATTCGTTCAAGACCTCTCCTATCTCTTCCGACTCAATACACAATCTCCCGCTACTGTCCTTGATCGGACCTACCCTCGCTCTAGTCATTCTCAGATTTCTCACATATGCGTAAAAGGCCTTGGGGTTTTCATTGATCCTACCTGCCAAAGATTGTTCATGCCCTCTCTTAGTTCTCCTAATCCCTTTCTTCAGTTCCCTCCTGGCTATCTTGTATCCCTCCAGTGCCCTGTCTGAACCTTGTTTCCTCAGCCTTACATAAGTCTCCTTCTTCCTCTTAACAAGACATTCAACCTCTCTTGTCAACCATGGTTCCCTCACTCGACCATCTCTTCCCTGCCTGACAGGGACATACATATCAAGGACAGGGAGTACCTGTTCCTTGAACAAGTTCCACATTTCACTTGTGTCCTTCCCTGACAGCCTATGTTTCCAACTTATGCACTTCAATTCTTGTCTGACAACATCATATTTCCCCTTCCCCCAATTGTAAACCTTGCCCTGTTGCACGCACCTATCCCTCTCCATTACTAAAGTGAAAGTCACAGAATTGTGGTCACTATCTCCAAAATGCTCTCCCACTAACAAATCTATCACTTGCCCTGGTTCATTACCAAGTACCAAATCCAACATGGCCTCCCCTCTGGTCGGACAATCTACATACTGTGTTAGAAAGGCTGCCTGGACACACTGCACAAACACCACCCCATCCAAACTATTTGTTCTAAAGAGTTTCCACTCAATGTTTGGGAAGTTGAAGTCACCCATGACTACTACCCTGTGACTTCTGCACCTTTCCAAAATCTGTTTCCCAATCTGTTCCTCCACATATCTGCTACTATTGGGGGGCCTATAGAAAACTCCCAACAAGGTGACTGCTCCTTTCCTATTTCTGACTTCAACCCATACTACCTCAGTAGGCAGATACTCCTCGAACTGCCTTCCTGCAGCTGTTATACTATCTCTAATTAACAATGCCACCCCCACCTCTTTTACCACCCTCCCTAATAAGAACATAAAAACTAGGAGCAGGAGTAGGCCATCTGGCCCCTCGAGCCTGCTCCACCATTCAATGAGATCATGACTGATCTTTTGTGGACTCAGCTCTACTTTCCGGCCCGAACACCATAACCCTTAATACCTTTGGTATAATCTACGGTATAATCTTATTGAAACATCTATAACCAGGGACCTCCAACAACCATTTCTGCCCCTCTTCTATCCAAGTTTCTGTGATGGCCACCACATCGTAGTCCCAAGTACCTATCCATGCCTTAAGTTCACCCACCTTATTCCTGATGCTTCTTGCATTGAAGTATACACACTTCAACCCATCTCCGTGCCTGCAAGTACTCTCCTTTGTCAGAGTTCCCTTACCCACTGCTTCACTACACATTTGGCGTCCTGAATATTGGCTACCTTAGTTGCTGGACTACAAATCCGGTTCCCATTCCCCTGCCAAATTAGTTTAAACCCTCCCGAAGAGTACTAGAAAACCTCCCTCCCAGGATATTGGTGCCCCACTGGTTCAGATGCAACCCGGCCTGCTCGTACAGGTCCCACCTTCCCCAGAATGCCCTCCAATTATCCAAATACCTGAAGCCCTCCCTCCTACACCATTCCTGCAGCCACGTGTTCAACTGCACTCTCTCCCTATTCTTAGCCTCACTATCAGGTGGCACCGGCAAAAAACCAGAGACGACAACTCTGTCTGTCCTGGCTTTTAACTTCCAGCCGAACTCCCTAAACTTTTTTATTACCTCCACACCCCTTTTCCTACCTACGTCGTTGGTACCAATGTGCACCACGACTTCTGGCTGCTCCCCCTCCCCCTTAAGGATCCTGAAGATACAATCTGAGACATCCCTGGCCCTGGCACCCGGGAGGCAACATACCTTCCGGGAGTCTCGCTCACGACCACAGAATCTCCTAACTATTCCCCTAACCATTGAATCTCCTATTACTATTGCTTTTCTATTCTCCCCCTTCCCTTCTGAGCCCCAGAGCCAGACTCAGTGCCAGTGACCTGGCCGCTAGGGCCTTCCCCCGGTAGGTCATCCCCCCCAACAGCATCCAAAACGGTATATTTGTTTTGAAAGGGAACGGCCAGGAGGGATCCCTGCACTGTCTGCCTGTTTGTTTTTTTCCCCCTGACTGTAACCCAGCTATTCTTGTCCTGTACCTTGGGTGTGGTTACCTCCCTGTAACTCTTCTCAATCACCCCCTCTGCCTCCCGGATGATCCGACGTTCATCCAGCTCCAGCTCCAGTCTCTGAGGAGCTGGAGTTGGGTGCACTACCCGCAGGTATAGTCAGCGGGGACACCAATGGTATCCCTCACCTCCCACATTCTACAGGAGGAGCATACAACTGGCCTAGCCTCCATCCCCTCTTACCTTACAGAATATAGCTGCCCTGTGGACCAACTGGACCTCCGCCCTCCGACTCTGCTCCCAGTCAGTTGCACTCTCTGTAAACTCCTGGCTCCCTTCACGCTCTTTGTGGAAATGTAGGAAATGAAATGAAAGGAGCACCTTACTCCCTCGTCACCTAACTCCCTCAGTCACCAAACTCTCACCATAGCACTCAAATGCACCCGAATTCAGCACTCCCTCAGTCACCAAACTCTCACCATAGCACTCAAATGCACCCGAATTCAGCACTCAGTGCAAACAAAGTCTGCACTGTAGTTGGATCACTTTTATACTGTGAATCTAGCCTCTGAAAATTGGCCTAATCCAATTAACTAATTAACAAGCTCCAGCTGCAAGTACTTACAAGTAGAACCTTTGTTTAAAGCTGATTGAAAATTCACCTTCTTCTAAACCAAACAGCAACTTTTAAGTTAATTAACTATATAAAAGAAAGACTAGACTTTAGATAAAAATGAACCCTTATACTCCCTTATACTCAGTGCAAACCTTCTTCACCATACGAAAGCCGTCTCCTGGGCCTGGAACAATTCCCAACACTTACTTTTCTTTAGCAGAAGGTGGAGGGGAACCAAGATCGTGTGAGATTCAGAATCAATTTTCCACAGTAATTCACCAGGACCAAAAACGAGTGTAATTCAGTCAGTCTGAGTGGCAACGGAGCTTTGTCTTCCATGGGGTGCAACCCGTGACGGTCTACATGACATTCTAGGCAGGTGACCTCGGTTACATTAAAAATGCATTTTTCCGTACAAATGCTTCCTCAAAACACCAGAGGACCTCGGCCAAATTTTCCAAATGCTCCTGGTCCAATGAGATAATGATTAAGATGTCATCGAGGTACACTGCCACTCACAGGGTTCCGCGCAGGATATTTTCCATTACCCACTGGAGGATTGCGCGAAAGGAGGAAACCCCGAAAAAAGCCGGGTGTACTCATATAGTGCTCGGTGTGTATTGATGGTAACAAACTTCCTCGAGTCAGGGACCAAAGGCAGGTATGCATGGCTCATATCCAATTTGGAAAACGTGTGGTCACCGCTGAGCTTTGCGTATATGTCATCTATGTGAGGCACAGGGTAGCAAGCCAGCTGGAAGTTGAGGTTGACTGTCATTTTGTAATCTCCGCAAATGCGGATGGAGCCATTGGGTTTCAGCACTGGCACCACTGATGCCGCCCAGTCGGGGAACTGGACAGGGTGTATTATTTTTAACCTTCAAGTCAGTCTAGCTTTGTGTCCACTTCGAAATGTTATGTGTACGGGACATGCCAGGCATGGAAATATTTTGACTGGGCATATGGGTCAACCCTGATGCAGGACAACCAGCCTCGGGTGCCTGATCCCTCTTGGAATGTGGTGGGAATCTGGCAGGATTCCCTCAGGCCCATGCGGGTGCATTCAGCAAACTCTGCCAGTTGAAGGTGGCGCAGCCAGTCACGGCCCAGCAGACGCGGACCACTGCCATTTACGACTACTAATGGGAGGTTCACCATCAGGACCAGAGAGGTACCCGCTATTGCCAATGATTTTATGTAGCGAGGCAAACGCTGGAGTCCCGAAGGGCCAGCCTCTGGAGGCTGGGGCGAATACGAAGATCTGGCAGATGACTTCCATTTGGATGGATCGTTTGTTTATAACAAAAGCTAGATGGGAGCGACCCAAGATGAAGAAACATAATGCAGCCTACAATAGGCCTCTTCTTCATCATCCACGGAGTGGGTCTGATCCCTTGGGCGGCGGTCGCACCTCGCAGTGTGGCGGGACGGACAGCACTCTCTCGGCTGGCTGTATTTCAGTGTCCTGCTGCTGGTGGTCGCCGGCCGGGAACAATACTCCTGGTTGCCGGGAGGGTGTTCTGCAGTGTTCTTCGCAGTGGTGGAAGCCTTTGTCTCTGTGGCGGGCGTCCCACCATCAGGACTCTGCTTCAGGGGCGGTAACCAGGTGGCGCACAATGTAGCGACCAAACTTCATCACCACCATTCCTCAGAGCTCCTGGACCACTTGCTCAGCACCTTCACAGGAGACGGCTATCTCCACAGTGCATTGCAATGTCAGGATAGTTACAACCATATGAAGCACACGCTATTGCCAGTGGTTGACCAGTGTAGGTAGCGAGGCAAGCGTCAGCCTGTGGAGGCTGGAACGAATACGAAGATCTGGCGGCTGACTACCATTTGGATGGAATGTCCATTCATTTGTAACGAAAGCTGGATGGGTTCAACCCAAAGTTTTCTTTGTGGGTCGGCATCACGGATTCCACATATGAATCTGTCTTGCAGCAATTCAGAAAGCATGGCACCAAACTCGCAGTTTTCTGCTATTTTGTGAAAGCGAGCCAGAAAGTCACTGGTCGATTCCGACTGGGTCTGGGCAGCCATATGAAACCAGACCCTTTGGACGATTGATGGCAGTTGCGGGTCTAGATGTCCCTTTACTAAGGCCACTAACGCGGCGAACGACCAGGTATCCGGCAGCTGTGGGTGGGTGAGGCTCTTTATGAGGCTGTATGTGTGCCCACCGCAAACCGTAAAGAACAACACCATCTCTCTCTCTTGCTCTCGCTCGCTCTCACTCTCTCTTTCTCTCGCTCTATCTCTCACTCTCTCGCTCTCTCTCACTCTCTTTTGCTCTCTCTCTCTCTCTTGTTCTCTCTCTCCCTCTCTCGCTTTCTCTCCCTCACTCTCTCGCTTTCTCTCTCTCTCTATCTCTCTCCCTCATTCTCTCTCGTGCTCTCTCTATCTATCTCTCCCTCTCTCTCATTCTCTCTCATGCTCTCTCTCGCTCTATCTCTCTCTCTCTCTCTATCTCTCTCTCTCTCTCTCCATCTCTCTGGTTCTCTCTCTCTCTATCTCTTTCTCTCATTCTCTCTCGTGCTCTCTCTCTCTCTCTATCTCTATCTCTCTCGCTCTCTCTCGCTCTTTCGTTCTCTCTCTCGTTCTCTCTCCCTCTTTCGTGTTAGACGTTTAGCTGCTGTTGTATAAAGAGTCAAAGAAAAAAAAATTAGGTGAAAACAAAATTACAAGAAACTCAAAAACATACTCGCAATTTCCCCCCTTTCTCATTTTATTTTGAAAGAAAAAAACCCAAACAATTACAGAAACAGGTGCCCTTCGTTAACAATATACAAAAGTTTCTGTGAACTAGCCCCTCTTTTTGTAAAACAGTCTGACAATTGATAGCTATTGTCGACCCATTTAATTTTCGCTATTTCCCCTCTGTCCAACATCTGCTTCAAACTTGCGATGTCTATCCTTAACCTTTTTTCATTGACACTTTTTGTAGAGTGCACATTTTCCCACAGGGATTTATTATCAATGTGACATTCAATATGTATATTACCCAAATCCCCTAATCCCAAAATTTCTGTCAATATCTGAGATATATAAAAGGCCATATCCACCGCCTCTACAAGGCTTAACGTCTCAGCAGCCAAAGTGCTTTTGAGCACTCTCCTTATTTTCTTTGTTTCCCACACAAGAGGGCAACATTTACCATTGTTCCCCAAAAGAAAATTTTTTAAATCTCCTGCGCTTGAAACCCCATCACATAAATTTGCATAGGACGCATCACCATAAACTATGAGTTTCAAGTGTCTACGGTCATCTAAAACCGGGAACCTCAAAACACACTCCTGCATTTTTAGTTTGACCAACGCTTTATTTGCTCTTATTTTGTCTTCCACTTCATTTTTGTACTCAACTCTAAGACATCAAAACTCACGTCCGGTCTAGTCTGTCTACCTAACCAATTCAGTTGGCCAATTAAACTTCGCAGTTGCTCTTTTTTTCATCTTTGAAACCATTGTGTCTTTTTGTGAAACCCGGCCATGACTAATTGCTATTGGGCTGATGCTTTCCAAATAAGAATGCTGACCTAAAGTTTCCCTTAACTTAGTCTGGCCGATTTCCAGTCCAATATATTTAAATACACCGGAAGCCTGACTTCCAACCCTGAATTCTTTCCCCAAACCAGAGATTACAATAGCTTCGAAATCACTAGTCCCACCCCACAAAAAAATCATCGATATACATCATAAAGATGCCAGGAGAATTTCCTTTATGATGCCAATAAAACATTGCCGGATCTGCTTTCAACTGGCAACAGCCTAACTTTTACAAAACTGACCTTACCGAAAGTACCAGACTCTAGACGCATCATTCAATTCATAGACACATTTGTTCGACTTCCAGAGTACCCCTTCTGTGTTAGCTGCCTCTTTAGGAAGACAGAGAAAAATGTCTCTCTGGAGCTGATGCCCGTGCAAAAAGGCTGCTTTTATATCTATAGATTTGCATTCCCATGCCTTTGTGGCTCATAGAGCCAAGAAGATCTTTAAAATAACCTTTCCTGCCGTAGGTGAATCTACCCTTAAATTCTGATCTTCTAAGTTTTCTTCAAATCCCCTTCCCACAAGCCTGGCCTTTGCCTTATAAGTTCCATCCGGAAGAACCTTTTCCGTGTAAATCCATTTGTGGGATAGAGCTCTTTGTCCCCAATCCGGTACTTCCGTGTATGCCCCAAATTCACTCCAACTATGCAGTTCTTGCTGTTTTGCATCTTTGATAACATTTCCATCTAATTTATTGGAAGCCGCCAAAATCTCACGTGCATGTGGGCTTCTACTCGTATTAGTATTTGTAGTCTTACTCATGTTCCGAGATCTTGATTAACTACGTCGCCTCTCCCGCCTGGTATCTCATTTGGTACTGCTACTGTTTAATCTTTCCCTTCTGCTATGGGATGTCCTTTCAATAGTTCTCGAATTTTTCCTGCGGACCTGTTCACTGTCTGATGTACTATCTGAACTGGCACTGCGTTTCTGTGCACTCCATTTTTGAACTTTGTGTTCCCAATCCTTTGTCTTGACTCCCTCCCCTGACATTGAATGCTGTACATTCAACCAATGTTTATACTTTTCAGTGGCCTTCCCTGCTCTACTAATAACAGTTGCATCCTTCCATTGACTAGACACTTCAGACAAGTATGTCACTTTTGTACCAACTTTTGGCAGTTGTCCTTTTGGAAAAATGGCCTGTTCTAATTCATAAGAAGTGTTGTGTTCCTCTACAGAAACCGTGGACGGGATTCTCCCCTACCCGGTGGGGTGGGGTTCCCGGTGGGATGGAGTGGCATGAACCACTCTGGCGTCGAGCCACCCCAAAGGTGCGGATTTCTCTGCACCTTTAGGGGCTCGGCCCATGCCGGAGTGGTTGCCGTCCCGCCGGCTGGTGTGGAAGGCCTTTGGCGCCATGCCAGCCGGGCCCAAAGGGACTCAGCCAGAAGTCCGGCATGCGCGGGAGCATCAGTGGCTGCTGACGTCAACCCCACGCATGCGATGGCCGATGTGGAGTGGAAAGAGTGCTCCCACGGCACAGGCCACCCATGCAACGGTAGGCCCCGATCGTGGGCCAGGCCACCGTGGGGGCACCCCCGGAGCCAGATCGCCCCACGCCCCCCCCCCCACCCCCAGGACCCCGGAGCCTGCTCGCGCCGCCTGGTCCCGCCGGTAAGGGAGGTGGTTTAATTCATGCTGGTGGGACCGGCATTACAGCAGCGGGACTTCGGCCCATCTCGGGCCGGAGGATCGGTGGGGGGGCCCGCCGACCTGCGCGGCGCGATTCCCGCCCCTGCCAAATCTCCGGTGCCAGAGAATTCGGTGGCCGGCGGGGGCAGGTTTCACGCCGCCCCCCAGCGATTCTCCGACCCGGCGGGGGGGTCGGAGAATCCCGTCCCCTGTCTACATCAGTTAACTGGTCCTCCTAGTTCTGTAACATGTGCGTCCAGATGACTCTGGTTCCTCGTCATGTCTGTCTGCTCTGTCTAAATTTGAAAATTTGTAATCTGTACACATTATCCTTGATGAATGTACCCTAACAGTTTGATTGCCATGTTGCAAAATAATAGTTTTGCCATCGATGCCTATGATCTTCCCTGGGCCTTTCCATTCATTAAAATTGTCTCTCTTATAGTGTCTCCTTGCTGAAAAATGGTATCTGATGGCCGTATATTATGTCTTAAAGCTCTGCAAATTCTTTCAAAGACTTATACTTCCAAAAAAGCTTTTCTACTGCTATGTAATGCATTTAAATGCTCAGCAAAGGCAGAGCTAATTGTAGTCCCTTCCCAAGCTGGAGGCTGGTCATCTAAAATGGACGGAATTTTAGGATTTCTACCAAACACTAATTCATAGGGACTATAGCCCCCAACCGTCTGCACTGAATTCTTTGCATGTACCTCCCATGCTAAAGCTGAATTTAGCTTGCAGTTTGGTCTATCTGACAAAATTTTCTGGAGCACATCATCTATTACCACGTGGTGCCTTTCACACACACCATTACTAAATGGACTTTCCGCAGCCGTATTCATAACTGTGATATTCACGTTTTCACACATATCCCGAAACTCATCATCAGCAAATCTCCCCCATTGTCTGTAAGGAATTTTGCCGGTGGGCCCATTCCTGTCCCTATCCATTTTTCCACGATTTGATCCAGAATTACTCTCTTTTCTTTACTTCGTACAATCATTGATTGACTAAATCTGGTTACTAAAGCTACAAAATGCAAAATAATTTCCAGATCCCGATCTCCTTCTATCATCTTGGAACCTGTTTGTAGCCATGCGATTTCTCCATCCTGTTAGTAGTGTGCCTTCCATATTCTGCTTTATTGCAGACTTACCTATTTGGGTTATCACAGGCATCGGAATCAAATGTTTCCCCAGAAACTTTTTTAAAGCTTCTGTCATCTGATCGAATAAGGTATCCATATCCACAAACTGAACTCCTGTCAAAACCAGGAGCCTATCCATGTTGCTCACTCTAGCACAGTCAAGTAATTCAAAGGCCAACACAGACTGTGGAAATTCCAGGTTGTGATTCTGCAGCCTTTTATATAGTCTGCCAAATTCCATTGTATAGTCTTCCATGGAGAAATCCTCTATTTTACGGAATCTATCAAAATCCGACCATGCTTCATATGCACTTAACAAGTCATCCTTTTTATAAATCTTATCCATATAACGCAATAGATTCTCCAGATCTTCCTCTGAGTCTAACTCTTCCAATTCCAGCTTAGAAAACACTTTGCTTCGGATTTTACTGTCATAAGGTAGAGAAAGAGCCAATGCCATACCTTGTTTTCTCTTTCCCAAGGCAGTTACCTCAGGCCACAAAACTACTGCACTTCTCCATTGATCGTACGATCCACTTTCAGAAAACAAAGGGGGATAGTCATATCCAGCTATCTTTATCCTATGATCAGCCATATATCTATTTTTTCTTCTTACTCACTCCTTGGTTTGGTCTGGAAAAGTTGTATCTTTCAACTCTTCACATTTGCACAGCAACCGTCCACTGCTACCATTTGTTAGATGTTTGGCTGCTGTTGTATAAAGAGTCAAAGATTCTTCTCCTTTCCACAAACACCTTTATTTCACTTTAACAGACTCTGCACAAAACTCTATCTTCACATCACCCGACACAAAGGCCACCTGAAGCCCCTTTACATATCAGTGTCAATTATTGGATACTTAACATAAATGAGACAACTAATTGGAATGTCTCTTAACCCATTACTTAACATCTCTCTCTCTCTCTCTCTCCCTCTCTCCCTTTCTCGCTCTCTCCCTCTCCCTCACTCTCTCGTTCTTTCTCCCTCTCTCTCTCTTTCTCTCTCTCTCTCTCTCATTCTCTCTCTCGTTCTCTCTCATGCTCTTTCTCTCTCTCGCTCTCTCTCTATCGCTCTCTGTCTCTCTCTCGTGCTCATATCTCTCTCTCCCTCTCTCTCGTGCTCTCTCTCTCTCTATCTCCATCACTTGCGCTCTCTCTCTCTCACTGAAACTGACAGAGTTCCGACTGGGGAGAAAATCAACTGAAAGTGACATCACAGGAAGGCTGTGATTTGATTGGCTAATAGGGAAGCTGTGTTAAATTTGAAAACCCACTTTATTACAGTTTATAATTTGCTTTCAGACCAAGATAATAAGGAGAAATTATAAAAAACAGTTCATAAAACAAAATTTAAATTTAAAAAACAAATTAAAACTAATTAAACAGAATAGAGATGGAGAGTCGGGTGAAATGTTGTTGCTGCATGATGTGGGAGCTGGTGGACCCCATTGTGGTTCCCAGGGACCACATCTGTGGTTGCTTGAGGAACTCCGGCTCAGAGTTGATGACCTGGAGTCTGTGCACCAGACACAGCGACACATCCAGGAGGGGGAGAGCTACTTGGACACTGTATTCCAGGAGGCAGTCACATCCCTTAGAATAACTAACTTAAATTCAGCCAGTGGTCAGGGACAGGAGGATGTGGCTTCGAGTGAGGCAGGTAGAGGGTTCCAGGAGGTAGGGTTACAGAAGCCTCACCCTTTATCCCTGTCCAACAGGTTTGAGAGTCTTTCTTCATGTGTGGACAGGAATAGAGACTGCAGCGAGGATGAGGAAACTGACCACAGCACCGTGGTACAGAGAGCCGTTCCAGTGGGGGGAGAGAAAAGAAATGTAGCCCGAATCAGGGATAATATAGGTAGGGGCATTGACACTGTTTTCTGTGACCAGGATCGAGAATCCCGAAGGTTGTGTTGTCTACCTGGTGCTTGAGTTCAGCATATCTCATCTGGGACCAACGACATAGGTAGAAAAAGGACAGAGGTTCTGCTAAGGGAGTATGAACAGCTAGGAGCTAAATTAAAAATAATATATACTAATAATCGCTTATTGTCACAAGTAGGCTTCATGAAGTTACTGTGAAAAGCCCCGAGTTGCCACATTCCGGCGCATGTTCGGGGAGGCCGGTACGGGAATTGAACCCTCACTGCTGGCAATGTTCTGCATTACAAGCCAGCTGTTTAGCCCACTGTGCTCAACCAGCCCCTAATTAAAAAGCAGAACCAAAAAGGTAATAATCTCTGGATTACTACCTGAGCCACGAGCTAATTGGCACAGGGTCAATAAGATTAAGGAGCTAAATGTGTGGTTCAAAAATTAGTGTGGGAAAAATGGGTTTGAATTCATGGGACATTGGCATCAGAACTGGGGAAGGAGGGAGCTGTTCCGAAGGGGCGATCTTCATCTGGATCATGCTGGGACCAGAGTCCCAGCAAATCGCGTAACTAGGGCTGAACATAGGGCTTTAAACTAAATAGAGGGGGGGTTTAGTTGTCGGGGAAACTAGAAAACCCAATTTAAAGGAGGAGGTAAGAATGCAGGTTAGCGATGTGGTGGATGGTTACCAGAAAATAAAAGTGAGGGACAGAACAGGTGAATGAATTTATGCACCAAGGAATTATGGAAGAGTAGGGAAAATTAACATTAAAATATATTTAAAAGCTTTGTGTCTAAGTGTCTAAATGCAAGAAGCATTCATAACAAACTTGATGAGCTAACGGCACAAATAGGAAAAAAAGGTTATGACTTTGGTGATGATAAATGAAACGTGGTTACAGAGAGACCTGGTCTGGAATTTGAATATTCAAGGGTATTCAGTATTTCAGAAAGCTAGGATAAAAGGAAAAGGAGGTGGTGTAGTCCTGGTGAGGAAAGGGATCAGTGCTGTCATGAGAAATTATATAAGCATTGGAGATCAAGGTGTGGAATCAGTCTGGGTATAAATAAGACATAACAAAGGGAAGAAGTCCTTTGTGGAAGTAATCTATAGGTCCCCAAACAGTAGTTCTACAGTGCGGCAGAGTAAAAACCAGGAAATACTGGGGGCTTGCAAGAAAGGTACGGCAATAATCTTTATTCGTAATAATAATCTTTATTAGTGTCACAAGTAGGCTTGCATTAACACTGCAATGAAGTTACTGTGAAAATAATAATGGGGGAATTTTTTTTTTAGAAAATATTTTATTGAGGCGTTTATAATTTTAACATTTTAAACAACAAAGAGATCCAACACACACAAAAAACCCCACAATAGCATACCCAACTCCCCCCAGCCCTCGGCCCTAACTACCCATACATTAGATTCCCTCCCCTCGTCACTTCCATGCATCCCATCCACCACATCCCCGCCGCACCGCCCCACCCCCTGCTGATGGTCAATTCTCCTTGAAGAAGTCGATGAACGGCTGTACGTCTCCGAGCGAACTCCTGTAATGAACCCCTTAACGCAAACATAATTTTCTCTAGCCTACGAAACTCTGCCATGTCACTGACCCAAACCCCTGACTTTGGAGGCTCCAAGTCCCTCCATCCCAGCAAAATCCGTCTCTGGGCTACCAAGGAGGCAAAGGCCAAAACATCGGTCTCTCTTCCCCCCCCCCGGGCTCCCGGATCTTCCGACACTCCAAATATTGCCACCTCTGGACTCAGAGTCACCGACATGACATCCAAAAATCCCTGCCAAAATCCCCTCAGCCCAGAATATATGCACCTGATTCGCAGGACCTCCCCCACAGCGCTCACGCCTGTCCTCCACCTCCTCAAAAAACATGCTCATCCAGGCCAGTCATATCACCCCTGTGAACCACCTTGAATTGGATCAGGCTAAGCCTGGCACACGACGAGGATGCATTGACTCTCCTCAGGGCCTTCTCCCATAACCCGACTTCCAACTCTCCTCCCAGATCTTCCTCCCACTTTCTCTTCACCTCCCCAATTGGAACGCCTTCACACTCCATCAGTTACTTATCTATTTCCAAGACCCTCCCCTCCCCAACCCCTGTTTTTGACATCATCTTATCCTGTAGCCCCCTTAGTGGGAGGTGTGGGAAGCCCGGGACCTGTCTCCGGACAAAATACCGTACTTGCAAGTACCGGAACTCATTCCCCCTTGGCAACTCAAACTCCTCCTCTAGCTCCCCCGGGCTCAGGAAACCCTCCTCAATGAAGAGATCCCAAATCTCTCAATCCCTGCCGGCTGCCACCTCCTGACGCCCCCTTCCAGCAGCCCTGGAGCAAACCGGTGATTGTCACAGAATGGTGACCACACCGACGCCCTCTCCAGTCTCATGTGCTGCCTCCATTGCCCCCACACTCTCAGGGCTGCCACTACCACTGGGCTTGTGGAGTACCGAGCCGGCGAGAACGGCAGAGGTGCCGTTAACAAAGCCTTCAGACTCGTGCCTTTGCAAGATGCCGCCTCCACTCGCTGCCACACCGACCCCTCTCCCACAACCCATTTCCTAACCATCGATGTATTAGCCGCCCAGCAGTAATTAATAAGGTTTGGAAGGGCCAAGCCACCCTCTCCATGCCCCCGCTCAAGAAGGATCTTCTTCACTCTCGGGGCTTTCTCAGCCCACATAAAACCCGAGGTCGCCGCATTCATTTTCCTAAAAAATGCCTGAGGGATGAAGATTGGAAGACATTAAAACACTAATAGCAATCTTGGGAGGAGGTCATTTTCACAGTCTGTACCCTCCCTGCCAATGACAGCGGGATAACATCCCACCTATGGAAGTCCCCTTTAATTTGGTCAATCAACCTGCCCAAATTTAATTTAGGAAGCTGACCCCAGTCCCTTGCCACTTGAATCCCCAGGTAACTAAAACTCCCTCCCACCACTTTGAACAGCATCTCCCTCAGTCTCCTCTCCTGTCCCCTGTCATGATATCCACATCAGCATATCATGGTGCAATCACACACACACTGATGGACAGGCATTTGGACCAACCAGCACACACACAACATCGCAGCCAATCACTAGTGAGAGCACACGCACTATAAAAGGGGGAACACGAGAGTTCCCGCTCATTCTGGTAGGAGACAGCTCGGGACACAGAGCTCACAGCGCGCCACTCAGACATAGACCATGTGCTGAGTGCCTCACCAACATCAGTGATAGGGCTAGGTCCATAGGTTAGCTGGTAGCGAACGTACCCAAGTCTAGTTGCATCTGTTAGTTAACATAATAAAATCAAGTTGTACCATCTACAGCCGTGTTGGCTCATTTGTGTATCAGGACACCCAACACGACATGATACCACGAGTGGACACAGACCAGCGACTGTGAGACCTACCTGCACCATTTCAGCAATCCGCCATCCTGATCCATTGGAAAACATCAGCCCGCCGCAGCCGCTCCGAATTGCTGGCGTTCTAGGTGTAAACTGGAAGTTTTTCAAACAGCGCTTCCAGCTATTCCTCGAGGCCACAGACAGGGAGAATGCATCGGACACCAGGAAGATAGCCCTTCTCCTCTGCACGGCAGGGCAACACGCCATCCACATCTACAACTCCCTGGCATTCACGGAAGGCGAGGGCGGAAAAAAAATACAAAACGGTGCTGCTCAAGTTCGATGAACACTTCAGCGTGGAAGTCAATGGGAGCTTCGAACGGTACCTATTTCAGCAGCGCCTGCAGGGTAAGGACGAACCTTTTCAATCATACCTAACACACCTCCGCATCCTTGCGCAGTCCTGCAGCTACGGGGCCACCTCCGACTCCATGATAAGGGATCAGATAGTTTTTGGGGTTGTGTCAGACACCCTACGCCAGCAGCTCCTTAAAGTGAAACAACTCACCCTAGCGACTGCAATCGAGACCGGTGGCTTCCATGAAAACGCGACCAGCCGGTACTCACACATCCAGGCGGCCGAAATGGTGCGGCACGGGGCCCCTGAGGTGGAGCGGATCCAGTCGATCGAGTACCTCCCGGCCGACGGGGGCGGTCATTTCGCATGCTTTCCAAGGCCTCCTGCGCTGGTACGTGCCGAAAGAGGGGACGCTGAGGCAGAGGAACACAATGCGCAGGCGAACACTACGCAGGACCGCACCGCACATGCACGGTGGCGCAACGAACATTACGAACATAATGACATCACGACGTGCAGCAACTGTGGATCTGCACATTTAAAGCGGCAATGTCCTGCTAGAACCCAACCGTGCCTACGCTGTGGCAGGTTGGGCCACTATGCTGCCTGTTGTCGAGCTCCTCAACCTGCCAACTCGCAACAATTCCGCCAGTCTCGCAGGACTGTGCGGGCCGTTCAGCCTACATTCACTGGCTCACCTCCAGACACCTTGCAGACCGGTGACACCGAGACAGCGAGTCCTTCTGCGTTGCGGTCATCCATAAGAACAGGCTGTCCCCAAGTAGGCACCACCAGCAGCTGTCAGTTCACACCATTGATCCGGACGATGAGTGGTGTGCCAACCTGACGGTCAACTGATCCCAAGTCACATTTCGCCTGGACACTGGTGCCTCCGCCAATCTGCTCGCATGGTCAGCTTTCCAGGCATTAAAGGTCAAACCACCCATTCTACCTTCCCAATGTCAATTGGTAGATTACAATGGGAACGTCATCCCGGCCACGGGGTCCTGCCAGCTGGAAGTCACCCACAACTCGCGCACGGCCAAGCTGTCATTTGAGATCGTAGGATCCTCGAAGGACTCTCTGTTAGGCGCACAGGCATGCAAAATTCTCCACCTCGTTCGGCGAGTCCACACTTTGTCTCCTGACGGCACATCTGACTTTCCAAATGTAGACTTTAGGGCGCAGCTCCACTCAATCCTTGCGCACAACCAGCAGGTTTTCGAGGGCATGGGCACGCTGCCCTACATGTACAAAATATGGCTCAAACCGGATGCCACCCCAGTCATTCACGCCCCTCGTAGGGTCCCAGCACCCCGCAAGGACCGCCTCAAGCAACAGCTGCAGGACTTGCAGGACCAAGGAGTGCTTTCCCGGGTCACGGAACCAACGCCATGGGTCAGCTCCATGGTGTGTGTGAAGAAGCCATCCGGCGAGCTCCGGATCTGCATTGACCCGAAAGACTTGAATTCCAACATCATGAGGAAGCACCACCCTATACCTAAGCGGGAAGAGATCACGAGCGTAATGGCTCGGGCAAATATATTTATCAAGCTTGATGCCTCAAAGGGCTTTTGGCAGATTCAACTGGATCCGCCCAGCCGGAAGCTCTGCACTTTCAACACTCCATTTGGCAGGTTCTGCTATAACAGAATGCCATTCGGCATCATTTCTGCTTCCGAAGTGTTCCATCGCATCATGGAACAGATGATGGAGGGAATCGAAGGGGTACGCGTCTGCGTAGACAATATTATCATCAGGTCAACAACACCACAGGAGCACATCAGTCGTCTCCAGCGTGTCTTTGCACGAATTCGAGATCAGGGCCTGCGCCTTAACCGAGCTAAATGCTCTTTTGGCCAGACTGAACTGAAGTTTTTGGGGGACCACATCTCCCGGTCGGGTGTGTGGCCGGATGCCGACAAGGTGGCAGCCATCACAGCCATGTAGCGGCCGTCAGACAAGAAGGCAGTGCTGCGCTTTCTCGGGATGGTCAACTTCCTGGGGAAGTTCATTCCCAATCTTGCCTCACACACGACTGCTCTTTGCCACCTGGTCAAGAAGACAACGGAATTCCAGTGGCTGCCCGCACACCAGAGTGAATGGGAGGAGCTCAAGGTCAAGCTCACCACCGCCCCGGTATTGGCGTTTTTCGACACCACACGGGAGACAAAGATCTCCACGGATGCCAGCCAATCGGGTATTGGTGCGGTCCTCCTGCAACGGGACGACACCTCGTCATGGGCTCCGGTTGCCTATGCGTCGCGGGCCATGACCCCCACAGAACAGCGCTATGCGCAGATCGAGAAGGAATGCCTAGGATTGTTGACGGGCATTGACAAATTTCATGACTATGTCGATGGTCTTCCGCAGTTCACTGTAGAGACCGACCATCGCCCCCTGGTCGGCATTATTTAGAAGGATCTAAATGACATGACCCCCTCGCCTCCAGCGCATTCTGCTCAAGCTCCGGAGGTACGACTTTCAGCTTGTCTACATCCCGGGGAAGGAGCTTATCATCGCAGATGCTCTGTCTAGGGTGGTCAACACGCCGTCCGACCCCAAGGGGTTTGTGTGCCACGTCGAGGCACAGGTAGCCTTCACATCGGCCAATCTGCCGGCCACTGATGTACATCTGGCCCACATTCGACGTGAGACTGCGGCTGACCCCCTGCTACAGCGTGTGATGCGCCACATGACAGAAGGGTGGCTAAAGGGGCAGTGCCCACAATTTTACAATGTCCGGTAGACCTGGCCGTCGTTGATGGCAGCCTCTTAAAATTGGATCGGATTGTGATCCCACACAGTATGCACCAGCTTGTCCTCGAACAACAGCACAAAGGCCATCTCGGAGTCGAGAAGTGCAGACGGAGGGCCCGAGAGGCGGTGTACTGGCCGGGCATCAGCGACGACATCGCCAAAATGGTGCTCAACTGTCCCACCTGCCAGAGGTTTCAGCTGGCGCAACCCCGTGAGACCCTTCAGCCCCACGAGTTGGTCACTTCCCCCTGATCGAAGGTCGGTGTCGACCTCTTTCACGCGCTCGGCAGGGACTACGTTATTCTCATTGATTATTTCTCGAGTTACCCGGAGATCATACTCCTGCATGACACTTCATCATCTGCTGTCATCCGGGCATGCAAGGAGACCTTCGCTCGCCATGGCATTCCGCTCACCGTCATGTCTGACAACGGACCTCGCTTTGCGAGTCAGGAATAGTCTTCCTTTGCCGCTGCCTACAACTTCACGCATGTGACGTCCAGTCCGTTTATCCTCAATCGAATGGCAAGTCAGAGAAGGGCGTCCATATTGTTAAGAGGCTTCTCTGCAAGGCTGCTGATGCCGGGTCTGACTTCTTTCTAGCTTTGCTGGCTTATCGCTCGGCCCCATTGTCCACGGGCCTGTCACTGGCTCAGCTGTTGATGGGTCGCACCATCAGGACAACTGTTCCGTCTATTGATGTTCCTGACCTCGATCATGCCCCGGTCTTGCGAAAGATGCAGCAACAGCGCGATCAGCAGAAAGTGGCACATGATGCTTGGGCAACTGATCTTCCTGCCCTGGAGCCTGGCGACAATGTACGCATGCACCTTCCGGACGGTGGCTTGTCAGCAACGGCTGAGGTTCTCCGCCAGGTGGCTCCCCGATCATTCATTGTTCGCATTATTCGCCGCCGCAATCGGCGGGTCCTTCGTTTGACTCCGTGCTCGCTACAGCACTCTGCACCGGTGCCATGCTCTCCTGTTGCCCCTGATGTCGACTTTATCGAGCTTCCTGCCACGATGCATTTTCCTCTCTCGCCCGTCGTTAGGCCCATTCCTCAGCCGGTGGCTCCTGACACACCCTTGAGGCGGTCAACCCGAATTCGTCGACCACCTGAGAGACTGAACTTATGAGCCTGTTTTGGTTTCTTTTGTTCCATTGGACTTACTGAACTGGTTTACAGTACTGTTGACATGTTTCTATTATCGTTCTGTGTTCGAGAGTTTGCATTTGTTCCGTTCTTGGTACACTTTTGTTCGCATGTTGCACCTGACATCTTCCTATGTATATAGTTAGCCTCCTGTACATTTTGTAGTTAATCTCACACACATATTTAGTTGCACCCAGTCCACAATCTTATTTATTATCATACAGACACATATTTCTTGTGAAAAGGGGGGATGTCATGATATCCAGATCAGCATGTCATGGTGCAATCACACACACACCGATGGACAGGCATTTCGACCAACCAGCACACACACAACATCGCAGCCAATCACTAGTGAGAGCACACGCACTATAAAAGGGGGAACACGAGAGTTCCCGTTCATTCTGGTAGGAGACAGCTCGGGACACAGAGCTTGCAGCGTGACACTTGGACATAGACCATGTGCTGAGTGCCTCACCAACATTAGTGACAGGGCTAGGTCCATAGGTTAGCTGGTAGCGAACGTACCCAAGTCTATAGTTAGTTGCATCTGTTAGTTAACATAATAAAATCAAGTTGTACCATCTACAGCCGTGTTGGCTCATTTGTGTATCAGGACACCCAACACGACACCCCCTTGCCTGGATCGCAAAAACCTCACTCTTGCCCATATTCAATTTGTAAACTGAGAACCGGCTAAATTCCTCCAGTATTCCCATAATTCCTGCAATCCCCTCAACGAGTCTGTTATATAAAGGAGCAAATCATCCGCATAGAGCGAGACCCTATGTTCCACCCCGCCTCTCACTATCCCCCGCCAAATGTTCGATGCTCGCAGCACCATTGCCAAAGGCTCTATGGCCAGGGCAAACAATAGTGGGGAGAGTAGACACCCCTGTCTCGTCCCCCGACACAGACTAAAGTATTCTGATCAAACCCGTTTTATCCTTACATTCACCACCGGTGCCTGATAAAGCAACTGCACCCAATCCACAAATCCCTGCCCAAGCCCAACCTTCCCAGGACATCCCACAAATATCTCCACTCCACTGAATCAAAGGCCTTTTCTGCATCCATGGCCACCACCACCTCGACCTCGCACGCCTCCGCCAGCATCATTATTACAGTAAGGAGCCGCCGAATGTTGGACGCTAGGTGTCGTCCCTTAACAAATCCCGCCTGGTCCTCCCTTATTACTTCCGGAACACAATCCTCTATAGGTGTGATAAAGATCTTTGCCAACAATTCTGCATCCACATTTAGCAGGGAGATTGGCCTATACGACACACAGCTCTCCTGATCGTCATCCCGCTTTAAAATAAGGGAAATCGATGCCTGCGATAACGTTGGGGGTAGCACTCCCAAATCCTTTGACTCATTAAAAGCCTTCACCAGAAGCGGCCCCAACAGCCCGGAAAAATTTTATAAAACTCAACCGGGTATCCATCTGGCCCTGGGGCTTTGCCCGATTGCATCTCCCCCATTCCATCTATAACCTCCCCAAGCCCAATTAGGGCTCCCAAATCCTCCACCAACTCCTCATCTATCCTTGGGAACGCCAGCCACCCAGAAATCGCTTCATCTCTTTCTCCCCGGCTGGGGGTTTCGATTTATACAATTTACTATAAAACTCCCGAATCACATCATTCACCCCCGCCGGATCCAGAACCATCTTACCCCCTGTATCCCTTACTTTCCCAATCTCTCTTGCCGCCAACTGTTTCCTCAGCTGGTGTGCCAGCATCCTGCTGGCTTTTCCCCATATTCATAAACCTCCCCCTTTACCCTCCTCAGCTGTCCCACCGCCTTACCTGTGGACAGGAGCCCAAACTCTAGTTGCAGTCTCTGACGCTCCTTCAAAAGCCCGTCATTGGGAGACTCCGCATATCCCCTATCCACCTGTAAAAGTTTGCCGACCAATCTGTCCAACTCCACCCGCTCAGCCTTCTCTTTATGGGCCCGAATAGAAATGAGTTCCCCCCTAATAACCGCTTTCAGTGCCTCCCAAACCACCCCTGCCAAAACCTCACCCGTGGCATTGATCATTATATATCCCCGAATGGCAGCCCTCACCCGCTCACACGCCTCCTCCTCCGCTAGCAGCCCCACATCCAACCTCCATTGCGGGTGCTGGGCCTTTCCTTTGCTGACTTGCAAGTCCATCCAGTGCGGGGCATTGTCTGACACCACTATTGCTCAATATTCAGTATCTACCACCTCGGCCAGCCGCATCTTATCCATGACAAAAAAGTCTGTCTGAGAATACATCTTATGAACATGGGAGTAGAACGAAAACTCTTTACACCTCGGCCTACCAAGTTTCTACGGATCGACCCCCCCAATGTGTTCCATGAACCCCCGGAGCTCCTTCACCACAGCTGTTACCTTCCCAGACCTAGAACTCAACCGATCCAACTTTGGATCCGGGACCGTATTGGAATCTCTTCCCATAATCAGTCGATGTGAATCTAGGTCCATGATCTTCGCCAGAATCCGTCTAACAAACTCAACGTCCTCCCAGTTCGGGGCATATATAATTACCAATACCACGGCCATTCCCTCCAACTTCCCACTCACCATAACATATCTACCCCCGGGTCCGCTTCTATATTCCCCACCTCAAATGCCACCCGCTTATTAACCAAGATCGCCACCCACCTCGTTTTAAAGTCTGGTCCCAAATGGAACACCTGTCCAACCCATCCCTTCCTTAACCTAATCTGATCCCCCAACTTCAAATGTGTCTCTTGTAGCATTGCCACATCTGCCTTTAAACTCTTCAGATGTGCGAACACACAAGCCCTCTTGACTGGCCCATTCAGCCCGCTCACATTCCATGTGATCAGCCTGGTGCCCCGCCCCCCCTTCCCCCTAGGCCAGCCTCCAGCCCATGTCCCGCGCCTCTTCAGGCCCGCCCTCAGACGCCCACCGTCAACGACCACTGCCCTGTCGCCTTTTATCAGTCTCAGCTCTGTCAGCAGATCTATACACCCCCTCCCTCTCCCCCCCCCCCCCCCCACTCCCTAGAAAAATAACAATTCCAACCCCTAACAATAAATTTATCACCTGCTGGCCACCCTACTGCGCTTCCGAGAGTGGGCCCGCACAGCTAGCCTGGTGACCCTCGCCCATTGGCGCCATGCATCCTACCCCCCATTGATCCTGCTCCCCCCCCCGCTCAACCAACTTACATATGCAAATATTACAATCCCCAACAAACACAAAGAACAAAATTCCACCCACCATCCCCCATTAAGAACAAAGTTAACCGGCAAACAAAACTGAGCAACGGCCCCAAACTTAGTGCAAAATGTTACATACAAAACCAGAAGAAAGGAAGAGAAATGTAATAGAAGCTCTAAACATAACTACTCGCCACCAAGTTCAATGTCTTCCATCTGTTGCCAGTCCCTTTTCCCTAATAAATTTCATCACCTCTTCTGGCGATCCAAAATAAAGTTCCTGGTCCTCATATGTGATCCACAAATGCGCTGGGTACAACATGCCAAACTTCACCCCCGTCTTAAAGAGGGTCGATTTTGCCTTCTTGAAGCTCACCCTTCTTTGGGCCAGCTCCGCACCCAGGTCCTGGTAGACACGCAGCTCGCTGCCTTCCCACATGCAGTGCCTCGTCTGCCTGACCCACTTCAAAATCTGTTCCTTGTCCAGGAACCGGTGCATTCAGCAGAGCGGAGCCGCTGATTGGCTGTTGCGGGGAAAATTTGCATCAGTGCATTGTCGTCACTGTATCCAGAAGGTGTACCTGAGCAAGACACCCTCCGTGTTCAAGTGAAGGCAAGCATCCAGAAGAGGGCATCAGAGTGGAGCCGCTGATTGGCTGTTGCGGGGAAGATTTGCATCAGTGCATTGTGGTCACTGTATCCAGAACGCATACCTGAGCGGGGAAAATTTGCATCAGTGCATTGCAGTCACTGTATCCAGAAGGTGTACCTGAGCAAGACACCCTCCGTGTTCAAGTGAAGGCAAGTATCCAGCAGAGGGCAGCAGAGCGGAGCCGCTGATTGGCTGTTGCGGGGAACATTTGCATCAGTGCACTGCGGTCACTGTATCCAGAAGGTGGTTTGTGGGGGAGCTGTTGTCAAGTGACAGTTAAACCCCAAACACTTCTTCAGTGTTTCCCTCCCTACCTCCTCCTCTAACCAAAAAAAAAAATCACTGTAAGGATCCCGGCCGAGTAAAGATCAAAAGGGAGACTTGAGGGTAGGTAGAAGTAGAAAGAAGTTGAACCGTGACGTCACAGCCAGCAGGTAAGTGATTGGCTGGTGACTGGTAAGTAGTTTTTCTTTTCCCTGAGGTGTGTTGATAAGGTAAGGTTTTTCTATTTCTATTTTTTTTTTTATCGTGTGATTGGTAACAATTTCTCTTTTTTCCCCTTAAGTGTTCAAAAATTGCCCTTGGGTGGGGTTATTGGGTTATGGGGAAAGGGTGGAGATGTGGGCTTGGGTCGGGTGCACTTTCAAAGAGCCGGTGCAGACTCGATGGGCCGAATGGCCTCCTTCTGCACTGTAAATTCTATGACTGGAGAATTGCTAATGTTGTCCCATTGCTTAAGAAGGGTAGCAGCGATAATCCAGGTAATTATAGACCGGTGAGCCTGACGTCAGTGGTAGGGAAGCTGCTGGAGAAGGTACTGAGGGATAGGATCTATTCCCATTTGGAAGAAAATGGGCTTATCAGTGATAGGCAACATGGTTTTGTGCAGGGAAGGTCATGTTTTACCAACTTAATAGAATTCTTTGAGGAAGTGACAAAGTTGATTGATGAGGGAAGGGCTGTAGATGTCATATACATGGACTTCAGTAAGGCATTTGATAAGGTTCCCCATGGTAGGCTGATGGAGAAAGTGAAGTCTCATGGGGTCCAGGGTGTACTAGCTAGATGGATAAAGAACTCGCTGGGCAACAGGAGACAGAGAGTAGTAGTGGAAGGGGGTTTCTCAAAATGGAGAACTGTGACCAGAGGTGTTCCACAGGGATCCGTGCTGGGACCACTGTTGTTTGTAATATACATAAATGATCTGGAGGAAGGAAAGGTGGCCTCATTAGCAAGTTTGTCGATGACACTAAGATTGGTGGAGTAGCAGATAGTGATGGGGACTGTCAGAGAATACAACAGAATGTAGATAGATTGGAGAATTGGGCGGAGAAATGGCAGATGGAGTTCAATCCGGGCAAATGCGAGGTGATGCATTTTGGAAGATCCAATTCAAGATCGAACTATACGGTAAATGAAAAAGCCCTGGGGAAAATTGATGTACAGAGAGATCTGGGTGTTCAGGTCCATTGTACCCTGAAGGTGGCTGCGCAGGTCGATAGAGTGGTCAAGAATGCATACGGCATGCTTTCCTTCATCGGAAGGGGTATTGAGTACAAAAGTTGGCAGGTCATGTTACAGTTGCATAAGACTTTGGTTCGGCCACATTTGGAATACTGCGTACAGTTCTGGTCGCCACATTACCAAAAGGATGTGGATGCTTTGGAGAGGGTGCAGAGGAGGTTCACCAGGATGTTGCCTGGTATAGAGGGCGCTAGCAATGAAGAGAGGTTGAGTAGATTAGGATTATTTTCATTAGAAAGACGGAGGTTGAGGGGGGTCCTCATTGAGGTCTACAAAATCATGAGAGGTATAGACAGGGTGGATAGCAAGAAGCTTTTTCCCAGAGTGGGGGACTCAATTACTAGGGGTCACGAGTTCAAGGTGAGAGGGGAAAAGTTTAAGGGAGATATGCGTGTACAGTTCTTTACGCAGAGGGTGGTGGGTGCCTGGAACGCATTGCCGGCGAAGGTGGTAGAGGTGGGCACGGTAGCGTCATTTAAGATGTATCTGGACAGATACATGAATGGGCAGGGAGCAGAGGTATACAGACCCTTAGAAAATAGGTGACAGTTTTGGATAGAGGATCTGGATCGGCGCAGGCTTGGATGGCCAAAGGGCCTGTTCCTGGGCTGTAATTTTTCTTTGTTCTTTCATTGTTCTTTGTTTATTCGTACCACCATCGCCCTCGGCGGCTCGTTCCTCTGCGGCTTCCTCATAAGTGCCCTGTGCGCACTGTCCACCTCCAAGGGCCGAACAAACGCCCCTTTTCCCAGCAACTTCTCAAACATATGCGCCACATATAGAACATACAGTGCAGAAAGAGGCCATTCGGCCCATCAAATCTGCACCGACCCACTTTAATCCTTCCTAACATTTTTGGACACTAAGGACAATTTAGCATGTCCAATCCACCGAATCTGCATGCCTTTGGACTGTGGGAGGAAACCCAGGCAGACACGGGGAAAGCGTGCAGACTCTGGGACCCTGACTCTGTGAAGCCACAGTGCTAACCACTGTGCTACCGTGCTGCCCTCCGGCAGGCTGCCAATCCTCAAATTCCCTCTGCATAATCTGTTCTCCAGATCCTCCACTTTGTCCTGCAGCCTCTTCTGTTGGTCCCTCACCAGCCCCATCTCCACCGCCATCATGGCTAGCTGATCATCGTGCTAAGCCATCACCTCTTCCACCTTCTGGATCGCCTGGCCCTGGGCTTCTAACCTCTTCTCCATGCGATCAATCCCCGCCTTTATCGGATCCACCAACCTGGCCAGGTCCTACAGATATTCCTTTCTCTGCTGAGAAAATTTCTCATGGAGAAAGGCCACCAGTTGACCCGTCGACCACTGGGCCAGCAGGTTCGGTCCCTGACCCCTTGACATAATCCCCTGTATCGCAGGCTGCACATCAGTTTCCGATGAACACTCTCTTCTTTTTCGACCACTTTTGGTCCATGAATCCATACACCGGTGGGATACTCTCTTCTTCCAGCTCACCAGCACCTTGTATTATCGTTCAAACCCACTGTAAATCAGGGGGAAAGGCCCAAAATGTCTACCACGAGTGTGCACCACGAAATGTGAGACCACTCACACCATAGTCACCACTGGAAGTCACCCTTATGAACTTATCTAATTGTCCTGATACTGTGACCTCCTAGAGGGTTACAACAGTTGCATTCTTTAATTTCTTAATTTGATTGGATTTGTTTATTGTCACGTGTACCAAGGTACAGCGAAAGGTATTTTTCTGCGAGCAGCTCAACAGATCATTACGTACATGAAAAGAAAAGGAAATAAAAGAAAATACATAATAGGGCAACACAAGGTACACAATGTAACTAGATAACACCGGCATCGGGTGAAGCATACAGGGGTGTAGTGTTAATCAGGTCAGTCCACTAATCCAAACAGTTTTTTGCTGGATTTACCTCCGAGTTCAAATAGATCTCAAGATTATGAGTAGAATATTTCAATTGGCTGATTGCTCTTTATTGATTTATAATCATTAATAATCTCTGATCATTGATGTTATTATTGTAAAATATTTTCTGCAGCATTACCCTTCGATGAAACTTCCATGTTTTGTGATCATTTTTCCAGCTTTGTTGTCATCTGTGTCATACCAGAATTTAGTATCGAATCGATCTGGTGGAATATCTACAACACAGTTTCTTCCCTCATGAAGAACTTTCCAGAAATTGTCAATGCCTTCCCCTGAAAATAAAACACAAGAATTCAGACGGGAATCACAGGTATTAAAATTCATTCCAATTATGTCAGTAAAATTGTCTGAAGAAAGACGGTGTCATTGGTTCTGACAGCTCTTGCTGGCCATGTGGCCAATGTTCAAATCTTTCTTTTCCAAAAATATGCTTCATTCATAAAATATCTGAAAGAAAATTCCAAAACATTTCAAACTGGTGATTACAAAATGCAATAATATTACATTTTTCTCATGGAGCATGTTGCACATGTGATATTTACCATATACATTCAATGTCCGGCAGACAGCCTAAGGAGTTCTACACAGTTTCCAGCCCCTTGATGTACTATGGTTGAAAGCCTGAGATAATTACCTATCCCCATTGCGCCATTTGTGGCACATGCCCCAAGCTTTACTGCCTCCCTCAGCATGTAGTCCTGGCTCATCGAATGTGCCAGTTTGCAACACCCGGGCATGGATAACTCTTTGCACTGGAAGGCCAACAAGTTTCAGGCAGACCAAAAAGTGTCCTTTACTGAGTTGATAATGTAGCCACTTAAAATGGCCAACTCCCGATTCAAAATGGCGAACGGCAAAGGCTGATGGGAAAGTCAGCCAACAAGACACAAACGAGCAGCTGCAGGTTGGCTGTGTATTTACCTCTGGAAAGGCCAGACACTATTGATACCAGCAACAATCAGCATAACAAAACAACAGCCATCTGCATACTAATGAGCAATCCCCGGGAACAATAAGCAACATTTAGACACACAAAGCAAAACCAGACTCTTCGGCGCCAGCAGAAGCCTACACAAAAGAAGGTGAACGACCACCTCAAGACCGCCCATCAATCAGGGAACCGCTCCAGCATTGGAGAAAATCGAACCAAGTGATTGGGACAAAGTCCAATCACTTGGGACCAGGTACAGGGTCTGCCCCGAAAGGCGGGAAGCCCCTAAGGACTATAAGAATTGAGCCCCAAGTTCCAATCGCTCTCTTCTTCTTCAGCTCGCTTCCAGCTCTTCCAGCTCTCATCACTCTTCAGCAGCCGATCGAACCTATAAGTCTTACTTCAACGCTCGCTACGAGATAGGCGCTCCTAGCTATCAATCTGTACCAACTTCGAATCCCGCAGGCTCAGAACCCGAACAAAAGGCCATTTGTTTCCCTGACCTGGTGGGCCAGTTCCAAGTTAAGTATAGGCCTGTTAGTTGTAGAAGGAGCTTAGACGTAGAATTTATGCATGAGTAGTGATTACTGTATGTAATAAATGTGCTTTGATTTAAATCTTACTAATCGGTGTATTGGATTATTGATCATTACTCGGACTTGAACCACGTGGCGATATCACAAAGATACCTGGCGACTCATGAGCAAAGGTGATAAAACAGAGCAATTAAACTAAGGCAAAGTTAGCAACATTATTTGGCGACATCCTGACGGGACCCGATCTAGAAGTGCAAAACCACTCTGGGAGAACCCAGAATTTGAATTTAGATCCAATTGGAAACAGAAAACCACAAGTGTTCAAGCAGTTCTGATCAATACTCATAAATTCGGAAGTGTGTGTGTATGCATGCGTAACTAACAGGGCAATAAGATAACACTGATAGATTTTTTGTTGCGACAAAACTGTCGGAAGTTTGTATATCGGAAAGTAGCGAAAGCCGTACCCGTATTTACAGCACCGCCTTAATACCCCTGTCCCAAATTTGAAGAGCAGCATTCGGATTAAAACCCCTGTCCCAAATTTGAAGAGCAGCATTTTGGATTAAAACCCCTGTCCCAAATTTGAAGAGCAGCATTCGGATAGGAAAGATGGCAATGCAGGCAATGCAGCGCCTAATGAACCCTGAGGAATTTGCGGTCGCAGCGACCAGCAGCAGTAGAGTGGGACAATGTCCCATTTGGGAGGAAGAGATCAGGAAATATCTCAAAGGGAAAGGATGGCCCCTTTGGAATGAATTCTGTGACAACGAGGAATCAGGTCCCGGGAGTATAGGACATACTTGGTGGGAGAACCTGAGCGAGATCCACAAAAAGAGCTTAGGGAAAGCTTGCAAGCCGAAGGCAATCGTGTCCTGCTTGGCACAATTGCGAGGCACAGAGGAGGTCGTTAGGACGCTCCGGAAAGAAGTTGAGGGCATACATCGAATGAGTAAGGTCAATGTAAGCGAGGTAGAAAAGGAGAATTTGGAATTCAGAAGGAAGTTGGCAGCAAAAGATGTAGTGGTGGAGGATGCCAAAAGGGCTCACCAGTCTTGTCTGGCACACTTAAGCAGCTTCCAGTCTCAATACGAAAAGGCCTATCAAGACACGCAACGTGCAGTCCTGGTATGTGAGGAAACGGAAAAACAGTGTAGCGATCTAAAGGCAGCATTAAGAGCACTCCATGCTGCCACCACAGAACAAAGACAAAGCACACTAGATCACGCAAAGTGCCGGAAGCAGATTGCAGAGCTGCAATCGCTGCTTTCAGTTCAGAAAGATTTCTAGGAAACCTTTGGAGAAAAATTAGATCAGGAAGACGGCCCTGATTGGGAAGAATTGAATGAAACAGCGCAGAGATATGTTCAGGGAACATGTGCGCAGGGAAAGCCCCAGAAGAGAAAAGCGCCCCAACCCCCCACAGAGAAAATAGTTCACGCTCCAATGAATCCAGTCACCACCCGCCGCACAGCCATAGTGGACAACGTGGAATTTCTATACTCCACCCCCTTAACAGTGACCCAATTACGGGACGCGTGCAATAAGATCACACCGTTCCTCCCCACCTCAGACCCCCACCATTTCTTTGCCACAGTTAAGCATCAGGCGACCATGTACGGCCTGGATGAGCGAGAGCATGTAAAGCTCACAGTCTTAAGTTTAGACCCTTCAGTAGCAGCAGCCCTTCCCGACCCACAGAATGTAGGAGGAGGCACCCTTGCAGAAATGCATACCGCGATCCTGGATGCGATCGGGTATAACCGGGGTGACCCCGAGATGGCCTCAACAAATGTAGGCAAAAGAAATCCGAGCACCCCACAGCGTTTGCTGGACGCCTGTGGATTCACTTTGCAGCAGTCCTTGCAGACTTAGACCGTGCCCATTTGTCCCCAGACAACATGGCCAAATAGACCCGCACCCTTATCTCCCATGCCACAGAAACAGGACAGAAAGCCTGCACGAGTTATGATCCCTCAGAGGAGGCCCATAACGAGAAGTGGGTAGTGAAAAGATTGTCCCGCGCTTGGGAGCAATCTATACAAAGCAAACCCGCAGTCGAGAATACCGAGGAAAAGCAGGCCGGCGCAGATATGCAGGCAGTAAAAACACACCAGAACCCCGCATGGGTGAATGAAGGAAAGAACGACCCCCCACCCAAGTCACAGGAGTGTTACAACTGTGGACAGTTGGGACACTTTGCAAGGGAATGCAATGCCCCTAGAAAGCCACAGAGAGCCCAGCAGACGGGCACTCTGAGTAAGAAAAAGACAGAGCCCATTCATAGCGTTAGCGCCCGTTCAGATCAGACGGCCTTGACCGGAACGGACTGACGGTGTATGGGCTCCCCCACTTGGGTCTGCGACACCCTTTGGGATAGGTCCGGACGACCGGTAGTTGCAGCGAAAATTCGGGGACACTCCCCATCGAATTTCTCTGGGACACAGGAGGGTCCCACACCACAATAAATTCCTCCACCATGTTCCAAAAAGACACGTGGCCCACTACAGCCACCATCACCCTCAGTGGCTTTACAGGCCACTCACAGCACAGCCCCTGTACCCATTCAAATCGGTAACATCACCACCAAGCACCCCGTAGTTTTAGTTGATTTGCCCCACACAGCAGAACACATTCTGGGAATCGATTTCGTGAATTCCCATAATCTTTCATTCGATCCAGTCAACCAGTGTGTCTGGAAGATGGCAAAATCCGCAAGAGCCCCCGCAACACTCAACATGGGAGAGTACGTGAACAAAATTAGCGCCGTAGGCGAATTTTGGTTCAACCCGACCACGCTTAGTACGGACAAGCAGGTTAGGGCAGTTCTGCAAAAGAACAGGGCAGCATTCGCGACCCACAAGCACGACTGTGGACGGATGACTGGCTCCGTACAAATAACAGGACCTGACCCTAGACCCCCAAAACAGTATGGATTTCCCAAGAGGCAGAGGGAGAAATCTCCAGGTTATAGAAAGCTTATTAGAGCAGGGCGTACTTAGATCAGTAGCCTCCACTAATAATGCCCCGATTTGGCCAGTGAGAAAGCCCGATGGATCATGGTGACTGACCAGCGATTACCGGGAACTCAACAAAATCACCTACGCAGCAGCCCCCACAGTAGCAACAAGTCCCGAGACCATGCTCAAGCAGGGACTCAATTCCCGATTCTTTACGGTTTTAGATGTCAGTAATGGATTCTGGTCCATTCCATTGGCAAAGGCGTGCCAGTACAAATTTGCCTTCACCTTTAAAACTCAGCAGTACACGTGGACATGCCTGCCACAAGGATTCCACAACTCCCCCACCATTTTCCACTGACAGCTGGCAAATGGTTTAGCCAAATTCTCTCACCCCGAATGTCTCGTTCAGTACGTAGACGACCTCCTACTGCAGACAGACACCAAGGAAGAGCACATTGAGCTTCTGTCCGAACTCCTGGCACTCTTACACTCAATCGGTTGTAAAGTCAACCCCAAAAAGGCCCAGATTTTGGAAGAAAAAGTGATATATTTGGGAACAATTATCACACATGGTAAACGCGAGATCATGCATAAAAAGATTGACTCGATTGCTAAATTGCCCCTTCCCCAGAACGTTTCAGCACTCCGGTCGTTTTTAGAACTGGTTGGCTACTGCCGAAACCACATTGACGGTTTCGCCAGCAAGGCAGCACCCTTCTCAGACCTCCTAAAGAAAGGAGCCCCCTGGGAATGGCTTCCACAGCATACGGATGCTGTGGACTCGTTAAAACAGGCACTGCAAGTTCCAGACCCACTTTCCCCTTACGCCATAGAGGTAGCGACCACAGACCGCACCCTTTCAGCCGTGTTCCTCCAGGAACGGCACGACCAGTTCAGGCCCGTAGCTTACGCCTCCAGAATTTTAGATGCTGTGGAGCAGGGATTTTCAGCCTGTGAGAGGCACCTGCTCGCAGTATTTTGGGCAGTGCAGTATTTTTCGTACCTTACCGGACTGAACCCCATTACAATTCTCACCGATCACACCCCCACCCAACTTTTACTGGACGGACGACTCAAGGACGGTACAGTAAGCCAGATTAGAGCAGCGAGATGGACCCTTCTCTTGCAGGGACGGGACATCACTGTTAAAAGGACAAAGACGCACACCTATTTAGCCGACAACTTACAGTACCCCGGAACCCCCCATGAATGCGAAATTATCTCTCCACACCATAACACAGGCCCCTTTATCGCTAAAACACCCCCCAGAAAGATAGGTAGTTCAACCCAGAGCCCCCAGCACACAGACACGTGTGAGCCCATAAAGATCTATGTGGATGGATCTTCCACAGTCTTGGATGGGAAGCGCATAACAGGTTGCGGTATCTATGTCGAGGACTCACAGGGACACGCACTTGAGGAAATATCGTTAAAACTTCCAGGCCGCTTAGGCGCGCAGGCAGCTGAGCTCGCGGCCATCGCGTATATAATGGAACACCCAGATTCCTTCCCCAGCCCAGCAGACATATACTCGGACAGCCTCTGTGTCTGCAACAGCCTCACGGAATTCCTGCCCCTGTGGAAAGCAAGAGGATTTGTTTCCGCAGATGGAAAACCCCTCCCCTCAGCCCCATTGCTCCGTCACATTTTACAGAGAGCCCAGAACAGGACTTTTGGGATAATCAAAGTCCGCAGTCACCATCGTTCCTCCCCCCCTGGAAATGTGAAAGCCGACGCACTGGCTAAAGCAGGTTCCAGGCATGGATATTTTTGGACACTCCCCCCGAAAGCGCACCAGTGAGTGCAGTTCAGGTCTCACAGACAAAGATCGAGGATCTAGTAGAGGCCCAGAAGCAGGACAGCAATCTCAGGGAGATTGTAAAAGGAAAATCTCCAGCTCCCTATGACAGGTTCAAAAATACACTGACCACACATGACGGTGTGGTGTTAAAAGACACCCTTTGTGTTGTTCCTGAACAGGACAGGAATCAACTGATTTGTTTGTTCCATGACGGTCATGGACATCAGGGGATCGATCCCACTACAGCCCATCTCAAGCAGCTTTGTTGGTGGCCGAATTTAAAGGAAGATGTAAACCACTACATCGCGAATTGTCTTATCTGTGCCCAGAATAATCCGGACAGATATGCCAAAAAGGCTCAACTCAGCCACACCCGACCCGTAAATGGCCCCTGGACTAACCTCCAGATCGATTTTATAGGACCATTGCCCCCTTGCAGGAATGGCTATAAATATGTACTTGTGGTAATTGACACATTTACGAAATGGGCGGAAGCATTCCCAGCCCGCACAAACACTGCAAAAACCACAGCCAAGATTTTGACCCACCACATCTTTACAAGATGGGGACTCCCCCGCAGCATTGAATCCAACCAAGGTTCCCATTTTACGGGACGTGTCATGCAGAACGTCCTCACGATATTTGGCATCACCCAAAAATTCCACATAGCATACCACCCACAGTCAAGTGGTATCGTGGAGCGCATGAATCGGACCCTAAAATTCACCCTCAGAAAAATGGTCCAGCAGAACAACACCACTTGGGACTCAGTGAGTGCAGTTCAGTGCCCTTTTGCACTGATGTTTTTGCGTAACACAATTTCTACTTCCACAGGTTACACCCCACACACCCTCATGACCGGACGCCCCATGAAAGGCACAGAATATTTATTAGGTTTAGACTTGACCAGCCCATGAAGTGACGGCCCTCACACACGAGAAAGCAGTGGAGCAATTAGTTGAAAATGTTAAACCGGCTCAGCTAGCAGCCGCAGTAAAATTGGGCACAAGAAAGAAATAGAGCAAGGCTTGTTTCGACAAGACAGTGCATGCAACTGAGTACAGTATAGGACAGCAAGTTATGCTCTCTGTATATAACCCCAGCACATTCCTGTCACCAAAATACTCGGGTCCGTACTCCATTGCAGACAAGGTAAGCCCTTCTGTATATAAACTAAAGTACCCCAACGGTAAGACTGCGTGGTTCCATATCAACCAGCTGAAGGCATATGGAACACAGTCTAACCACACACACCACGTCATGCTCGACGCAGCACACCACACCCCGCCCACAGCCAACGTAACCCTACCATCCCCCAACACGCTCAGCCCAGCCACGGACTTGACCTCGACTCCACCCCCGAAATATACACTCCGCCCCGGAACGCCCACAGACTGCAGCAGCAGAGACAGCGACTGTGACTCGGACGATAGCCACAGCACGCCTCCCTACTATCCCCATGCAACAGGACCCACACCCAGCGATTCCGACTACGATTCGAGTGATCCCTTCATGATCACTTTCCTAAACAAACCCCACCACCGACCACCGAACCGCACTGATGACCCAGATTTTGTCCCCACACAACTAGACACCAACTATTGGCACCGAGATAACTCGTTCCGACTCGTCCGCAACGACGAGAGCGACCCCACCTCACACCATGCAGCCCTTTCAGCCCTGATACACTCAAGAGTTTGGCACCCGGGAGAAGATGACGACCTTGGGTCTGACTCCCAAACCGAGAACCCCTTTGCGACCCTGTTTGCAACAGAGAACTGAGGTGTCCAGATGATGTTTTAAAATTAACCGCTTGGGAGAAGTGGTGTCCTTTCTGATGGAACCTGCAGAATGTTTTATGTTGTTTGTACGTTTGTTAAATGTTGTTTGTCAGACAGGAAAAAAAAATTTCCCACTGCTCCACGCCTATTCGGCCGAAACCTCTGAGAACTTGTCCGCACGCCTTTTCAGCAGAAACCTCTGAGGACTTGTCCGCACGCCTTTTCAGCAGAAACCTCTGAGGACTTGGCTGCAGAGACTGGTTAAGGAACCAGACGCCCGTTCCTAACTGCCCTTCTGGTTCAAGGGAAGAACCACTACGGCAGCCCCACCACGATGACTACATTTCTTGCCCATCCTTGTCGGTTGCTCAGGCAGTGGAGAAAACGGCTTGGGACCCGCCCTGCCTGGGAACCCCCCTCTGGTCAACTACGCTCGGGTAGGAACGACACGGCATTGGTAGCCGTCCTACCCGGGGACTCCATCCAACTCTTACCCGTCGCGGCCCATACGCACCTCATTTTGGCACTTTTTGTTCAAAACGTTTTGTTTTGTTTTAGGTAACCTTTAGGTTGCCAACCACATGCTATTTACATCCTGAAACATTTGGATGGTAAATTGCACAGTCTGCGAGACGGCTCGCACTGGTTCATTATCGGGAAGTGTGTCTTGTCCTAAAATTCGGTTTTTGAAAAGAAAATGAGGGAGCCACACATAGTGACCAATTATAAAGGGAGTGACCAATTATAAAGGGAGTAATTGGCACTACAGGACAGACAGACTATCGTACGAGATATTAAACAAAGATAGTTACAGACACAATGCTTGTTTCCACAGAAGCTCCAGGACCGGAGAAGAGAAGAAAGAAAAGGAAAGAGAAGAGCCATGAGGACTTCCTTCACATGGATCACCCTCATGATAATGGACATTTGGTTGCGCGTGAACGCGAACCCCATGACTTCAAGCCCCCAGCCGTTAATGTTTCACTTCACCACAGTACCCAGAGCCCAGTCACCAGCGACACCACATCATCTTGGTGTGTCAGGTTTATAACCTGGTACTCTCTGTCCTATGTAATAGAAACCTTACTGGTATTGGCGATACTCTGCTGCATCGTGCAGACTATGCGTCGACGAAAATGGAGAAGGAGAGCCTACCGCGCTCGAACCCCGGTATATAGGATCAGATCCCCTATTTTCGGATACGACCAGACCCCCGACCCCCGCGATCTATAATAAAGTGCATTCACTTGCGTTTTATTGTAAATAAAGAAATGTAAAGAACTGTTCATGAGCAAATTGTGTGATCCTGAGCTTGACTGCCAAGCCAGGAAAACTGTGTATAAACTGCTATGACTTTGTTGTATGGTTGAGGAAGGTAGAATGATGAAATGTTTAAGTGAGTGGAGTGTATTAAGAATAGTTAGAGGTTCCCAGTTTATTATTTTGTAATGCATGTCCCTGTTTGACATAGCGCCCTTAGAATTGTTAGTTAAAAATTTCTTGCATAGCTATGGTCAGTGCAGAGGCCATGGAGGAAGTACCCCCCCCCACCCAGGTCAGGGAATGGAAAGCAACATAGTTATGTGATCCTTCACGCTTCGCGTTAGGATCACAAGGAGGGAATTGTAGACGCTTAAAATGGCCAACTCCCGATTCAAAATGGCGAACGGCAAAGGCTGATGGGAAAGTCAGCCAACAAGACACAAACGAGCAGCTGCAGGTTGGCTGTGTATTTACCTCTGGAAAGGCCAGACACTATCGATACCAGCAACCATCAGCATAACAAAACAACAGCCATCTGCATACTAATGAGCAATCCCCGGGAACGATAAGCAACATTTAGACACACAAAGCAAAACCAGACTCTTCGGCGCCAGCAGAAGCCTACACAAAGGGAGGTGAACGACCACCTCAAGACCGCCCATCGATCAGGGAACCGCTCCAGCATTGGAGAAAATCGAACCAAGTGATTGGGACAAAGTCCAATCACTTGGGACCAGGTACAGGGTCCGCCCCGAAAGGCGGGAAGCCCCTGGGGACTATAAGAATTGAGCCCCAAGTTCAAGTCGCTCTCTTCTTCTTCGGCTCGCTTCCAGCTCTTCCAGCTCTCGTCACTCTTCAGCAGCCGATCAAACCTGTAAGTCTTACTTCGACGCTCGCTACGAGAGAGGCGCTCCTAGCTATCAATCTGTACCAACTTCAAATCCCGCAGGCTCAGAACCCGAACGAAAGGCCATTTGTTTCCCTGACCTGGTGGGCCAGTTCCAAGTTAAGTATAGGCCTGTTAGTTGTAGAAGTAGCTTAGACGTAGAAATTATGCATGAGTAGTGATTACTGTGTATAATAAATGTGCTTTGATTTAAATCTTACTAATCGGTGTATTGGATTATTGATCATTGCTCGGACTTGAACCTCGTGGTGGTATCATAAAGATACCTGGCGACTCAAGAGCAAAGGTGATAAAACAGAGCAATTAAACTAAGGCAAAGTTAGCAACAATAACCCTCCAGCTGTGGTTGATATTTGTATCAGTATGTGTCCCTGAGAACATCCTGTGGAGCAGAGAGTCCTGTGTCATGGAACTACAAGGATGAACTTTGACAAAAAAACACTGCATCCCTTTCCAGACCTTTTTTTGCAATGGCACATTCCTGAAGGATGTGAGCGAGTCTTTTCCCCATCACAGCTGCTTTGAGGACAACATGCAATGGTGCAAAGACTTTGGGAATACATGAAGGATCTGATGGGGAGTGCACTGCTCATCACCAATCAAGCTACATCTTGGTTCTTGCTTGGAAATTCTGGCAATGAGACATTCTGCGAAATGGCTTTTACAGTCTGCTCAGGGAACAATCTATCAGGATCCAACATCTCCTATTCCCGCAGGACCTCAAGAATGTGATGGGAAACACACTGCCTGATTGTCAAGTGGTCAAAGTGGTTCTTCTGCACAAACATTTCTACGGGGGAAAGGTGATGTGACACAGTCCAACCACTTAAAGTGGCAATATGGCCAGACCCATCCTTTGCAACACCAGGGAATGTGGAACCTCAGCTTGCAGTGACACTTGATGTTTACAGACTGAGGGTTCACACACAGTTTGATGCAGCTGCACACAAAGATGGCCATCAGGATGAGGGTAATGCTGGGCACAATTTCCCTCTCTGAGTGACCTCCAGTTAAAATATGGCTTGGGTGACTGCTACTCCGCAGGATTGGGATATGGGCCAATGACAGGAGCACCTCACACCTGATGACCAAGTTCTTACCCGCAATGGAGAGGAAGCATCACTCCCACATGTTCAGTTTCTGCCTTACCTTGACCATGCGTTTCTCACAGGCATACCCATGACTCTCTGAGCCATATCCCCAGTACCTTCAGGGAGTCTGGTCTGATGGTGACAGGGACAAAGAATCAGTCGGCTCAGTTCTCAAAGAACATGGCTCTTTCCGTAATTTATCTTGGCTTCCAAGGCTTGTTTGAACTGGTTGCAGACACTCATCAGTCTACAACCCAACAGAGGATCCAAACAGAAGATGATGACATGGTCCACGTACAGGGAGGCTCTGATCTGCATGCCTGTGCTGCCTGGAATCATCACCCCTCTTATACCCAAATCCTTCCCACTGGATTGGGTGAAAGGTTCAATGCAGCACATGAACAGGACCGAGGAGAGAAGAAAACCATGCCTGATCCCAGATGTGGTCAGAAAGCTTTCCCATTCCCACTGTGATGAATATGACACTGATCACAAAGAACAAGAAATGTAACAAAAAGGATAAATTTTACTCCAGGATCTCGAATTACGAAACATAAAATCCTTCCTAACATCATTAGTAAAAGCTTAAGCGAGAGACCACAGAGATGATATGTTGCTCAAATCCATTAGTCTGGCCATGTATCAAGATGTATTGACACCAGCACCACAATTAAACAGAGCTGACATGTCCTGTAAATGATCTCTTTAAAAAAAATTGTAGAGAGTATATATCAGTGAATAGCCATCTTTAAGGTGGCCCACTATAGGCTATCTACCATCAGGCTATTATAAAATACATAAATCTACAATATGAATAGTTGTCTCTAAGATAGCCTAATATGGGCTATTTACAAAAGGCTATTCTGGAGAAAATAGGAATTAGGAGCAGAAGAAGGCAATTCAACCCTTCGAACCTGCTCCGCCATTCAATCAGATCTCTTCCTGATCTAAAATCCACTTCCCTACCTGTTCCCCATACCCCGTCAACCTGTTTTTAAAATCAGAAATGTATCTATCGCCTTCTTGAAACTATTTAATGACTCAGATTCCACAGTACTATGGGGCAGCAGGTTCCACAAACTCACACTCTGCGAGAAGTAGTTCCTCCTCATCTCAGTTCTAAGGAGAGGGAAATGTATAAAAAGAGAGAGATTTGACAGAGCCAGCACCCATGCTTCTCTTCTGCCAGAGAGTGTAGTCAGGATGTTCTCTTCCCCGCCTGTTTCGTCAAACAAGTCTATCGAGACTTTTGTGAGTATGTTTTATTACTCTATTAAAAATGACTTAGAGAAACCTCTGGATATCCATGTGTTAAGGACAAACTGTTAGCAGATTTAATAATGACCATCTGTTAGCAGATTTACATTTTGGTGACTTTGTAAGTCTGTTTTATATTTGAAAATATCCGTAATTAAACCCCACCAAACGTCTTTAAAACATATTCAGGCATTTTCATAAAAAACAAACCGAAGCAGAAGCAAAATTATACAACATTATAAATATCCAACACCCATTCCCCCCAAGGGCCCCACTCTCGCTCCGTCCTCCCGTCCTGCCTTCACCATTTTAACCCCTTTACACTCCGTTCCCCCTCCCATTTTGCTGACTCCTATTACGGGCCAGGGTTTAGAGAACCCCAAAGTGTATCATGGAGTTCACCTGACCCACAACTTTTAATAGATTATGGGGAGCACACGGGCTTACCTTATAGGTGTGATGTAACAGAGATTTACAGTACTTTTAAATTAAAACAATGTTTATTTATGAAACCAGTCAACACTTTATAAACCCACAGTAAACATCTTAACAACTATCAACACCAATAAAACCCCCAAGAAATACAGTACTCTATAAGTAACTCTTAATCTTTCCTTGCAACATCCATAAGACAAAAAAGAACCCTTTTACAGCAAGACATCAGATTTAACTTCTCTACTGAGACATATCATCTATGATAATCTATGTACCACTTTGAAATCCCCAAATGAGCTGAAGTCAGTCTGTAGCCTGCAGAGAGAGATCCTTCCAGCTGCTCGCTTTGCCTGCAGCTATCCAGCTCTCAAAACAAAACTAAAACATACCCTGTAGCTGCGAGCCCAAAGTGAAAGTAAAAGTTGACAGACAGCCCAGCTCTGCCCACACTCTGACATCACTGCAGTAATAAACACCCATTTCTTAAAGGTACACCCACTGCAGCTATTCCATAAACACACCCATTTCTTAAAGGTACTCTCACAGGACACTCCCCAATCCTCCTTAAAGAAATCAATGACCGGCTTCCATCTCTGAGCGAACCCATCAACTGACACCCTCAGGTCAAACTTGACCTTCTCCAGCCTCAGAGATTCTGCCAGGTCACTCACTCACATCCCCGCTCTCGATGGCTCCAAGTCCTTCCATCCAAGTAAGATCCTCCTCTGGGGTATCAGGGAGGCAATGACCAAAATGTCAACCTCTCTCACCCCCTGGACTCCTGGATCTTCCAACACCCTGAATATCGCTACCTCTGGACTCGGGGCCACCTTTACCCCCAACACCTCGGACATTATGTCCGCAAACCCCAGCCAGAACCCCTTTAGCTTCGAACATGCCCAGAACATGTGGACGTGATTCACGAGCCTCCCCACGCACCGCCCACACCTATCCTCTGCCCTCTCAAAAAACCTACTCATCCGTGCTACCATCATATGTGCCCTGTGAAGAACTTTAAACTGAATGAGGCTTAGCCTCGCACACGACAAGGACTCATTCACCCTCCGCAGGGCCTCAGCGCACATTCCGGCCTCCACCTCAACCCATTCGCTCCTTCTAGACCTCAGACACCTTCCCCTCCCCAATCTCCTCGTTCAACAGCACCTTGTCTTGCAACCCCAAGGACGGCAACCCAGGAAAAGACGGTACCTCTCCGTTCCCCCTACGCAGCTCATATTCTTCCTCCAGGTCCTCCAATTTCACAAAACTGCCCCCTACAAATCCCTCAATCCCTGCCTGCTGCCACCCAGAAACCCAAGTGCTGCCTCCACTGCCCCCACACCCTCAATGCCGACACTACCACTGAGCACACGGAGTAAGTATCTGGCCAGCGAGAATGGCAGAGGCACTGTTAATAAAACCCTTAAGCTTGTTTTCCCCTACAAGAAGCCCCCTACATCTGCCCCCCCTGCCAACCTCCCCCTGCCCCGACTACCCATTTCCTAATCATGAGGATGTTCGCTACCCAATAGTAGTTCATTATATTCAGCAACGCCTGCCTGCAACCCCCCTCCCCCTCCCCCCCCTCTCCCCCCCCCCCCCCCCCAACTCGTCCCACTTCCAAAAATGCCCTTTTGACCCGTGTGGTCTTCCCCACCCTTACAAACCCAGAGTTCAGCGCATTAACCTTTTTAAAGAACGGCTTTGGATCAAAGATCGGGAGGTTCTGAAATATGAACAGGAATCTTGGCAGACCGCCATCTTTACTATCTGAACCCAACCCACCAGTGACAATGGCAGCACATTCCACCTCTTGAAGTCCCCTTCGGCGGCACGGTAGCACAGTGGTTAGCACTGTTGTTTCACAGCGCCAGAGACCCAGGTTCGATTCCTGGCTTGGGTCACTGTCTGTGTGGAGTTTACATGTTCTCCCCGTGACTGTGTGGGTTTCTTCTGGGCACTCCGGTTATATCCCACAAGTCTTCAAAGACGTGCTTAGGTGAATTGGACATTCTGAATTCTCCCCCAGCATACCTGAACAGGTGCAGGGGTGTGGCGACTGGGAATTTTCATAGTAACTTCATTGCAGTGGTAAAGAAAGCCTACTTGTGACACTAATAAAGATTATTATTATTCATCTGCTCTACTAGCCGAGTCAAATTTAGCTTGTGCAGCTTCACCCAACCCCGTGTCACCTGAATGCCCATGTATCGAAAACTCCTCCCCACTACCTTGAATGGCAACTCTCCTAACCTCCCCTCCTGCCTTCTAGCCTCAATCGGGAACACCTCGTTCTTTCCCATGTTCAACTTAGAATGATCAACATATCATCGAATATACAGTGCAAAAGGAGACCATTTGGCCCATCAAGACTGCACCGGCCCTTGGAAAGAGCACCCCACCCAAGCGCACACCTCCACCGGATCCCCATAACCCAGGAACCCCACCTTTTTGGAAACTAAGGGCAATTTAACATGGCCAAACCACCTAACCTGCACATCTTTGGACTGTGGGAGGAAACCGGAGCGCCCAGAGGAAACCCACTCAGACACGGGGAGAACGTGCAGACTCCGCACAGACAGTGACCCAAGCAGGGAATCGAACCTGGGACTCTGGAGCTGTGAAGCAACTTTGCTTCCCTGTTGCCCCTTTCACCCAGAGAACCGGCCAAAGTCCTCCAAAATCCCCATAATGCCCTCAATGCCACCCAATGGGTCCTAAATATATAACAGGTTGACCACGTACAGCAAAGCCCTGTGCTTGACATCCCCCCCCCCACACACACACAGAGTTGCCTGACCCAGAGTTGCCATTTGCAATAGAGGTAGTGGCCACCGAAAGCACCATTTCGTCAGTCCTCATGCAGGAAAAACACGGACGATTAGGCCCCATCGCTTATGCGTCCCGCCTGTTAACCCCAGTCGAACAAGGGTCACAATCTGTGAGAGGCATCTGCTGGCAGTATTTTGGGCAGTCCAATACTTTGCATACATTGTCGGACTGAATCCATTGACTATATTGACAGAACATGCACCCCTCCAGTTGCTGCTAGACTGACGAATCAAGGACGGAACTATTAGCCAAAATAGAACAGCAAGGTGGACACTAATGTTACAGGACAAAGAGATAGCCATGAAACGAGTCAAAACAAAGACACATTTAGCAGATAATCTAAATTATGTAGGCGAACCGTGTGAATGTCAGGTTTGGACGGCAAAGGCTCCGGAAGGACCCTTTGTGTCAAAATAAAATGGGGCAGCGTCAGACGGCTCTTCATCCGTACAGAACGGTATATGGAAAACAGGATGTGGGATTTATGTGGAAACAGTGGTGGGCGACGTCATACACGCTTGCTGCTATAGCATGTGTGGTTAGTTTCCCACAGGATTTCCGGACCCCAGCAGACATCTACTCTGACAGCATGTATGTCTGTAATAGTTTAACAGAGTTTCTACCTCTATGGGAAACTAGAGGATTTGTCTCAGCAGATGGGAAATCACTGCCCTCTGCCCCTTTACTAAAATACATATTGGAAAAGGCCAAAGGGAAACAATATGGCATAATTAAAGTTAAGGCACATCACAAGTCATCCCCAGCTGGCAACATACGGGCTGATGAACTAGCCAAAGAAGGAGTCCAAAAAGGGTACCCATGGCAACCCCCAATCTCAGAAGCAATGGGGCAAATAGATGCCGTAAGTACCAGCCAGATCAAATTAGAAGATCTTGTGGAAGTCCAGAACAAGGACCCCGAGTTAAGGGACCTACTTAAGGGAACCATTCCTGACACATATAAACATTGGAAGGATAAATTAGAAATAAAGAACTGTTTAATTCTGAAAGAAGGACAATATATTATACCAATGCAAGACCAAAATCAAGTTATATACCAATGCCATGACAGGCATGGGCACCGGGGCATTGACACCACCACAGATAAAATTAGGAATTTATGCTGGTGGTCACATTATGCAAAAGAGGTGAAGCATTACATTGAGAATTGTACAGTGTGTGCACAAAACAATCCAGACCACTATGCAAAGAAAGGGGAACTATGGCACACTCGGCTAGTAGAGGGCCCATGGACAAATTTGCAAATTGATTACATAGGACCCTTGCCACCTTGCAAAGGAGGGTATAAGTGTATTCTAGTAATAATAGACACCTTTAGCAAATGGGTAGAGACTTTTCCCACCAGAACTAATACCGCAAAGGTCACAGCAAACATATTGGTGCAACAAGTATTCACCAGTTGGGGTTTGCCTCGCAGCATTGAATCGGATCAAGGCACGCACTTTACAGCCCAAGTCATGCAAAACGTCATGACCTTATTAGGGACCAATCAGAAGTTCCACATTGCATATCATCCACAGTCCAGCGGTACTGCAGAACAAATGAATCGTACCCTAAAAACGATGATTCGGAAAACAGTCCAACAAAATAACACCACTTGGAATGTGATACTTCCGTTTGTACTAATGTTAGTATGGAATACAGTATCCAGTTCAACAGGATTTACTCCCCATATCTTGATAAGCGGGAGACCCATGAAGGGGATTGGAGCCTGAGTTAGAAGCAATTAGTCACGAAGAAATTGATAAAGCCAACCTGATGGCTGCAGTTAAAATTGGGCAGAGAAAGAAACAGAGCAAGGCTTACTTTGATGGGAAAGTAAAACCCATCGAGTATGATGTGGGCCAACAAATTATGATACAAGTATATCAGCCAGGGACATTTTTGTCACCAAGGTATCATGCACCACACCGCATTGTGGGTAAAATAAGCCCGTCAGTGTATAAAATACTGGTGGCCCCTGGGAAAACGGGATGGTACCAAGTGAATCAGATGAAGGAATTCGGTAGACAAAGCAATCACCTACATCATGTATGGTGTGATGCACTGACCCCACAGCCAGGACCTGCAATACCGGTGGTGCCACAGCCTAATCAACCTGTGCCCCAAGTAGCCCCAGCACCAAGCTCTAATCAGGCCCCAGTAAATCAAAGGGTTAAATTGACCCGGAAACAACAAAGACGGGTGGCTAGACATTCAGAAATATCCCAAGAATGGGCACGTGTCCAAGGCCGGCTGGGGTCAGGGCGGAGGAAACTGTGCACCCTCAATCAGACCATAGTTCTGACAATGAGTCAGACTCTGGGCTAAGTAAAATGTTCAATCAGATGCATCTGTGAATAGGAGCAGAAACTAACCTTGATGTTGTTTAAATTCTAGATAACGGTTAAAATTGAGAATATATTGACGTGGAGGATGAAGACGTTAATGCTTTTGTGTATTCTGATACTGTGTACCTATTATGTGATGTGTGGACTGCATGCCAATACCTTAATATATATGTCACATTCTTATGCCAGAAGAATAAATCAATCCAAATGTTGGACTTGTACTCATATCTGTAAGGTTTTCGGGCAATTCGGCCTTTTTGGAACTGCCCAAGAATAAAAACTCAGAGACTGTAAACTGACTTTTCAGCCAAGAGAACGGAACCAGTTTTCCCAGCAGGCTTGGTCCGCTGAGCTGAGTAGGGACATAAGTACATAAGTATTTACAAAAACCCCCCTAGGAGCTACAAGGAAGAAGGAGCCAGACAACGAGATAACATCAAAACACAGACAAAGGGGCACGGGAATACACAGGAGGCTTGCCTGCAAGCAGGACAATGGGATGGTCATAGCCCCATGCAAATGTAAATGACCTGGCCTCCACCAGAGCAGAATCCAATTAACACCCCATCAACATAGCGAGGTGAGAATAGCAGCCATCTCCGGAGCAGCTGGAAGACACTGAAATTCTCCACAAGAGAGCCTAACCTCGTTATCCTAGAAAACAGACTGTCTGGGTTCAGTATATTGCGCTGGAAAAGCCCCTAGAAGATCAGCGGTAGAGAAAAACCAAGTTGGAGGCGGACCTGGGGGAGGTACTCCAATCTTGACAGAAGCTACCGGCAGAAACTCACTGGAAGGAGGGGGCGGAGTCAGCGCCAAATTCAAATCGCGCAGGTCTGCCTAGCTGGAAGGGGCGGACCTGCGAGGAATACCCGGAAACATACAGCTCTGACCGGCTCAAAGGGGGCGGGACCAGCGGGAACTTTAAATCTTACCTTTTTCAATGCAAAAGGGGCTGGCCGACCACAGGACAAAGCCAGGTAAAACAATATAAAAGGGGCTGTGTTTTCGATTGGGGTCTCTTCGTTCTTGGCTCGACCTCTGCACCCCTGACTTGACCTCTGCAGCCTGTGACCGTAAGTACCCTGCAGCAGCTTGCGAAACTCCCTTGACTTTAATAGTGGTTGAGGCTTTGGGGAAGGGAACTTGTTTTGTGCCTTGTGCTATTGCTAAAAACTGTGTAATCATAAGAATTTTCGTTGTGTCCGTTTTAGTACTTTTGAATAGACTTAGTTTGTGTTAGAGCATAAGATTTTATTGTATTTTCTTCTGTTGATGATTTTGACCTGGGTTTTGCAATAAACCTTGATTTGATGATAATTGGAGTCGTTTAAATTCTTCAATCTTTCACCAGCGATCTCTGACCAAGTCATTGTTAAAATACTCCTCACCTTAATTCCGGGTTCAAGAATCGAGGGTCATCTTGAGCGATTCACTCAGGACAGACTGCTGGTTAGGAAATAAACAGCAGTGTCCTATTCTCTCTCTTGGGAAAGCTACTCTAGCGAAGTAGGAACCGGGTGGGTGTTGCACCACCGGCAAGAGAGAGAATCACCTGGGTATTGGTAGGGGTCTGGAGATCTGTGTGATATAAGCCTCAGGCTGTCGGTTAGGAATAAACGGCAGGCTTGAATCAGTGCTCTCTTCAGTGGAAGTGTCCCAGTGCGACATCCCCTGGCCTCTGAAGTTTCAGTGCCAGCTGGAGAGAGACACACACAGATACTCAAACCCCAGATATCGGCCCAGTAGTGGAGTAGCGGAGATGGCACCCTCTACAATGGCGACCGCGGCAGGACCCCGGTGGTTTGGAGTATGTGACTTGGCAGAGGGGGTGAGGGAACGAAGCAAAATGGAGGAGAGAATATCCTCGTATTTGTGGCAAAAGGTCAACCTCACCAAACCTTGGGTCTCAGAATTAATCAATGCGGAGCAACCGGTAATGGCAGCGGCTGCATGGACAGAAAGCAAGGCGCACAAAAGGCACTTGGAGAAGGCAGTTTGGCTGGTTTGCCTGTCTCAGCAGGCAGTCAACGCAGAGCAAAGGATCGAAGAGTTAGAGCAGGAGGCTAGCGCAGCGGAACGACTGCGGGGGGAATTGGCAGAAATGAAACAGGAAAGCGAGTCTAACAGGTGTGAGAAGGACTATCTCCACTGCCAGATAGTGGAGGGTAAAGAAAAGGAACGGAGGCTCCAGGAACTCTATGCTCGGAGTACAGAGCAGTGTAGGAAGCTGGAGGGGAAGTTCCGGGACATCCAGGCAGCGTACCGAGTGGCTCGCGAGGAAGTAGGGGACTGTGCCCATGGGCCGTGCCAGGCACGAATAACGGAGTTGGAGGAGACCTTGTCCAAGTTCAGGGGACAGATACACCTGGTAGGTCCAGGGGGGGTCCCAAGGGGCAAGGTGCTCCTCGCAGCGGATGATTCCCCAAAGGCCAAGGGGAATAGACCGCCTCCTGAGGCACCGGGATTGTGTCCGGGTCGGCAGGGGGGGATCGGGCTGCACGTTCAGGGGCAAGTCCAAGGGGGGTCGGCAGTGTATCCCCAGATAGCGGCGTCTCCTATATGGGTAGCTAGCCCGGAGACAGGGGGGCTACCCAACGGGGCAGGAGAGCTGGACAGTGGGGAGGAGGAGCAGGAACCCCAGGTAGGGCAGATGTGCCCTGTCAGGCAAAGAAGGTACGGTCCCCCGGCGGGGATGGCAAATAGGGGACCGGTTGAGGGCGACATTATCGTTCCTCATGGGGCATCCGCGCTCAGGGGGATGGTGGCCCACGTTCCCAGACTAACTCCAAAAGGGGATCCGTCGCTTCATTTTATGGAGGTGGAACAGGCAGCCAACATCAATGACTGCGACGAAGGGGAGCAAATAAGGATGCTCCTGATGACCCTAGATGCCCAGCTATGCAGGACAGTGACCTCTGGGAATGGGGGAAGACCTGACACCTGGGCGGCAGCACAGACTGCTGTTCTGGAGGCAATGGGCTTGAATCTGGGGAGCCCTTTCATGAGGGTGGGGGAAACCAAGCAGCAACCAGGGGAATCTCCCACCATGTTCGCAGACAGACTGTGGACTGTCTATATGGAGGCATGCGGGGTTCCCGCGGATAGACGGAATCTAGGGGAAAGAACCGCCCACTGGCTGAAAACCCTAGTTGCCAATTCTCTCCCTAACGTTAGGGCAAAAGCCGAACACTGGTTCGACCCGCAGACCCAGGCCCTTAATGAGGAAGAGGTCCTTAGGAAACTTACCCTCGCATATCGTAATGGGGAGAGGGGTGAGGACAAGCCTCTTAAGGGTAAAGTGCACGAAATCGTGCCAGCAGCCCCTAAGAGAGAGTGGAAGCATGAGGGCACCCGGACCTCCGACAAGAAACCGGTATGCTACGGGTGTGGGAAGGCCGGGCATTTCAAGAGGGAATGTAAAAACCCCAGCAAGCAGGAGAGGGCTCCCGCAGTAGAGAGTCAGACCCCGGTGGCAGGAGCAGCTGCCCCGGGAACCATCGAGATAAGTAAAATTTTAGCCCTTTTGCAAGGCTCAGGACAGGTGGCTATGGCAACGGGCCAGGGTCAGCCCGCCCCCGCACCCAGGGAAGCCTCTGAATGACTAGCCCCTCAGCAACCCACCTTTCTATGCCCACTGGAGTATGGCCCATGCGGGAGACCCTGGGTAAAAATGGAGGTCCAGGATACGGTCGGGAGTTACCTACTGGACACCGGTGCTTCCAGTACTATAGTCCACACGGACAATCCCCGAGCATCCCCTCTGTCTAGCGGGGTACCCTATAGCCTCATTGGATTTACCGGGAACGAAAAAATGGTTTTTTTCTCTGTTCCCCTGTCTATCAGGTTAGGGGCACTCCAGGCGCACTGGAAATGCGTCCTGATGAGATGGGAACAGGAGGGGAAAGGGATCCTAGGAGCTGATTTCATAGTGGCTCATCAGATCCTGGTGGACCTAAGAAATCACTGCCTGTGGGGTGCAGCAACGGAAGGGACTGAAAGGGAATTGAGGGTAATAGACAGAGCCCAGGAGAAGGGAGCTTTGTGCGTGGTACAGCCAAAGGAAGGGTACGATCTAGAAGCCCTGGAGAGGAATACCCCGGAAGAGTTCAGGGAGTATGTCCGCAAGAATCTGGCTGCTTTTGCCACCCACAAGCATGATTGTGGGAGAGTTACTGGGACAGAGGTCAGGGTAGATGGGGACCCCATGTCCCAGCCCCAGAAACAGTACCGCTTCCCCCGGGAAGCAGAGGCAGACTTGGAGGTGGCCCTAAACTCACTGGTGCGGCAAGGGGTGTTGAGGACAATTGCCACCCATGTAAACTCCCCGCTCTGGCCGGTGAGGAAGCCGGACAACTCCTGGAGGGCCACCGTGGACTACAGAGTCCTGAATAAACACATTCCGGCCTGCGCCCCAACGGTGGCGGCCGTGGCAGACTTGTTAGGAGAAATTCCAGCATCCGCCTCAATTTTTACGGTGCTGGATATTTCGAATGGATTTTGGTCCGTCCCGGTCAGAAGGGAAGACCAATACAAGTTTGCCTTTACCTTTAAGGGGCAACAGTACACATGGACCTGTCTCCCGCAGGGATTCCACAACAGCCCGAGCATTTTCCATCAATGCATGGCCGAATGCTTAAAGGGTTTCAGTGAGCCACACAAGCTGGTGCAGTATGTGGACGACATCCTGTTGTTCACCAGTAATAGTGAGGAGCATGGGCCCCTAGTGGACGAGCTGTTGGGGATGTTACACAAAGGAGGGCTGAAAGTTAACCCTAAAAAGGCACAGATCGGGCTAGGAGAGGTGAAGTTCCTGGGGTTAACCCTGAGAGCTGGGGAGAGAGGGATTGACACTGCCAGGAGACAAACAGTGCAGGAACTCCCAGTCCCCGTAGATGTAAAGGGGATACGGTCCTTTTTAGGAATCACCGGCTACTGCAGGGATTTCATTGAGGACTATGCCACCACAGCAGCGCCTCTGCTTAGGCTGCTGCACAAGGGGGTGGAGTGGGACTGGGACAGTAAATGTGAGATGGCGTTCGTCCAACTCAAGCAGGACTTGCAGAAAGCCCCAGCCCTGGGAGCCATTAACCCCCGGGAGGAGTTTTTCCTGGAGGTGGCCGCAGGCAGTGATGGCCTGAGTGCTGTGCTCCTCCAGACCCGGCATGGCAAGTTGAGGCCGGTGGTATACTCCTCTCGGGTCCTCACAGACGTGGAGCGGGCATACTCCAACTGTGAGAGGCATCTGCTGGCCACCCACTGGGCGGTAAAGCGGATGCAGGTATTTGTTAGGATGGGCCCCATCACTCTCCTGACACATCACACCCCGACCCAAATGCTGCTGGACGGCCGGATTAAGGACGGCACGGTCAGCAGCGCCAGAATCACCAGGTGGACCCTCCTGCTGTCTCAAATGGCCCTTCAGGTAAAAGGGCTGAATGAGCCACAGCTCGCAGCCAACCTGATATACCCCGGGGAGCCACACCACTGTTCCGTAGAAGGGGTATGGGAGGTAGGGTTCGGACTCCGGGCAGGGCTGCACCCGACAGGGAGGGAGATCTATGTGGATGGGTCCAGTACTGTAGCGGAGGGCGTCAGGTTCACGGGCTGTGGGATCTGGGACCCCGATGCCGACATAGCCCTGGCCCTTAAACTCCCCCATACACTCAGCGCCCAGCAGGCAGAGCTGGCTGCAGTGATGTATGTGGTGACCCACCCCGACCGTTTTCCCACGCCGTATACCATCTGCTCAGATAACATGTTTACATGTAACTCCTGCACGGAGTACCTGGCTATCTGGTCCCGCCGAGGATACACCTCCTCGGATGGGAAGCCACTGGCCACAAAACCCCTCCTCGAGAAGATCGTGGCGGCAGTTGGGCAGGGGGAGGACAGGTATATCCTGAAGGTGAAAGCTCACTCCAAAACAGAGCCACGGGGCGAGGGGAACCAGAAAGCAGACGGCCTGGCTCGAGAGGGGGCTAAGAATGGGATAGCGTGGGACCCGTACGAAGAGGGACAGGTAGCGGCCGTTACAAGACAGCCCCAGAGGGGGGATGGGACGAGTTTGGCCCCAGATCTGGCCACTGCCCAGGGACAGGACCCCGAGCTAAAGAAAGTCATAACGGCCATGGGTAGACAGGAAAGGATAGAGGGGCCCTATGGGGGAAAGGACATCACCCTGAAGGAGGGCATGCTCTTCAGAGGGGACCAGTGGATAGTGCCTTCCCAGCACCATAGGGAATTTATCGAAATAGCCCATGAGAGCCCCGGAGCGGGACATCCCGGCCCTGAGACCACCTGGCAACGGGTGGAGAGGGTGGGGTGGTGGCCGAGCCTCCGGGAGGATGCTCGCGATTTCTGCGCGAGCTGCTTGGTGTGTGCTACCAATAACCCGGACCCCAAGAAAAGAAAGGTCTCGTTGGGGCACATCCGCAGGGTGGAGGGGCCCTGGCAGTCGATACAGATCGACTATATTGGACCCCTTCCCCCAGCGGCAGGGGGTTACAAGTACTGTCTGGTGTTGGTGGATATTTTCACCAAGTGGGTAGAAGCCTTCCCCTGCCGAACAGCCACCGCAGCAGGCACAGCCAGGATACTGGTCAGGGAGGTATTCTCGAGGTGGGGACTCCCACAGTTTGTGGAGTCAGATCAGGGGAGTCACTTCACGGGACAAGTGATGCAAGCGACCCTGAAAGTCCTGGGGATTAAGGCAAAGTGGCATGTGGCTTATAACCCTCAATCCTCAGGTCCTGTGGAAAGGTTAAATAGGACCATAAAGGAGAGGATCAGGAAAGAAACAGGCAGCTCGCCCAACCGGTGGGTAGAAATCTTACCCTTAGTTTTAATGGGGATCCGGGCAAGCCAGTCCAGGAGCACAGGGTACTCCCCGCACGAGCTCATGACAGGGAGGGTCATGAGAACCCCGATCCATGTCAGGGTACCTTCCCTGACAGAGGGGCAGCTTAGGGAGGTAAACCGAGACAGGTTTGCTAAGAAGCTGATGGAACAGCTAAAGGAAATTAATTGGCAGGCTGCGTTTAACATGGGAACCCAGCACCGGAGGAACAAGCTGCTGCTCGAGCCCCACACTACCCAGGAATGGGCCATAGGGGACCAAGTAATGGTCCGGAATTTTGCACGGGTAGGAGCCTTTGAGCCACTGTACGCGGGACCGTACAGTATAGTGGACAAGGCCAGCCCCATGGTTTACGCAGTACAGCTCCCCCGGAAGGTTAAATGGTTCCACGTGAACCAGTGCAAACTTTTCGACCCCACCAGGGCCGGTAAGAGCAAGGTGGGGGAGGTCCCTGACTCCACAGTCACACAACCGGTGACAAGGTGCTGTCCCGAAGGGGCAGTCCCAAAGAGACCGACAGTGCTGCAAGCACCCAACCCAGGGACAGTAACAATTCCCAAGCCCTTACCTGTGGGTCAGGTGGCCTGCCTTAGTATAGAGGCTAAGGAGGCGGAGGAAGTGGAAGTATCACCTTGGGCTTGGGAACCAGTCAGGGGACGAAGGAGCAATCGGGTCTCCAAGCCCCCTCTAAGATGGTCACCCTCACAACTCCCTAGAACCCGGTCCCGCAGTGAGGGGGCCCGAGTAGGAGGGAGCGCTGAGGGATCCCCGAACCCTGTTGGGGAAGGAGAGGCAAGAGGCAGCCCGAACCCCCGGGAGGGGACGGTCTGGCCCGAGCCGTTCGACCAAACAGGCGGACTGCCCCGGTTTAGCGGGGCACAGTTTTAATTTGGCCACCCGGAGACGGGTGGCATTGTATATATCATATTCCTTTTTCTTTCCCCCTGCTAGTTCTAATTAGTGTGTAGTTGTGTGTGAAGTATTTAGGATCGTGGGAACACAGAAGCGCCTGGTGCAATGGTAAAATGATGAAGCACCAGGCACTAGGACCCTGGTGCAGCCGGGCTGTAAACACAGAATCACAGACAGGCTGCGGCAACTTCAAAGCGGGAGCTGCTGCCGCCGCTGGATAGAACCCATGCACTTCAAGGTAGGTAGTTCTGTGGAGGCAAGGATGTGTTTTGTTTTTCTTACAGATGGGGCACCCGACGATGTGGAGTTTGCTGATCCTGGCGATGGTGGGACCGGGAGAACTCCGCAGAGGCGAGACAGAAGAGTCCTTTGTCTATGGGTGTTCTGGCGGCAGAGCCCCCCTGGTCACTACCGGACAGGGAAACCAGGTGGCCATAGAGCAGGCCCGCTACCCACACCTGGGGAGGTGGCCTGGGTGGCTGGGGTCGAACTCGACCAGGTACTCCAGCCACCAGAGCTTCACCTATGGAGAGGCCTCGGTACTCTGCGAGGAGATACAGGTGGCGACTGACCGGGTTAGGGTGACTGAGGGCAGGCGGGTGTGTTTAACCTGTGAGGGGGACGTTCCTGTGGGGAGATGGTGGTGGCTCAGGAAGCTGAGCCTGGACATGAGGGATCGGTCCTCGGACTGGGAACGAATGGACAATAACACCTACCGAACCATCACGGGGTCACCGGGTAGGATCACCGTTTGCTGGGATAAGTGGTGGGCTTCCGACCAGGGCATTTATCTATGTTTGTGGGGGTCGGCCAAGGCATGTCCACAAGGGGCATCAATCACCTTTGTGAGGTGGTGGCAAGACACCGGGCATGGGATAAATTGGAATCATAATGGGAAGGGATGTGTAACCCCCGGAGGGGAAGAAACCGTGAGAGCTACCGAACTGCTGGTTCAGGTAAAGAGGCCCCTACCCACAGCCCAACCAATCGACCCTCACAACTGTCCAATCACCACCCGGGGGCCCGAAAATGGTTTGCTGCTCGTCCCAACAAAGAAACTATTATATCAGGGGGTACATTACGCGGTTGCCTCGGTGGTGCTAAATCTAACCGAAGTGAAGTTACCAGAGTGGTGCCCTCGCAAGACTGAACTATTGTACCAGGCGCTGCTGAAGGACATGTTCCAGAAATTCCACAATTTGGATTTTGGGGACGTTGAAGTGGAAGATTTGTACCATAGGGCAGGGGAATTTAATGGGGACTCCAGTCGACAACGTAGAGGACTAGTCAATGATGGGTTCACTGCCTTCAATACGGGGACATCCATCGTCAACAGTATGGATACTGTAGAGCTGGCCTTGCAAATCAATCAGCTAAAAGGCCAGCTGAGAAAGGTGTTGAAGGATGAGAACACAGTAGTGCGGTCGGGTTTGCACGAGGAGGTGGCAATGACCCTACATCTAAAAGAAATAATCGCGCAATTGGAAGAGCATGCAAAAGCCATTAACGCGCTAATTAAAGAAGATCAAAATTCATCGGATCAGGCTGCCCAGAATGAAGTGTGTGGGCTGTATGGTGCCTGGTTGCTAGGAGAGGGGAGGAGTAATCTGGAGGACCCGAGACAGGGTCAGGTCCCCTCGTGGATTAGCAACAGGCACTTGGCAGCGCTGCACCCATTCCACAGGGTTTTGAGTCCTTGCCAGCTCCGTGCAGCCTCAGAGGCATACCCGGTACCGGTCGATTGTGGGAGGTCAAACCACACAATCTTGGGGGTCATCGTAAGAATCCCAATCTTGGGAAGTTCAGCACAGCCGGTGCCGCTGTACCGAGTGGAGAATGTGGGGGTCATTCGTGGGGGGGTACACATTCGGTTTGGAAAGGTCCCGCCGTATGTCATAGTGCGGGAGCGAGCTGTGGCAGGCATTGACCTCTCGGGCTGTCGGAGCCGGGGAGCGCAGGTAATCCTGTGCCCTCAGCACCTGGGCACTGAGGCGCGACCTCAGTGCGGGTTCAGGACTGTTGGGGCAGAACCTATAAACTGCACCATGGAGGCAATGGCAGCGAGCCATGTCCAGCCCCAGGTGGCATATATAGGAAGTGGGACATACTGTGTAACCACTGGAGCCCAGCAGTATCAACATGGGCCACAGCAGTGGTGTCCGATACTGCACAGCAGCTTCTGTTTTAAACCCAAGGCAGAGGTCCAGGTGGCACAGCAACGAATACTGCCCATTCCACGACCCTCCTCAGTTCACCTCTCGGTACGGGAAAACATTACTAACATACAAGAATATGTGGCCCGTTTTGGGTACGATATTCCCCCGGTTAAGGAAGACCTAAAGGTATTATTACAAGCTGTGGAAGTTTCACAAAGACACTTTTTCTCCTTAGAGCAAAAAACACAAAACATTGATCATGAAATTACAGATCTCAAAGCCCCGGACTGGTGGAACATGGGATCATGGATTGTGATCCCAGCCTGGATCCGAATAGCCTCACACTTGTTAGTGGTATTACAAGTGTTCGTAGTTTTATATTTATGTTGCCTCAGCTGCAGGTACCGACGACTGAGGAAAATGAAGAGCCTTCATCGGGTCCTGGGGAAGACGCTGAGTGCAGCCCACAAAAGAAAAGTCGTAGTGTAATAAACAGAGTCACATGTAAATAGTTGTGTGGATCGCGGGTTTCAGTTATTGATTGTGATATATGTACAGGGACCCTTACGTTTGGGGTTCCGGTGAAATGTGTATATGTTACTGTGTGTTTAAATTAGATATGGTCTTCTCTTTCCCTTTCATTGAAACCAGGGGTAGCCTAGATTAAGGGAACTGTCTTGGGAATTGTAATTTCGCATGTTGTTGGGGGGGGGCCTACGGTCCACACAAGAGGAAATGATTGCCCTTCACCTGTGTCGATACGGTCCAAGCAGGTAGGGACGTATCGAAGGGGCATCTGTAAGGTTTTCGGGCAATTCGGCCTTTTTGGAACTGCCCAAGAATAAAAACTCAGAGACTGTAAACTGACTTTTCAGCCAAGAGAACGGAACCAGTTTTCCCAGCAGGCTTGGTCCGCTGAGCTGAGTAGGGACATAAGTACATAAGTATTTACAAAAACCCCCCTAGGAGCTACAAGGAAGAAGGAGCCAGACAACGAGATAACATCAAAACACAGACAAAGGGGCACGGGAATACACAGGAGGCTTGCCTGCAAGCAGGACAATGGGATGGTCATAGCCCCATGCAAATGTAAATGACCTGGCCTCCACCAGAGCAGAATCCAATTAACACCCCATCAACATAGCGAGGTGAGAATAGCAGCCATCTCCGGAGCAGCTGGAAGACACTGAAATTCTCCACAAGAGAGCCTAACCTCGTTATCCTAGAAAACAGACTGTCTGGGTTCAGTATATTGCGCTGGAAAAGCCCCTAGAAGATCAGCGGTAGAGAAAAACCAAGTTGGAGGCGGACCTGGGGGAGGTACTCCAATCTTGACAGAAGCTACCGGCAGAAACTCACTGGGAGGAGGGGGGCGGAGCCAGCGCCAAATTCAAATCGCGGACGGTAGGAAAAAACCAAGTTGGAGGCGGACCTGGGGGAGGTACTCCAATCTTGACAGAAGCTACCGGCAGAAACTCACTGGAAGGAGGGGGCGGAGTCAGCGCCAAATTCAAATCGCGCAGGTCTGCCTAGCTGGAAGGGGCGGACCTGCGAGGAATACCCGGAAACATACAGCTCTGACCGGCTCAAAGGGGGCGGGACCAGCGGGAACTTTAAATCTTACCTTTTTCAATGCAAAAGGGGCTGGCCGACCACAGGACAAAGCCAGGTAAAACAATATAAAAGGGGCTGTGTTTTCGATTGGGGTCTCTTCGTTCTTGGCTCGACCTCTGCACCCCTGACTTGACCTCTGCAGCCTGTGACCGTAAGTACCCTGCAGCAGCTTGCGAAACTCCCTTGACTTTAATAGTGGTTGAGGCTTTGGGGAAGGGAACTTGTTTTGTGCCTTGTGCTATTGCTAAAAACTGTGTAATCATAAGAATTTTCGTTGTGTCCGTTTTAGTACTTTTGAATAGACTTAGTTTGTGTTAGAGCATAAGATTTTATTGTATTTTCTTCTGTTGATGATTTTGACCTGGGTTTTGCAATAAACCTTGATTTGATGATAATTGGAGTTGTTTAAATTCTTCAATCTTTCACCAGCGATCTCTGACCAAGTCATTGTTAAAATACTCCTCACCTTAATTCCGGGTTCAAGAATCGAGGGTCATCTTGAGCGATTCACTCAGGACAGACTGCTGGTTAGGAAATAAACAGCAGTGTCCTATTCTCTCTCTTGGGAAAGCTACTCTAGCGAAGTAGGAACCGGGTGGGTGTTGCACCACCGGCAAGAGAGAGAATCACCTGGGTATTGGTAGGGGTCTGGAGATCTGTGTGATATAAGCCTCAGGCTGTCGGTTAGGAATAAACGGCAGGCTTGAATCAGTGCTCTCTTCAGTGGAAGTGTCCCAGTGCGACATCCCCTGGCCTCTGAAGTTTCAGTGCCAGCTGGAGAGAGACACACACAGATACTCAAACCCCAGATATCGGCCCAGTAGTGGAGTAGCGGAGATGGCACCCTCTACATATCCCAGTCCACTCACAAGGAGGCATCCCTATAAGGCCTATCCCCTTCAGTATGTCAGAAATGGCCGAATGGTGGCTGGGACTGAGCAGGCCTGAGGAAATCAAGACCATAAAAACAATCCAGAGTGGAGACAATAATAGAGAACGTTGGGAATCAGCTGGATATGGCATGAGTGATTTTAAGGGGTGGCTTCAACCAAATTACGACTTCTCCCACAGACCCCCTATTTTGTTTCTCACTAATACCACTGAACTAGGAACAACCTAATGGGACGATGTGTTTGGTAAACCACAAACCGGTGGTTGGGAGGCTGGGGTAAGCCAGTGTTACTATTTGCTAGCTCTGACTCTCACATATATCAAAAGCACTGAGGAGGGTAGTATCTTGAACATTCTTAGTCCAAATCGAACCACTGGCAATTCCACATTTCTAACCATTGGCTAGGTGACCAGATAGGTCAGTTAAGGGTCTACAACGGCACCTATTTAATATGCGACCACAGAGCATATCCTTGGCTGCCAAAACACTGGGTAAGTTCATGTTACATTGGATATGTGGTACCATCTATCCGCCATTTGAAGCATCTATCCCGCCATTTGTCTTATAGGACAATAAGGAGCTCCATCACCGGGGCACGATTTATGGGAGTAATGATACCCCCATGGGCGTAATGGCTAATATGGCGGAAATGAGGCTAATGCGAAATATATTGGAGCAAGTGGCCAATGACACTGCTGAGGTTACACAGCAGATAACCACAGAAATGGTTGCAATAAGAAGTCGCCAAACAGAATAGAATGGTCCTCGATTTCTCACTGGCAGAAAAGAGAGGTGCTTGCGCCCTCATTGGGAGCGAATGCTGCACCGACATCCCAGATAATTCCGAGAAAATTGACAATTTGGTGAGCCACATTCGTAAGGAATTGGCCGCTTTGCATGATGAGGGGGATGGAGTTTTGGTTTTGAGTGGATGGGAACTCGAGGTCAGAAAATTGTGGCCTGGCTTATAATCGTTTTTACAGTATTAATTGTTGTATGGTTGTTGTTTAAATGCTGCGTGGGATACTGTACCAACTTGGGAGGTACTATGATGCCCCGGTCCCAGGCGTCAAAATACGCCGAATGAATATTTGAAATCTCTGCTTTACAATTATATTAATGTGATCCAAATTATAAATCACATGTATAAAAATGGATCAAAGGAAGGAATGTAGGCTCAGGGCTTGGTCAGAAAGGCTCTACAGGACCAAAATGGCTTCTGCTGACTTTACAGGTCACAAGGCCACAAGACCAAAAAAGGCATTTGCTGACCTGACAGGTCAGAAGACTGAACAATACAATGTCTTGAGCCACCAGATAAGACATTACATCAATCTCTGATAAGAGGAAGTAGGCCAATGTGCGAAGATTAAACTGCTAGTACAAGCATAAAATAGCTAACCGCAACAGATAACGAATAACAGATGTGCAACCGGACCTCCTGAGTAAAAAGCATAAGAGTCAACATCAGAATTTACAAAGCAGTGTCAACCCGGGACCCACCATCACAAAAGAAACGAAGGACCTGAGCGAATACTCAGCGACGAGAGACTTCTACCAATCAAGCGACTGGCCAAGCCTTGAAGGGGTAGTATCTTTTATGCTTTGAGTAGTAAGTTTTAAAGCTAGTAAGCAATTATATGTAACTATGTGTGTTTATGTATTAGCAATAAAGAGAGATTTGCATATTTGACTCAGAGTGTTATTCTGTCAGATATCACAATACCTCACTGAGGCAGAAACCAGTGAGGGTCAACAATTGTCTTTAATGTCTGAGGCCACCTTTCTAACGCTCCCTGTGATTCTGGATGGTATGCAGTTTATTTAAATTGTTTTATTTTTAAGCTATCCATGATTTCTTTGAATAACTTTGAGGTAAAATTAGATCCTTGATCTGGTTGTATTTCTGTGGGTAGTCCATTTCTAGTAAACAATTTAAGTAACTCCTCCACATTCTTTCAGCTGTAATATTGCTTACTGGAATGGCCTCTGGAAATCTAGTAGACACATCCATTATAGTCAAAAGATATTGATTCCCACTTTTTGTTTTTGGAAACGGTCCTACGCAATCAATTAAGACCGTTGTAAAAGGTTCCTTAAATGCTGGAATGGGTATTAAGGGCACTGGTTTTATCACTGCTTGAGGTTTCCCTATCACTTGACAGGTGTGACATGATTGACAAAATTTAACTCCATCTTTATGTAGTCCAGGCCAATAAAAATGTTTTTGCACATTAGCTTGAGTTTTCCTTACTCCCAAATGAGCTCCCACTGGTATCTCATGTGCTACTCGCAACACCTTCTTTCTATACCCTACCGGCAATACCACTTGATGAACATCTGCCCACTTTTCATCCGGCAGAATATGTAAAGGTCTCCATTTTCTCATCAAGACATCATTTTTACGGTAACAGCACTCCAGTATACACTCAGATTCTTCTTTCGGTATGCTTTCTGATACATCCGTTTTATTTCTATATCTTTCTGTTGTAACTCCGCCAATTTTCCTCTTGTCTTAACCTGTGACTTTGCGACCTTGTTACTACACAATCTGGAAAATTCCCAGGATACTCGTCCTTCAACACTTCAGTTGTCTGATTCTCCACTGGCTTATCAACCACAGTAGGCATCACTCCCACCTGCGGTCCAGCTATATCATTACCCAAGATAAACTGTATTCCTGGACAAGACAGTTTCTCTACTACTCCTACTACCACTTCACCACTCTTCACTGGACTTTCCAACCTTACCTTACCTTATATAATGGAACACTACTCTTCTCACCCTGAATTCCACATATTGCCATCTTTTCTTCCCAAACTACATAACACCTGATCTCTCACCATTAAAGATTGACTAGCTCCCGTATCTCTTAAAATTGTGACTTCTTTACCTGCTCTTTCTGATACACATGTGTAAACTTTACCCACACAAGTAAATTCTTTGAAGAGATCTGGCACCTTTTTATCAATCACTTCTTGATCAGCCTGTATAATCTTTTGCACCTCCTTCGCTTCACTTGGGCTCTCCTTTACCACTTTAACAAACCCCACTGTCTTATCCTTTTTTGCCACATCAGGCTTCCCAGTGCTTTCCTTCAACCACCAACACTGTGACTTTACATGGCCTAGTTTATTACAGTGAAAACATTTGAAACTTTTCATGTCTCTTCCACCCTCCTGGATTTTCTTTTTAGTCTGAGGTACACTCGCCTTATTATCTCCCATCAGATCTCCTTTACCTCTACCACTTGATTATTTCTCCTTTCCCCAGTTTCTATCCCTCACAGGCTGAAATTGATGTCGGAAACCAAGCTTTAGTTTATGAACTAATTCATAATCATCTGCCATTTCTGCTGCTAACCTCGTAGTTTAACCCTCTGCTCTCCCACATGAGTTCTCACCACATCAGGAATTGAATTTTTAAACTCCTCCAAAAGTATAATTTCTCTTCGAGCTTCATACGTTTGGTCTATTTTCAAAGCCCTTATCCACCTCTCAAAATTACTCTGTTTGATCCTTTCAAACTCCATGGAAGATTTGACCAGGTTCTTTCCTTAAACTTCTAAACATTTGTCTGTAGGCTTCAGGCACTAGTTCATGTGCACCCAAGATGGATTTTTTTCACCTCCTCATTCGTCCCAGGTACATCCTCCGGTAGTGATGCAAACACTTCACCAGTCCTACCTACCAGCTTTGTTTGAATCAGTAATACCCACATGTCCGGTGGCCATTTCATTTGTTTAGCCACCTTCTCAAATGGAATGAAAAAGGCTTCTACCTCCTTCTTATCAAACCTTGGCAATTCTTGGACATATTTGAATAGATCCCCACCAAGTCTTCGACGATGACGCTCTTTCTCTTTATCCTCATCACTATCCTCCAACTGTATGAAGCCAATTTTAACTGACTATCATGTTTCATGGCCATTTTCTGAAGTTCAAACTCTCTTTTTCCCTTTACTCTCTCTCTTTTTCCCTTTCCTTTCTCTCTTTTTTCTTTTTCCCTGATCTGTACTTCCCTTTCTCTTTCTTTTTGTTCTGCTCGTGCTATTCTTTCTTTGTTTCTTTCTTTTCTCTCCTTTTCTTTTTCCCTGATCTGTATCTCCCTTTCTCTTTCTTTTTGTTCTGAAAGGGCTATTCTTTCTTTGTTTCTTTCGTTTCTCTCTTTTTCTTTTTCCCTGATCTGTATCTCTCTTTCTTTCTTTTTCTCTCATTGCATATTCAAGCTGCTTTAATTCTTTTTCATGTTCAAGTTGCTTAATCAGCAACTGTATATTTGCCGTTTCCAATGAGTCAGACTGTATCTCAGGCAATTTTAAATGCTCAGCTCCCACGGTAAGTACCTCTTCTTTTCGTATTCTGTCAGGTAATGTTAACTGCAATTTTGCCAAATCTAAATGCCTGTTTTTAGTCTCTGTTCGTAAGATACTGCGTGTGACCGTCTCCACCCCCAAAAACTTCAGAGCCTCTGTAAGAGCCATTGTCCACAACACACTCCCTACTGAAACTGGAATACCACACCTGAAAAGCAACCACAATATGCTCACCCCTCACTGTCTTTAAGTTCACTAAGCCAAACCAATAGATATACTTTTATCCCCCTCGAGCCCCCAATTTGTTATGGGTCAGGGTTTAGAGAACCCCAAAGTGGATCATGGAGTTCACCTGGCCCGCAACTTTTAATAGATTGTGGTTATGGGGAGCACACGGGCCTACTTTACAAGTGTAGTGCAACAGAGTTAAAGTACTTTGAAATTAAAACACTATTTATTTATGAAACCAGTTTATAAACCCACAGTAAACATCTTAACATCAATCAATACCAATAAATCCCCCAAAGAATACAGTACTCTATAAGTAACTCTTAATCTTTCCTTGCAACATCCATAAAACAAAAAAAACATTTTTACAGAAAGACATCAGGTTTAACTTCTCTACAGAAACAGGTATTATTTTTAAATCACCAAAGGATCTGGAGACAGTCTTTAGATTGCAGAGAGAGCGACTAATATACCTTCCTGCTGTGACTGCAGCTATCCAGCTCTCAAATCAAAACTAAAACACACCCTCTGGCAGACAGCCCAAAGTTAAAGTAAAAGCAGACAGACAGCCCAGCTCCATCCACACTCTGACATCACTGATAAACACCCATTTCTTAAAGGTACATCCACTACAACTATTTTTAACACCCATTTCTTAAAGGTACTCTCACATGACAAGAAGGAGCAGTGTGTTTTTTTTGAGTCCAACAGACTCCACACACCCCGAATCCCACCAACTCTCGATTACCTTCTGATCGCATTTGCGAATAAAAAACTCTTGATTTTCACCTTGACCCCTTTCCACCACTGTGTCATGGACTCCCAAAGAGGTATTTCACGGTTCTCCAACTTTTGAAATCCCTTTTGAGTTTCTCAATATTTTCTGGGATCAACAGTTGTTTCCAGTTGCCAACTCTTTCGTCTTCCTGTAAGTGACAGTCAGCCAATAGGAGGCAGTGGTCAGAGACGAATATTGGCGCACATCGGTGGATTTCACTGTGAATGCTCAGGACACAAACAGGATGTCTATCCTGGAATGGATGGGGACATCTGGCCATAACCATCTGTATCTACACAGTGCCACATCTGTAGGGTTACTGAAGATGTTGTGCAGCTTAGGATCTTTTACCATTTCCATCAGGAGTCTGGACATGACATCTAAGTTGCTGTCAACCCTGCTGGATCATACAGTTGCACCGATGATGGAGGTGAAGTCACTGCCCAGAACGACCGGCCTAGGTGTTGCCAGTTGCAGTGGGAGCTGCTGAAGGTCGGCTAGCGTTCACTCTTTACAGCTGAGGTATACACCTTAATTATTCTTAGGGAAGCATTTTTAGACATTATGTCTGTTTCGAAGGGCCGACAACCCTCTAACACCTTAACTTTGGTGCTCGTGAAGTTTTTGTTTAATTTTTAAAAAGTCAGAGTACCCAATTCATTTTTTCCAATTAAAGTGACCAATCCACCTACAATGCCTGGGCGGTATTCACCCCCCGTCCCACACCGGGTGGAAGAATCGGCAGGGCACCGCGCGAGCCGTGCCGCGCCGCCCCGACACCCGCACGCAATTCTCCCCCCCCCCCCCCGAAACCAGCGGCGTGAGAATCGCATCGGGCCGCTCGGAGAATCGCCGCAAACGGCGAGCGCCGATTCTCTGATGGGCCGAGCGGCCGGCGAGAAAAATGACAGTCCCGTTGGCGCAGTTCACCCCTAGTCGCTGCTGTCGGGAACACTGCGGGAATGCTGGGGGGGGGGGGGCGGCCTGTGGGCATGGGGGTTGCTCCTTCACTGGGGGGGGGGCCTCCGATGGGGTCTGGGCGGGCCAGCCTCTCGCCCCCGGGCCTACTTCCTTGCGCGGCCGGCCCCTGAACAGCGACCCCATGTTGGGTCGGGGCCGGTGTACGTAAGAAGTTCCTCGCGCATGCGCAGGATGGCGCGGCCCAACTGCGCATGCGCAGGATTGACCTGCCCCAACTGCGCATGCACTGGTTGGCGCCGTGCCTATTTGGCGCCGCGTAAGGAGGCTGGAGTGGCGTGAACCGTTCCAGCGCCGTGCTGGCCCCCTGTGGAATAGGCCGTGCCCGGGCCCTGTTCGCGCCGTTGTGAAATGCGACGGCGTTCACGACGGCGCGAACACTTGGCCTCAATATCGGAGAATCTTGCCCCACATCTTTGGGTTGTGGGGGCAAAACCCACATAGACACAGGGAGACTGTGCAAACGGTGCTGGTGAAGTTGCCTCCCCACAGCAGAGTACTCAGACCAGAGGAACATCAATAAGTTCCTCCTGACCAGATCAATGGCCTGTGAGACCGCCAGCTTGACCATTGTCTGTAGTTGCTGAGGGGTAGTGTTCCACAGTCCTACAGGAACAGCAGGTCAACTTTGACACCGGCCAGGTAATCTGAGGTGAAAACACCTGAAGACTCACAAAATGGATTTAGTGCTCTGCACATTTATGGGTCAATTTGTTTACCCATTTAAATATTTTACATTACCAGTCCAAAAGTCTATTGATGTTCAATTTCCTGGATGCGCCCCTGCATCTGTGGTGTTTGCAGACTGTTACACACTCTCAGGCCTGAGATACCATTCCTGCTCTGCCCTGGGAGGCTTGTTCCAACTGGGTGACATCAGGGGAGCCGTGTACCCAGGGAGGGCTGGGTTATTCACAAATGGTGCTGTTATTCTACTCTGTTCCTCATCCAGGACTCCTTTAGACGAGCATTAAGGGTCAACAAATACATCAAAGTTCAAGCATGGTCTTCATTACCATCTTCTTCATCAATGCCAACATCGTCATCACTCCAAAGCCAGTATTGAGGTTACCCCTGCCTTCTTGATCGTTACCATCATCGCCATCACTCCAAAGCCAGCAGCGGGATTACCCAAAAACTGAAGATTCACAACTTAGAGTTTAGGCCAAAGGGCCAGAATGGATAAATAGCCCCATTACGTTTTGGGTGTTTCAGGAGATCAGAATTATAGAATCATAGAATTTACAGTGCAGAAGGAGGCCATTTGGCTCATTGAGTTTGCACCAGCCCTTGGAAAGAGCACCCTATCTAAGCCCCCCACCCTATTGTAACCCCATCCAACCTTTTTTGGACACTAAAGGCAATTTAGCATGACCAATGCACATGGGACTGTTGGAGGAAACCGGGGCATCCGGAGGAAACCCACGCAGACACGGGGAGAAAATGCAAGCTCCACACAGGCAGTGACCCAAGCCGGGAATCCAACTTGGGAGCCTGGAGCTGTGAAGCAACTGTGCTAACCACTGTGTTACCGTGCCCCCCACCCGACTAAATACTGACAGAAAATCCAGACTGGAGTTACAGTAATCTGCCAAATTTCCAGTAACTCCTGCAGCTGAGCTTATACCAAACAATACTGATTTCATCCTTTCCTTTGGAAACCATCAGCAATTCTTGGGCAAGTCTTGCTTCTTTTCCAGGCCAGAGAGGGCATTCCAGCTTCCTGGTTCACATTGGCACAATGTGGATTCTCACTCGATTGGTGTAGAACATGAGCACCAGGGATTACTTCCAACAGTGAAAGAGATCATAGCATCTCATTGGATGGCTACCGCTCGCCTCAAGCTGGGCATCCCCCAGTCAGGTAGGTGTTGTTCCTCCACAGCCTGCTTGCTTCAGTGAGCGCTTGGACCTTAAGAGAGTCATCTCTTGCCAGGTGGGTTGTTAATCTATGCACCAGGCAGGATGAACTCAACAAAGAAAAAAAAGTATTTTGCATCTCAAGCTGTAACGTAAGGACCACGCAACTTGGCCTGAGCAATAACCTTCTGCAGGTTGATGACACATGCAAGATAGCTGTGATCAAAGAACTTACAAGGCTCAATGTGGACATTGCTGTGCTGACATAAAGAGAAATACTACATGTTCTTCTGGCAGGGAAACACTTGAGCATGCAGTTGGATTTGCAGTAAAATACTCCCTCATCATGAAAATTGAACATGTACCCCGCACTGCCCCACAGAAGGCTCAAAATGACTTTGTACTCTTAGCTTTTCCACAAGCACAGGCCCTGGTAACATCATGTGCATCTGTGCCCCTTCACTCACTGCCACTCCAGATGACAAGAGTCAATCCTATGAGGCATTTGCCATCAGCAGAATTCCCAGAAATGTGGAACTGTATCTTCTGGGAAGCTTCAATTTAAGAGTACCAACTACACAACTTGGTCACTGTGCACAGGACACCAGGGCTGTCAGGAGGCCCGCAGGAGGCCTTCTTTCCCAGAATTCTCCGGCTGCGTTGTGCTCCTGCTGGAGCGCAACACGGCCAGAGAATCGCGTGCAAAGGGATTGCAGTGACTACAACAATTACTGAGGAATCTCCCTATTATGTGTTGCGGGAAGGTCTTTACCCACCTTAATCTGAACAAATTGCAGACCCCAGCATCAAGCACTGACCCTGAGTCATAAATGTGGCTTCTGACCTTGCAGATTAACAGCTGACATGATTTCCTCACTCTGTGAGTTACAGGAGAAGTGCTGTGAAAAACACAGACTACTCTACATTGCCTTCATGGACCTCACCATGGCCTTTGACCTTGTCAGCAGAGATGAACTCTTGAAACTGCTGTGGAAAATAGATTGTCCACCTGGACTCCTGGGCATCATTTCTTCTTTCCGCAAGAACATGAAGCGCGGTGGCACAGTGGTTAGCACTGCTGCCTCACAGCTCCAGGGTCCCGGGTTCAATTACGGCCTCGGGTGATTGTGTGGAGTTTGCACTTTCTCCCCGTCTGCGTGGGTTTCCTCCGGGTGCTCCAGTTTCCTTCCACAGTCCAAAGGTGTGCGGGTTAGATGGATTGGCCATGCTAAATTGCCCCTTGGTGTCGAAAAGGTTAGGTGGGGTTACTTGGTTATGGGGATAGAGTGGAGGCATGGGCTTAATTGTGTTGCTCTTTCTAAGGGCCGGTGCAGACTCAATGGGCTGAATGGTCTACATCTGCACTGTAAATTATAAGATTCTATGCACAGTTCAGTTAGTTACGATGGAGCATTGTCAAAAGCTTTCAAATTAGCAACGGGATAAAGCAGGGCTGCATCCTGGCACCAACTCTCTTTGGCATATGTTTATCTATGTTGCTATTGTATTCTTTCAGTTTCTCAAATGAGGGTGTCTAAGCACATGCCAGAGCTGACAGCAAGCTTGCTTGGCAAGATGGCACATACTAAGACCAAAATGCACAATGTCTTAGTCTGTGGGTTTCGACTTGCTGATTACCCCACGCTGGCATCCCATAAGTTCACTCGCTATGGCTTGTAGGTCCATTCTCCTGGGTCTGCAAGGAATTTGCACTGACAGTCAGCATCAGGAAGTTCCAAGTTATGGGCCAGGACATAGAGACTCCACTTTCCATCGATATTGACAACCTCACTCTGGAGGATGTCGATAGCTTCACGTACCTTGGGTCAGCAATTGCCAGAAACCTGTCCCTCAATGCAGCAATCAGCAGCAGGATTGCCAAGACCACAGCAGTCTTATCAAAGTTGATAAGACAAGTTTGGACCAACAGCAAACTAACCAAAAATAAAAATCTCCATGCGCACAAGTCTTAGGTTCTCAGCATCTTCCTTTAAAGTAACATGGCATGGACAACTTATGCCAACCAGGAAAAACAGCAGAGCAGCTTCCACAACCACTGCCTCAGATAAATATTGGCAATCTCTTGGCAAGACACAGTGCCAAAAATGAAAGTAAACCAGTGTGCGGGGATCCCAGCATGTTTGCCCTCTTGTGTCAGCAGTGACTCTGTTGGCTGGTACCTGTGAGCTGGATGATGGTCACAGATCTGCTCTATGGTGAGCTTGCTATGGTACAAGACCCACAGGTTCCCACGTTTGCGACACAAGGATATCTGGAAGCAAGATTTCAAGCTGACAGGGTCAGAGTTGATGCTTGGCAAGTCTGTTGCTGATCAGAGTGCTTGGAGACAAGCAGTCAGGAAGACCACGGAAAAAGCATAGGATAAAAGAAATGCCCAGAAGGCAGAAAGACAGCCTACTGGAAGGAAAAACCACCAGTTGACTTCAAGTCAATATTGTTCGTCTGTGGGAGTTGTGGAAGAGACTACCACTCATCACCCAGTCTCCACAGTCACAACAAGTGATGTTCAATACAGAAGTGACATCTCCCTGGCGTAGTCCATCATCTCCCAAGATGCTCTAATGTCATCATGTATGACCATGTTTTGATCACTTGATTGAATAATCTGCACCAGATTTGTACAAACTTTCTAATCAACTGCAAAGTGAACTTAAGCCAAACTACTCTTTATTATAGGTGCCTTTCTTTTTGACATTCTGGCAGTTCTCCAAATGCAAACAGAGGACCATGATCACAAGAGGCTGCACTCACCAAGATTCCTTAGCAGCACCGTCCAATCCCTAACCATTACCAGAAGGACAGGAGCAGCAGATACCTGGGAACACCACCACTAGCAGGTTCCCCTCCAAGTCACTCACCATCCGGACTTGGAAATATATCGTCGTTCTTTCACTGTCGCTGAGACAAAATCCTGGAATTCCCTCCCTCACAGCGCAGGGGCTATACTTACACCAAAGAGACTGCAGTGGTTCAAGAAGGCAGCTCACCAACACCTTCTGAAGGCCAGCTAGGGATGGCCAATGAATGCTGGCCTAGGTAGCGAAACCCACAAGACGTAAATGAATTGCCCTGTGGAAGGTTCATGAGAGTCAGATGATTCTCTTTTCATTCCACAGGTTCCTAAGAGACACAGCCCAATGTACCTCTGGAATATGTGCACAGGCACCTTGATGCTGTCTCCTCTGTGACGTGATTCTCTAAAAGGTGATAGTCTAAGGATTAGTATCTCTCACTGTCCTGACAAATAGCAGATTTGGGAAGGTCAATAGCTGTTGCCATTGTACTGGACCTTGAACCTCCCCAACTATCAGTGATTGGCTGGTCTAATGGCAGCTGTCAGATCCTGAATCACAGTCACTGTGTCTGGAAATCAGTCTGAGATGGACTGTTCTTTCATTTACAGTCACCAGAGCAGCAAAGAGGCACCAACTGATCTTAGTTCATTTGATTAATTGACAAAATTAACAGGGTGTTTTTCTGAATGGAGGTGTGTAGCTAGTGGTGTTCTGCAGGGTTCAGTGCTGGGACCTCTGTTGTTTGTAGTATATATAAATGATCTGGAGGAAAATGTGGGTGATCTGATTAGTAAGTTTGCGGATGACACCAAGATTGGCGGAGTTACTGATAGTGCCGAGGATTGTCAGAAGATACAACAGGATAGAAATAGATTGGAGACTTGGGCACAGAAATGGCAGATGGAGTTTAATCCAGACAAATGCGAGGTGATGCATTTTGGAGGATCAAATCAAGGTATGAATTCTACTGTAAATGGCAGAACCCTGAGGAGCTTTAACGTACAGAGGGATCTGGGTCTGCAGGTTTCACTACAAATGGCAACACAGATGGCCAAGATAATTAAGAAGTCATGCTTGCATTCATCCGCCAGGGCACAGAGTACAGGAGTTGGGAAATAATGTTGCAGCTGTACAAAACCTTGGTTAGGATGCCTTTGGAGTATTGCCTGCAGTTCTGGTCACCACATTATCAGAAAGACGTGGAAGCTTTGGAAAAAGTGCAATGCAGGTTCACCAGGATGTTGTCTGGTCTCGAGGGTGTTAGCAATGAGGAGAGAACAGTAGCATAATGGTTAGCACAGTTGCTTCACTGCTCCAAGGTCCCAGGTTCGATTCCTGGCTTGGGTCACTGTCTATGCTGAGTCTGCACGTTCTCCCCGTGTCTGCGCGGGTTTCCTCCGGCTGCTCCGGTTTCCTCCCACAGTCCTAAGATGTGCAGGTTAGGTGGATTGGCTGTGATAAATTGCCCCTTAGTGTCCACAAAGGTTAGGTGGGGTTACTGGGTTACGGGAATAGGGTGGAGGCGTGGGCTTGAGTAGGGTGCTCTTTCCTCGGGCCGGTGCAGACTCGATGGGCCGAATGTCTCCTTCTGCACTGTAAATTCTATGATCCTATGGAGAGTTGAATAAACTCAGATTGTTTTCACTGGAAAGACGGAGGCTGAGAGGAAACTTGATAGAGGTCTGCAAATTTATGAGAGGGTAGATAGTCAGAGGCTTTCTCCAAGGGTGGAAGTGTCAATTACAAAGGGGCACAGGTTCAAGATGAGAGGGGGAAAGTTTAAGGCAGATGTGTGGGGTAAGTTTTTCATGCAGAGAGTGGGGGATGCCTACAGCGCGCTGCCAGGCTGTCACGTGGTAGAAGCAGGCACATTAGCAACATTCGAGAGGCATTTGGATGGATACATGAATAGGGAGGAAATAAAGGGAATCAGACCGAATAAAGGCAGAAGGTTTTTTTGTTCGGGTATCATGGTCGGCACAGGCTTGGAGGGCTGAAGGGCATGTTCCTGTGCTGTACTTTTCTTTGTTCTTTGTTCTTAACAATTCTCTGTTCTTGTACTTTCACTGGTCTCCCCAGTTGAAATTGAATGTTGAACGTATAAATTGCGTATAAATAGGAAACGTATGATTAATTCTCTGATTTATATTTTTCATGGGCATAAAGGATCATCAGGGTCATCCATACATAGTCACTCGGGAGGGGAAGCTACATATTTATTAAATTAAATGGGCAGAAAATTAATTGGTCCCATGACGAGCGAGTGAGTTATCACACCTGTGAGCAAGTAGCCCTTTATGCTCAAGCATTCGAGTAAAATCTGCCCTAATTCATCTGCATTGTATAATAATGTCAATAACCATACGTAATTCCAATCCTCATTTACCTTCCTCCAGGAAAATTGCATCCTATTCCAACAATTGCTATTTCTTCACCTTTATTCTCCATTTTTTGTTGTTTGTATCTATTGGGAAAAAAGAGAAACAGCAAAATTTTAGCTATTTCAAATAATACTCTGTTATTATCAGACTGCCAAGAGTACATTTGATATTCCTGCCTCCATTAAGAATGTAGAACAATTTAACCAGGACTGACAGGGCGAGATTCTCCGGAAAGAATTCTAAGGGGTCGCGAATGGGAACTGCCGCGAGCTTACGGGCGCTTGGCCCACGAGGCCAGCAATGCTATGAAACATTAATTAGTCCACTTAACAAGGCCCAACGGGCTTTTTGCTGCAAATGAAGACTCGCCAGCCGATTCACTGGGACCACGCTCATCAGCCCCCACGCTAACAAGATCGAGCAGCACTTAAACAGCAGTTGCACAGTCAGCTCCACTCAGCTCGCAACCATGACGTCGAGATACCAGCCCCAAAATTCAATGATGCAGAATGGAGAGCCTCCTCATTGCAGTGGAGGCCAGGAGGGATGTCCTGCTCCCCCGAGGGTCCCAGAGGGTGAGTCGCAAGGTAGCCAGTGCAGCCTGGGACGAGGTTGTGGCGGCCATGAGCTTGGGGAGTGTGACCAGGAGAACTGTCCTCCAGTGTTGCAAGAAGGTCCACTGTGATGATATGCATAAAACAATTCTGTGCATAATGTTATTCACAACCTCTGACCACTAGATGGCAGTGTAAACCCACCACCTGACTCTGTGGCTGGGCGTTGGGAGAGGTCATGTTGGAGGATAGACGTATTTTGCAATAGCTCTACAATAGTTAATTAATGTTAGTTTTTTATTTTATTTACCCTAGTTTTCTTTATCATGCAGTTGTTTCATAATAAATTATCTAAACTAGATGTTCTGTAGATCATCATTCACTTCGACCAGTCTACAGAACATGGCATTCAACGACCTACACCAGACAGCACTGGTGAGTTGACACCAACGTCCCCAAACTGCCCCCCACCGAGACCTTTCCACCCCCACGTGGGCATCCACCCCGCCCCCAAACCGCCATGCGGCCCCCAACCATCACATCACCCCCCCCCCCCTCACCACCTTCGAGGAACGGGCCCTGGAGGTGGTGGGATGGCGGAGGACAGAGCAGTCACCAATGCGGAGGTTGGCAGACGCTGCAGAGTTGAGGAACCACTGGGCCCCACCCGGAGGACCTGTCACACGTGAGTTGTTATTACCTTACAGACTGACCCATCCCTCCCACTGACCACATGTCCATTGTCCCGCAGGTCCTCCAGCCGATGGCACCGGCTCATCCCAGCCCCCCCCCCCCCCCCCCCCACACCCAGGAGAACAACTTGGAGGAGAGCTCCGAGGAAGCCATGATCAATGCGTCACAGCTGTCATCCCCACCCTCCACCAGCGCAGATAAACACACATCGGGGGGAAAAGTTAATGGGCAGGCTTTTGGGGCACAATTTGGGAGCACCACACAGCTGCTGATGCACATCAGGTGGAGGTCGGATGCCCAGGCAAGACAGCAGTCAGAGGACTGCTGGATCCCAGGACCCAGCTGGGTCCCAGCCTGATGCTAAGCCTCTGGTACAGGGTTACCCAGAGCTGATGGAGACTTTAGGGAGCAACCGGGACATTCAGAGGGAGATGTCAGAGACACTCCAGCAGGTCCATAGTCGATTGGAGGAGTTCCAAAGGCTATGAGCACAGGAGATGTCGCCGGCAATGCATGGCATCAAGGCCAATACTGCTAGGGTGGTGACTGCAGTGGAGAGCCTGGTCCACGACATCGGCACCATGAGTGGTGAAATAAGAACATAAGAACTAGGAGCAGGAGTAGGCCATCTGGCCCCTCGAGCCTGCTCCGCCATTCAATGAGATCATGGCTGATCTTTTGTGGACTCAGCCCTTTATGAACCCATGCTGCGTCTGTCCAATGGGACAATTTCCATCCAGATGCCTCGCTATTTCTTCCTTGATGATAGATTCCAGCATCTTCCCTACTACCGGAGTTAAGCTCACTGGCCTATAATTACCCACTTTCTGCCTACCTCCTTTTTTAAACAGTGGTGTCACGTTTGCTAATTTCCAATCCGCCAGGACCACCCCAGAGTCTAGTGAATTTTGGTAAATTATCACTAGTGCATTTGCAATTTCCCTAGCCATCTCTTTTAGCACTCTGGGATGCATTCCATCAGGGCCAGGAGACTTGTCTACCTTTAGCCCCATTAGCTTGCCCATCACTACCTCCTTGGTGATATCAATCCTCTCAAGGTCCTCACCTGTCAGAGCCTCATTTCCATCAGTCACTGGCATGTTATTTGTGTCTTCCACTGTGAAGACCGACCCAAAAAACCTGTTCAGTTCCTCAGCCATTTCCTCATCTCCCATTATTAAATCTCCCTTCTCATCCTCTAAAGGACCAATATTTACCTTAGCCACTCTTTTTTGTTTTATGTATTTGTAGAAACTTTTACTATCTGTTTTTATATTCTGAGCAAGTTTACTCTCATAATCTATCTTACTCTTCTTTATAGCTTTTTTAGTAGCTTTCTGTTGCCCCCTAAAGATTTCCCAGTCCTCTAGTCTCCCACTGATCTTTGCTACTTTGTATGTTTTTTCCTTCAATTTGATACTCTCCCTTATTTCCTTAGATATCCATGGTCGATTGTCCCTCTTTTTACCGTCCTTCCTTTTTGTTGGTATAAACCTTTGCTGGGCACTGTGAAAAATCACTTGGAAGGTTCTCCACTGTTCCTCAACTGTTTCACCATAAAGTCTTTGCTCCCAGTCTACATTAGCTAGTTCTTCTCTCATCCCATTGTAATCTCCTTTGTTTAAGCACAAAACACTAGTGCTTGATTTTACCTTCTCACCCTCCATCTGTATTTTAAATTCCACCATATTGTGATCGCTCCTTCCGAGAGGATCCCTAACTATGAGATCCTGAATCAATCCTGTCTCATTACACAGGACTAGATCTAGGACCGCTTGTTCCCTCGTAAGTTCCATTACATACTGTTCGAGGAAACTATCGCGGATACATTCTATAAACTCCTCCTCAAGGCTGCCTTGACCGACCTGGTTAAACCAATCAACATGTAGATTAAAATCCCCCATGATAACTGCTGTACCATTTCTACATGCATCTGTTATTTCCTTGTTTATTGACTGCCCCACCATAATGTTACTATTTGGTGGCCTATAGATTACTCCTATCAGTGACTTTTGCGCCTTACTATTCCTGATTTCCACCCAAATGGATTCAACCTTATCCTCCATAGCACCGATGTCATCCCTTACTGTTGCCCGGATGTCATCCTTAAATAACAGAGCTACACCACCTCCCTTACCATCCACTCTGTCCTTCCGAAAAGTTTGATACCCTCGGATATTTAACTCCCAGTCGTGACCATCCTTTAACCATGTTTCAGTAATGGCCACTAAATCATAGTCATTCACGATGATTTGCGCCATCAACTCATTTACCTTATTCCGAATACTACGAGCATTCAGGTAAAGTACACTTATGTTGGCTTTTTTACCTCTGTTCTTAATCTTAACACCTCGATCAGTAACCTCTCCCAAGTTATATTTCCTCTTAACCTTTCTCCTAATTTTCCTTGTCGTCGAACCCACATCTTCCTGTAACAACCTGCCGCATCGCTTACCATTAATGTTTTCACTTCCCGTTTTATTTCTTTTAGTATTCCTGGTCCTATTCACTGAGCTCCCCTCAGTCACTGTACCTTGTACTGTCGCCCTTTTTGATTTTTGACTATGGCTTCTCTGCCTTACACTTTCCCCCTTACTGCCTTTTATTTCTGTCCCTGTTTTACTACCTTCCAACTTCCTGAATCGGTTCCCATCCCCCTGCCACATTAGTTTAAACTCTCCCCAACAGCTCTAGCAAACACCCCCCCTAGGACATCGGTTCCAGTCCTGCCCAGGTGCAGACCGTCCGGTTTGTACTGGTCCCACCTCCCCCAGAACCGGTTCCAATGGCCCAGGAATTTGAATCCCTCCCACTTGCACCTCCCTCGAGCCACGTATTCATCCTCTCTATCCTGACATTCCTACTCTGACTAGCTCGTGGCACTGGTAGCAATCCTGAGATTACTACCTTTGAGGTCCTACTTTTTAGTTTAACTCCTAGCTCCCTAAATTCAGCTTGTAGGACCTCGTCCCGTTTATTACCTATATCGTTGGTGCCTACGTGCACCACGACAGCTGGCTGTTCACCCTCCCCCCCCCAGAATGTCCTGCAGCCGCTCCGAGACATCCTTGACCCTTGCACCAGGGAGGCAACATACCATCCTGGAGTCTCGATTGCGTCCGCAGAACCGCTTGTCTATTCCCCTTACAATTGAGTCCCCTATCACTGTAGCCCTGCCATTCTTCTTCCTGCCCAGCTGCGCAGCAGAGCCAGCCACGGTGCCATGAACCTGGCTGCTGCCGCCTTCCCCTGGTGAGCCATCTCCCTCAACAGTATCCAAAGCGGTCTATCTGTTTTGCAGGGAGATGACCGCAGAGGACACCTGCACTGCCTTCCTACTCTTGCTCTGTCTTTTGGTCACCCATTTACTATCTCCCTCAGTACCTTTCACCTGCGGTGTGACCAACTCGCTAAACGTGCTATCCACGACGTCCTCAGCATCGCGGACGCTCCAAAGTGAGTCCATCCGCAGCTCCAGAGCTGTCAAGCGGTCTAACAGGAGCTGCAACTGGACACACTTCTTGCACGTGAAGGAGCCAGGGACAGTGGACGTGCCCCTGAGCTCCCACATCGCACACGAGGAGCATGACACGGGTCTGAGATCTCCTGCCATTTCTTAAACCTTCGGTTGACTTGAACAATTTCAATTTCCCCCCCCAAAATTTAACTAAATAAATAAACAATGAAGAAAAAAAAATATATATATATATACCAATGAAAAGAAACAGAAAAACAGAAACACTACTTACCAGTCATTTACCAGTCACAAAAAGCACTTCCTCCCCACCCAGCTTCGAATTCCCACCTCGATTCAAATTCCCAAACTCACTCTTTGCTGTGTCTCACTTCTGGCTCTGTCTTCTCTGGCTCACTGGGAGAACTCACTGGGAGTGAGTTACAAGTTGCTCTTTTTAAACTGTCCTGAATTGTCTCCCCTCCCCCACCTGCTTTTAGATCAAAGTAGATTGAAGTGACTGACACTTAACTGCCAACCAGTTATGTGAGTGGGTGGGGCAGCCCTTGTTAACCTACACTGCACAATACTAGCTTAATATAAATTAATTTAAACTCCTGAAATTTAAAAGGAGCTGCCTTACTGATTCAATTTAATTCAATTCAATTCCCACCTCGATTCAAATTCCCAAACTCACTCTTTGCTGTCTCACTCCTGGCTGTCTTCTCTGTCTCACTGGGAGAACTCACTGCTGAGTTCAATGAAATGAAATGAAATGAAATGAAAAATGAAAAATGAAAAATGAAAAATGAAAAGAAAATCGCTTCTTGTCACAAGTAGGCTTCAAATGAAGTTACTGTGAAAAGCCCCTAGTCGCCACATTCCGGCGCCTGTTTGGGGAGGCTGGTACGGGAATTGAACCGTGCTGCTGGCCTGCCTTGGTCTGCTTTCAAAGCCAGCGATTTAGCCCTGTGCTAAACCAGCCCCTGGTGTCAAAGGCGTTAATTGGTTTCTCACCATGCTATGGTGGGATCCCCATTCTGCCTACTGGAGCGGGCCGGTTGCATCACAAACTATTTGGCACCCAGAGCGGTTCTCGTTTTCGGCCTCTCGCACTACTCACTGGTATCGTGACGGCCATGGCTGAGGGCCTTGGCAGAATGTGATCCAGTACCAGGCTGACCTTGATGAGGTGCTGTGGGACATGTCCCGGTCTCAGATGGGAATGGCCGAAGTGCTGCGGAGCTTGTCCCTGCCGCATTGGACATTTTTGAGGCACTGCAGAGCATGGCCCAATCACTGAGGAGCATTGCCGAGGGCGTCGTCACCGTGGTGCAGACATCGGAGAGTCGCCAGCGCTGCCAGAGCCAGATGATGCCTTCATCCTGAGGTGAACTCCGGCACCCTAAAGGCATCGAGGAGAAGGAGAGGGTTGCTGGATGCCAACCTGGACCCGTCTCATGGCGTGTGAATGGTGGTCACCAGCTCCCCCGAGTTTCACTCCTCTGATGAGGCCTCATCGCGAGGTCAGCACACGGGAGAGGGAGGCACAGCTGTGCATGTGCCGTTGAACAAGTACGGCGGAGCCTTCCGGCCACATAGCTCCCAAAGGACACCTGCCAGGAACATCAAAGGCCACGGGACTTGGAAAGCAGCTGGCTACCTCCATCTCAGATGTGCATCCTGTGGACACACCTATATGTAGCGGTAGAGCAAGGAAGGTTCCGCATGTGGAGGATCACTGAGGGCATCGGGGAGAGGGTGAGAGGACGGCGGTGGGGTAGGTAGGGGTTGTGGGGATGAGGGGTGGTCGGGAGAGTGGGGTGGCACCATCAGGAGAGTGAGGCATTGTTGGACACGTGTGACATATTACAAACTCTTGACCACAAGCAGTATGATGCTTCTGACACATTCTTCCTGCAATGCGGCCCGACCTCCGAACCCTTGGCCCATCTCTCCCGGCATCTCCCCCTCCCAGGCACACTGCATGCAGGTGGTGGATGTGGGCGAGCAGACAGGCAGGGGTCAGACTGGCATAGATTGAGGAGCACTGGCGCTCAGCTCTCTGCGGGCTCTCATCATTCCCTTGCTCTCAACAGTAAACCGCTGACGGTGCAGACACAGTCAGATGTGACACAGACCCTGGGAGGGTGGGAGGTGGGTGGGAAGGTATTGAATCTGGACCAAGCCACATCTTATGTGAAGCGGGTGAGTATGAGGGCCTCCCTGGCCCCCCGGGCTTGCCGGACCCTCGCCGCTGCTGCCTGTCCTGCAGCCTCTGACTGGTGCTCCGGTTCCTCCCTGGGATCGTCCTCCAACCCCTGCTGATCCTGCGCCTCCTCATCATCCTCGTCCTCCTCCTCCTTCTCCTCAGAGGTGGGCACATGTTGCTCATGTTCCTGCTGCCCAGGCATCCTGCTGGCTTGGTCCATGTCAAAGTTAATATAGTTTTCCATCCAGGCAAACAAGGCACCTGTCAGACGGAACTGTGGGCTGTGGCCTGCGAGATGCCACACAGGTCCTTGTTTGAGGACTGAAATGATCCTGAGGCGTAAAGTTCAGTGCTGCGGTGACTTTGATGGCCACCGGGAGCAGGTTTCTTCTTCCTTCACGTGGTGCCAAGTCTGAGAGGATATGTCTCACCCCGACCCCCCAACCGAGCACCCCACCCCAGTCGAGCACTGAGGCGGCAAGCCCAGCACCCCCGAGCTCTTTGCCTGTGAGCAAAGATGGCTACTCATCTCCTTGGCTCCCCGCAGAAGCCTTTCCACCATGTTTTAAATTAGAATATTAATCGGCGCAAGCATCACCACTTGCTGGGGAGGCCGTTGAATCACAGGTGGCCATTGGATATAGGGTCGGTCGCGTTAACTGCATGGAAATAGGGTTTAATTTGGGTTAATTGGTTTCTCACCATGCTATGGTGGGATCCCCATTCTGCCTACTGGAGCGGGCCGGTTGCATCACAAACTATTTGGCACCCGGCGCGGTTCTCGTTTTCGGCCTCTCGCACTACTCACTGGCATCGTTTTGCTCGAGCGAGTGGGCAACGAGACTGGACAATAGCGGCCATAGAGTCCTGGAATGGTTACAGCGCAGAGAAAATTCAGCCAACTGAGTTTGTGCGAGCTCTCTGTAAGAACAATTCAGCTAGTCCCACTACCCCACATTTTCCCTGAAAGCTGCAAGATTTATATCCACAGGAACTTATCTAATTGTCTGTCGAAAGCTGCAATTGAACCAGTGTCATGAAAATGTCGCTTTCAGAAATGTTTGGCTGCTCATGTTACTGCAGTGATGTCAGAGTGAGGGTGGAGCTGAGCTCTGGTTCTGCTTGTTAATTTCACTTTGAGAAAAGCTTGGGTGTGTCTGTGTCTTTTGGTTTCGTGTTTCAGTGTGTGTTGCAGCTGAAGTAAAAAAAAAGTATTGTTGAGCTCTCTGCCATGAAGGACTATCTCTTGATCATTTGGTGAATTCAGAAGAATTATAAATGTTTTCAGTAGTGAATGTAAACTCGGATGTGCTTATGTTTAAAGGTTTGTTAAGTCTTTTGGGTGTAAAAGGACAGTATACAGATTACTTAGTGTTGTATTCTTTGGGGGTTATATTTGATTTACTGGTTGCTAAGATATTCACTGTTTGTTTTAAAAAGGTTAACTTGAGTTCATAGAATAAACATTGTTTTGCTTTAAAAAATAATTTTTCCCTTTCTGAAGTACCACACTTGTAGAGTGGACCCTGTGCTCTCCATACTACAATCTATTAAAATTTGTGGGTCAGGTGAACTGCATGATACACTTTGGGGTTCTCTAAACCCTGGCCCATAACAATTGGGGGCTCGAGGGGGATAAAAGTCTATCGATTGGATTGGCTTAGTGAACTTAAAGACAGTGAGGGTTGAGCATATTGTGGTTGCTTTTCAGGTGTGGTATTCCAGTTTAAGTAGAGTGTGTGTTGTGGACAATGGCTCTTTCAGTGGCTCAGAAGTTTTTTGGGGGGAGACGGTCACACGCAGTACCTTACGGACAGAGACTAAAAACAGACTGTTCGATTTGGTAAAAAAATTGCAGTTAACGTTACCTGACAAAATGCGAAAAGATGAGATAATTATGGCGGTGGCTAAGCATTTAGAGTTGCCTGAGATACAGTTTGACTCATTGGAAATGGCAAAAATTCAGCAACAAATGGAACATGAGAAAGAATTAAAGAAGCTTGAATACGAAAGAGATAGAGAGGAAAAAGAAAGAGAAAGAGAGATACAGATCAGGGCAAAAGATAAAGAGAGAGAGTTTGAACTTCAGAAAATGGCCATGAAACATGACAGTCAGTTAAAATTGGCAGGCATAAAGGGAAACGTACAGTTGGATGATAGTGATGAGGATAGTGAGAAAGAGCGTCTAAGTCGAAGGCGTGGTGGGGATCTATTTGAATATGGCCAAGCATTGCCAAGGTTTGATGAGAAGGAGGTGGAAGACTTTTTTATTTCATTTGAGAAGGTGGCTAAACAAATGAAATGGCCACAGGACATGTGAGTATTACAGATTGAAACAAAATTGGTAGGTAGAGCTAGTGAAGTGTTTGCATCACTATCAGAGGAGGCATCTGAGTCGCATGATGAGGTGAAAAAATCCATCTCAGGTGCATGTGAACTAGTGCCTGAAGCTTACAGACAAAGGTTTAGAAATTTAAGGAAAGAATTTGGTCAAACATACATGGAGTTTGAAAGGCTCAAACAAAGTAATTTTGATAGGTGGATAAGGGCTTTGAAAATAAACCAAACGTATGAAGCTCTCAGAGAAATTATACTTTTGGAGGAGTTTAAAAATTCAATTCCTGATGTAGTGAGAACTCATGTGGAAGAACAGAGGGTTAAAACTGCGAGATTAGCAGCAGAAATGGCAAATGATTATGAATTAGTTCATAAATAAAAGTTTGGTTTCCGACATCAGTTTCAGCCTGTGAGGAATAGAAACTGGGGACATGAGAAATGCTCAAGTGGTAAAAGTAAAGATGGGAGATAATAAGGAGAGTGTACCACAGACTAAAAAAGAAATCCAGGAGGGAGGAAGAGACATGGAAAGGTTCAAATGTTTTCACTGTAATAAACTAGGCCATGTAAAGTCACAATGTTGGTGGTTGAAGAAAAACACTTGGAAGGCTGATATGGTAAAACAGGATAAGACAGTGGGGTGTGTTAAAGTGGTAAAGGAAAGCCCAAGTGAAGCGAAGGAAGTGCAAAAGATTGTACAGCCTGATCAGAGGTGATTGATAAGAAGGTGCCAGATGTCTTTAAAGAATTTACTTGTGTGGGTAAAGTTTACTCATGTGTATCAGGAGGAGCAGGTAAAGAAGTCACAATTTTAAGAGATAAGGGAGCTAGTCAATCTTTAATGGTAAGAGATGAGTAGTTATGTGGTTTTGGAAGAATGTTGCCAGAAAAGGTGGTAATATGTGGAATTCAGGGTAGAAGGAGTAGCGTTCCATTATATAAGGTATGGTTGGAAAGTCCAATGAAGAGTGGTGAAGTGGTAGTAGGAGTAATAGAGACACTATCTTGGCCAGGAATACAGTTTATCTTGGGTAATGATATAGCTGGATCGCAGGTGGGAGTGATGCCTACTGTGGTTGATAAGGCAATGGAAAATCAGACAACTGAAGTGTTGAAGGACGAATATCCTGGGATTTTTCCAGATTGTGTAGTATCAAGGTCTCAAAGTGACAGGTTAAGACAAGAGGAGAAATCAAAGACTGAAGATGAAGTTGAAGTGCAATTATCAGAAACAATTTTTGATCAGATGGTTGAAAAAGAACAAGAACAGGTGGAGGATGAGGTGGATATTTTTAGTTCAGGAAAATTGACGGAGTTACAACAGAAAGATATAAAAATAAAATGGATGTATAAGAAAGCATACACGGAAGAGGAATCTGAGTGTATACCAGAGTGTTATTACCGTAAAAGTAATGGCTTGATGAGAAAATGGAGACCTTTACATTTGCAGGCGGATGAAAAGTGGGCAGAAGTTCATCAAGTAGTATTGCCAGTAGGGTATAAAAAGGAGGTGTTGCGAGTTGCACATGAGGTACCAGTGGGCGGTCATTTGGTGATAAGGAAAACTCAAGCTAAAATCCAGAAACATTTTTATTGGCCTGGACTACAAAAAGATGTAGTTAAATTTTGTCAATCATGTCACACATGTCAAGTGATAGGGAAACATCAAGCAGTGGTAATACCCATTACAGCATTTGAGGAACCTTTTACAAGGGTCCTAATTGATTGCGTAGGACGGCTTCTGAAAACAAAAAGTGGGAATCAATATTTTTGACGTTAATGGATGTGTCTACTAGGTTTCCAGAGGCCATTCCAGTACGTAATATTACAGCTAAAAAGATTGTGGAGGAGTTACTTAAATTCTTTACTCGATATGGACTACCCACAGAAATACAATCGGATCAAGGATCAAATTTTACCTCAAAGTTATTCAAAGAAGTTATGGATAGCTTAGGAATAAAACAATTTAAATCAACTGCATACCATCCAGAATCGCAGGGAGTGTTAGAAAGGTGGCATCAGACATTAAAGACAATGTTGAGGGCTTATTGTCAAGATTACCCAGGGGATTAGGATAAAATAATTCCATTCGTACTGTTTGCAATTAGGGATGCACCTAATGAGTTAGGGGCTGGTTTAGCACACTGGGCTAAATCGCTGGCTTTTAAAGCAAACCAAGGCAGGCCAGCAGCACGGTTCAATTCCCGTACCAGCCTCCCCAAACAGGCGCCGGAATGTGGCGACTAGGGCTTTTCACAGTAACTTCATTTGAAGCCTGCTTGTGACAATAAGCGATTTTCATTTTCATTTCATTTTTCAACCAAATTTAGTCCTTTTGAACTAATTTTTGGTCATGAGGTAAGAGGACCACTTAAATTGATTAAGGAAAAATTGGTGGGTGAGAAATCGGAAATTACATTATTGGATTATGTGTCAAATTTTAGGGAACGATTAAATAGAGCAGGTGAATTGGCTAGACAACATTTGAAAGTTGCACAAAATGTGATGAAACGGGTAGCGGACAAGACATCCAAAGTTCTTAGTTTTGCCAGTGGAGATGGAGTTTTAGTGTTGTTACCAGTGGTAGGTGAACCTTTAAAAGCTAGGTTTTGTGGACCTTATCAGATTGAAAGGAAATTAAGAGAGGTGAATTGTGTGGTAAAACACCAGATAGAAGGACGAATCACCGAGTGTGTCATGTGAATATGCTTAAAAGGTACTCTGAAAGGGAAGGAGAGAAAAAGGAGGAAGTTTTAATGATTCTAACTCAAAGTGACGAACCAAATCCAGATGATTGTGAATTTAACATACTTCAAATTAAATTGGAAAACGAGGATGTTCTTAAAAATTGGGATAAATTGTTGAGTTACCTTCCAGAGTAAAAACAAACTGACCTGAAAGAGTTATTGATATCACATGGGCAGGTTTGTAGAAATACATTGGGAAGTACTAAAATGGCTATGCATGATGTAGATGTGGGAAATGCTGTTCCAATCAAACAGCATCCTTTCAGACTTAACCCTTTAAAATTGGCACAGGTTAACAAAGAGATTGAGAGAATACTTAAAAATGGCATAATTGAAGTGGGTTGCAGCCAATGGAGCTCACCCATAGTGATGGTACCAAAGCCAAACAGTACCCAACGATTGTATGTGGACTATAGAAAGGTTAATGCAGTTACAAGAACGGACTCTTATCCTATCCCACGTTTGGAGGATTGCATTGAGAAAGTGGGACAGTCCGCTTTTATTTCCAAATTGGATTTACTTAAAGGTTACTGGCAGGTACCTTTATCCGAAAGGGCGAAGGAGATTTCAGCTTTTGTGACTCCAGATGGTATATACCAATTCAACGTTATGCCATTTGGCATGAAAAACACCCCAGCCACATTTCAACGATTACCTAACAAAGTTGTTTCAGGATTACCCAATTGTGCGGTAGACATGGACAGAACATTTGAAACATCTGATGGAGTTATTTGATCGACTTCAGGAGGCGGGTTTGGTGATAAACCTAGCCAAAAGTGAATTTGGAAAAGCCCAAGTCACTTTCCTTGAGGAGTTTCCGATACCCTCAAGACAAAAGGAAATAATACGATTTCTTGGCATGAGTGGATTTGATCGAACATTTGTGCAAATGTTTTGTAGCGTGATTGCTCCACTGATGGACTTACTGAAGAAACGTCGAAAATTTCAATGGACAGCGGACTTTCGACAGGCATTTGACTGCCTGAAAGCTGTGATATCCAATGCTCCTGTGTTGGAGTATTGCAAGGGACTCTGTGATCAGATTGAACTAAAGTATCTGACTTTAAAGAGAAATGCCGAGGAGTAGAGAAATGGACGGATCGTGCAGAGACCTTCTTGTTCAAAGAGACTGTCAATCATGGAGGATTTCAGTTGGAGGAAGAAGAATGGAAAGAAAATGGACTATATTATTATACCTGTTTGCGTGTGTTGCTTTTTGAAACGATAAAGTATATTCACTGTGTGCATTTCTTAAAGGATGGTGAAAAGGTGAAAAATGAAACCATCTTGAAGTTGATGGCTTTTTTTTTCTTGGGGAGAGGTGTCATGAGAATGTCGCTTTAAGAAATGTTTGGCTGCTCATGTTACTGCAGTGATGTCAGAGTGTGGGTGGAGCTGAGCTCTGATTCTGCTTTTTAGTTTCACTTTGAGAAAAGCTTGCGTGTGTCTGTGTCTTTTGGTTTCGTGTTTCAGTGTGTGTTGCAGCTGAAGTCAGCCAAAGCAGCTGTATTGTTGAGCTCTCTGCCATGAAGGACTATCTCTTGATCATTTGGTGAATTCAGAAGAATTATAAATGTTTTCAGTAGTGAATGTAAACTCTGATGTGCTTCTGTTTAAAGGTCTGTTAAGTGTTTTGGGCGTAAAAGGACAGCATACAGATTACTTAATGTTGTATTCTTTGGGAGTTATATTTGAATTAATGGTTGCTGAGATATTCACTGTTTGTTTTAAAAAGGTTAATTTGAGTTCATAGAATAAACATTGTTTTGTTTTCACAAGTACTGTTCCATTTCTGCTGTACCACACTTGTAGAGTGAGCCGTGTGCTCCCCATACCACAATCTATTAAAAGTTGTGGGTCAGGTGAACTCCATGATACACTTTGGGGTTCTCTAAACCCTGGCTCATAACACCAGCTTCTAGCATCTTCTCAGGCAGTGCAGTGCAGGCCCTAACCACACACAGCAGTGGCAGGAGAGAAGACTAGACAGTAGGTACTGGAGACGAGGGGGGTTGAAAGCCAGGGGGGAGGGGTGGGAAGGCCAGAGGGAGGGTTAGATGGAACCATGGAACCTTGCATATGGGTGGTGGGGGGGAAGGGACTGGTGCTGGGGTGGGCTCCTAGCAGAGGACTGTTGGGATAGATGGCTGATTGCTCAGATGGAGGAATCTTGGGGGGAAATCAAGGATACTGTTGGTGGGAGGGCACAGTGTCTGTTAGAGGGGGCAGTAGAAGGTGAGGGTCCATCTCTGGCAGGCGAAGGGTGGTTGGAGGGGACATGGATCCTCGGGGTGGACAGGATAAGGGTGAGCATGGTGGGGGGGGGAGGGTGCAGACATGGGCTGATTTGAGATTGGGGGGAGCTGAAGCATTACAGTGATGGGCTGCAGAGTGATGGAGACATGTTCAAGGGTGACAGATGGGAGGTGAAGGTAACATGGGCGGGGGGCCAACGATGGCGTGGGGCAGGAAGGTGTGGGTTACAGGAGGAGAGTAACAGGTGTTGAATATGGTCTGAAAGCTCAGAAGCACCATCCTGTGAAAGGACTACACTGAGTCCACACCCTTAATGTCCAGCTCAAGAAATGCTACGTATTATAGCTTTGACAAAGGGTCATCTGGACTCGAAACGTTAGCTCTTTTCTCTCCCTACACATGCTGCCAGACCAGCTGATATTTTCCAGCATTTTCTCTTTGGTTTCACATTCTAGCATCCGCAGTATTTTGCTTTTATTACAAATTCCTGTCTACTCAGCCAAAAAAAAAAATTTCTATGTCGACTGAAGTGAAAACAACTTTTATATCGAACTTTTATATCGAGCAGTGGTTGAAACCACCATTTTAAAAAATATATATTTTGAGTACCCAATCATTTTTTTTTCCAATTAAGGGGCAATTTAGCCTGGCCATTTTACCTAACTTGCATATCTTTGGGTTGTGGGGTTGAGACCCACGCAGACACGGGAAGAATGTAGAAACTCCACACAGACAGTGACCCGGGGCCAGGATCGAACCCGGGTCCTCAGCACTGTAGGCAGCAGTGCTAACCACTTGAAAGCCCCATTTTGTTGAAAAAAATGCACTAGATGAAAAATTCAGGCCGTGCCACGCAGATCCGTTCATGATTCTTCATTGATATGGACGCCTGGACCCCTCTGCTCCTTGACATTGTCAGAAGGAAACAAGAGTTAAATCAAGTAACATGGGCCTCTTCATCATTGCTGTCTGTTGTTCTCCCCTTTTCTCCTTGAGCTGCTGTGGTGTTTGAAAGCAGCCAAGAGCTTCCATTACAGCAATCTCTGTTTCCATCTCTCCATTCACAGGCAGCCTGTCTTGAAGAAAACACAGGCTGACTGTACATGTAGTCTGTAGCAAAGCTGCCGGCATCGTCTGCCTCGTGCAGAGCTCTCCAGCATAATTGAAATGAAACAACCTGCCCTAGAGGTACAGGAACTTGCGTATAAATCATTCAAGTACCATTACCCACCTCAACTCAATAGGCACAGGCACACCACAGATTGCAGCACACATGTCTAAAAATTAAGGCAATTGAATTTTGCATGCATTACTTCAAATCATTTTAAATAATAACTAAACCAAAGGCAGAAATGCCCCAAAATATATTGTGTAATTTTTTAACTTTGCCACATGGCCTGTAATCTGGAAGAGTGATCACCCATTATAGTGATTGCCAATTTTCAATCCATTGAAATCTGTCTAAATAAGTGGGTGACCCACTCTGACAGATACTAGCCGTGTGGTGAAGATGAAAATTTCAATCATCACAAATGTGAAATCATTTCAGGCTTTCTAATAATCTACATAATTTACAAAACTCTCCTGCCTTGAAAGAAAATTACCGTAATTAGCAAAAATAGTATCAATTTATGGAAATGAGAGCATGAAATGTTTTCAGATAGTAAAGCGAGACCTGCATTGAGATGGAAGTTCATCAGAAATTATGGTTCCTACCTCAACCGCTTCTCCTGCCTTCTCCGGCTCTGTATGAGAACAGTGCAGTAATTTCCCTCACAAAGATCCACATAAATCACCTCACAAGAGGAAGTAGTGTTTTTTTCACAGCTATCAACTGGGGAGTTCTAATTGGTTATTTAGTTTAAGGGTGAAAATTAACAGTTCTAGTTGCAATATGAATCACCACAAACCTCAAATAACATTGAGCTTCATGATAACCTTCTGAAAACCTGGCTTTTTAACAAAAGCAACCTGTTGACTAATAAGTACAAAGAACAAAGAAATGTACAGCACCTGGAACAGGCCCTACGCCCCTCCAAGCCCGTGCCGTCCATGCTGCCCGACTAAACTACAATCTTCTACACTTCCTGGGTCCGTATCCCTCTATTCCCATCCTATTCATGTATTTGTCAAGATGCCCCTTAAATGTCACTATCGTCCCTGCTTCCACCACCTCCTCCGGTAGCGAGTTCCTGGCACCCACTACCCTCTGCGTAAAAAACGTGCCTCGTACATCTACTCTAAACCTTGCCCCTCTCACCTTAAACCTATGCCCCCTAGTAATTGACCCCTCTACCCCGGAGAAAAGCCTCTGACTATCCACTCTGTCTATGCCCCTCATAATTTTGTAGACCTCTATCAGGTCGCCCCTCAACCTCCTTCGTTCCAGTGAGAACAAACCGAGTTTATTCAACCGCTCCTCATAGCTAATGCCCTCCATACCAGGCAACATTCTGGTAAATCTCTTCTGCACCCTCTCTAAAGCCTCCACATCCTTCTGGTAGTGGGGCGACCAGAATTGAACACTATACTCCAAGTGTGGCCTAACTAAGGTTCTATACAGCTGCAACATGACTTGCCAATTCTTATACTCAATGCCCCGGCCAATGAAGGCAAGCATGCCGTATGCCTTCTTGACTACCTTCTCCACCTGTGTTGCCCCTTTCAGTGACCTGTGGACCTGTACTCCTAGATCTCTTTGACTTTCAATACTCTTGAGGGTTCTACCATTCACTGTATATTCCCTACCTGCATTAGACCTTCCAAAATGCATTACCTCACATTTGTCCGGATTAAACTCCATCTGCCATCTCTCCGCCCAAGTCTCTAAACAATCTAAATCCTGCTGTATCCTCTGACAGTCCTCATCGCTATCCGCAATTCCACCAACCTTTGTGTCGTCTGCAAACTTACTAATCAGACCAGTTACATTTTCCTCCAAATCATTTATATATACTACAAACAGCAAAGGTCCCAGCACTGATCCCTGTGGAACACCACTGGTCACAGCCCTCCAATTAGAAAAGCATCCTTCCATTGCTACTCTCTGCCTTCTATGACCTAGCCAGTTCTGTATCCACCTTGCCAGCACACCCCTGATCCCATGTGGCTTCACCTTTTGTACTAGTCTACCATGAGGGACATGGTCAAAGGCCTTACTGAAGTCCATATAGACAACATCCACTGCCCTACCTGCATCAATCATCTTAGTGACCTCCTCGAAAAACTCTATCAAGTTAGTGAGACACGACCCCCCTTCACAAAACCATGCTGCCGCTCACTAATACGTCCATTTGCTTCCAAATGGGAGTAGATCCTGCCTCGAAGAATTCTCTCCAGTAATTTCCCTACCACTGAAGTAAGGCTCACCGGCCTGTAGTTCCCTGGATTATCCTTGCTACCATTCTTAAACAGAGGAACAACATTGGCTATTCTCCAGTCCTCCGGGACATCCCCTGAAGACAGTGAGGATCCAAAGATTTCTGTCAAGGCCTCAGCAATTTCCTCTCCAGCCTCCTTCAGTATTCTGGGGCAGATCCCATCAGGCCCTGGGGACTTATCTACCTTAATATTTTTTAAGACACCCAACACCTCGTCTTTTTGGATCTCAATGTGACCCAGGCTATCTACACACCCTTCTCCAGACTCAACATCTACCAATTCCTTCTCTTTGGTGAATACTGATGCAAAGTATTCATTTAGTACCTCGCCCATTTCCTCTGGCTCCACACATAGATTCCCTTGCCTATCCTTCAGTGGGCCAACCCTTTCCCTGGCTACCCTCTTGCTTTTTATGTACGTGTAAAAAGCCTTGGGATTTTCCTTAACCCTATTTGCCAATGACTTTTCGTGACCCTTTCTAGCCCTCCTGACTCCTTGCTTAAGTTCCTTCCTACTTTCCTTATATTCCACGCAGGCTTCGTCTGTTCCCAGCCTTTTAGCCCTGACAAATGCCTCCTTTTTCTTTTTGACGAGGCCTACAATATCTCTCGATATCCAAGGTCCCCAAAAATTGCCGTACACTTGAAAGCCTCCCACATGTCAGATGTTGATTTGCCCTCAAACATCCGCCCCCAATCTATGTTCTTCAGTTCCCACCTAATATTGTTATAATTAGCCTTCCCCCAATTTAGCACATTCATCCTAGGACCACTCTTATCCTTGTCCACCAGTACTTTAAAACTTACTGAATTGTGGTCACTGTTACCGAAATGCTCCCCTACTGAAACTTCTACCACCTGGCTGGGCTCATTCCCCAATACCAGGTCCAGTACCGCCCCTTCCCTAGTTGGACTGTCTACAGATTGTTTTAAGAAGCCCTCCTGGATGCTCCTTACAAACTCCGCCCCGTCTAAGCCTCTGGCACTAAGTGAGTCCCAGTCAATACTGGGGAAGTTGAAGTCTCCCATCACCACAACCCTGTTGTTTTTACTCTTTTCCAAAATCTGTCTACCTATCTGCTCCTCTATCTCCCGCTGGCTGTTGGGAGGCCCGTAGTAAACCCCCAACATTGTGACTGCACCCTTCTTATTCCTGATCTCTCCCCATATAGCCTCAGTATCCTCTGAGGTGTCCTCCCGCAGTACAGCTGTGATATTCTCCCGTACCAGTAGCGCAACTCCGCCTCCCCTTTTACATCCCCCTCTATCCCACCTGAAACATCTAAATCCTGGAACGATTAGCTGCCAATCCTGCCCTTCCCTCAACCAGGTCTCTGTAATGGCAACAACATAATAGTTCCAAGTACTAATCCAAGCTCTAGGTTCATCTGCCTTACCCGTAATACTTCTTGCATTAAAACATATGCACTTCAGGCCACCAGACCCGCTGTGTTCAGCAACTTCTCCCTGTCTGTTCTGCCTCAGAGCCCCACTGTCCCTATTCCCTACTTCTCCCTCAATGCTCTCACCTTCTGACCTATTACTCCCATGCCCACCCCCCTGCCATACTAGTTTAAACCCTTCCGTGTGACACTAGCAAACCTCGCGGCCAGGATATTTATGCCTCTCCGGTTTAGATGCAACCCGTCCTTCTTATATAGATCACACCTGCCCCGGGAGAGCTCCCAGTGGTCCAGGTAATGGAAACCCTCCCTCCTACACCAGCTGTTTAGCCACGTGTTTAGCTGCTCTATCTTCCTATTTCTAGCCTCACTGGCACGTGGCACAGGGAGCAATCCCGAGATCACAACCCTAGAGGTCCTGTCTGTCAACTTTCTGCCTAGCTCCCTGAACTCCTGGTGCAGGACCTCATGCCCCTTCCTGCCTATGTCGTTAGTACCAACATATACAACGACCTCTGCCTGTTTGCCCTCCCCCTTCAGGATGCCCTCTACCCGTTCGGAGACATCCTGGACCCTGGCACCAGGGAGGCAACATACCATCCTGGAGTCTCTTTCACGTTCACAGAAGCGCCTATCTGTGCCCCTGACTATAGAGTCCCCTATTACTATTGCTCTTCTGCGCTTTGACCCTCCCTTCTGAACATCAGAGCCAGCCGTGGTGCCACTGCTCTGGCTGCTGCTGTTTTCCCCTGATAGGCTATCCCCCCCCCCCCGACAGTATCCAAAGGGGTATACCTGTTCGAGAGGGGGACAACCACAGGGGATTCCTGCACTGACTGCCTGCCCTTTCTGGTGGTCACCCATTTCTCTGCCTGCACCTTGGGTGTGACCACATTTATATAATTGCGATCTCTGGCACTTTCCGCCACCTGCATGCTCCTTAGTGCATCCAATTGCCGCTCCAACCGAACCATGCGGTCTGTGAGGAGCTCCAGTTGGGTGCACTTTCTGCAGATGAAGCCATCCGGGATGCTGGAAGCCTCCCGGACCTGCCACATCTCAGAGCACTGCACCCCTCTAACTGACATTGCGTCAATTAATTAAAATTAAAAAAAATTTAAAAAATTTTTTTTTATTTTTTTTTATTTTTTCAAAGTTACTGTTAACTATCTGTTTCCTAGCACTAGATTTCTAATATAAATGCGAAAGCTAAATATAGTACTCTCCGATCTCTGGCTTAGATACCCCTCTAAATTATAATTAAGTAATTATGTTTAATTAGTTACCAATGCTTAATTTTTTTAATTTAGTGTAGATTCCCAACCAGCCACTCAGGTCACAGCTGTTCTGTGATGTCACTTCAGTTTCCCCCCGACACACACAATTTGAAAAAGGTATAAAAGTAAAAATGAGTAAAAATCACTTACTTACCTTCTTACCTCCTGAGTGTCTTAGATGTTCTCAGGTTCTCTCCCTGGCAGAGACTGTTCCTCCTCCTCCGAACGGCTCCCGAAACTAGGCCGCGATCTTTTAAAATCTCCGCTCTGACACGCAGCTCCTGCGCTTTTAAAATCTCCCGCGCTTTTTAAATCTCCCGCCTCTCTCACTTCCCGCACTTTTTTCAATTTCCCGGCTCACTCAGCTCCCGCGCTGTTTTCAATTTCCCAGCTCACTCAGCTCTCGCGCTGTTTTCACTGTCCCGGCTCACTCACCTCCCGCGCTGTTTTCACTGTCCCGGCTCAGTCAGCTCCCGCGCTGTTTTCACTGTCCCGGCTCACTCACCTCCTGCGATGTTTTCACTGTCCCGGCTCACTCAGCTCCCGCGCTGTTTTCAATGTCCCGGCTCACTCAGCTCCCGCGCTGTTTTCAATGTCCCGGCTCACTCACCTCCTGCGCTGTTTTCACTGTCCTGGCTCACTCAGCTCCCGCGCTGTTTTCAATGTCCCGGCTCACTCACCTCTCGCGCTGTTTTCAATGTCCCAGCTCACTCACCTCTCGCGCTGTTATCAATTTCCCGGCTCACTCACCTCTCGCGGTGTTTTCAATGTCCCGGCTCACTCACCTCCCGCGCTGTTTTCAATGTCCCGGCTCACTCACCTCCCGCGCTGTTTTCAATGTCCCGGCTCACTCAGCTCCCGCGCTGTTTGCACGGTCCCGGCTCATTCACCTCTCGCGCTGTTTTCAATGTCCCGGCTCACTCAGCTCCCGCGCTGTTTTCAATGTCCCGGCTCTCTCAGCTCCCGCGCTGTTTTCAATGTCCCGGATCTCTGAGCTCATGCGCTGTTTTCAATGTCCCGGCTCACTCAGCTCCCGCGCTGTTTTCAATGTCCCGGCTCACTCACCTCTCGCGCTGTTTTCAATGTCCCAGCTCACTCACCTCTCGCGCTGTTATCAATGTCCCGGCTCACTCACCTCTCGCGCTGTTTTCAATGTCCCGGCTCACTCACCTCCCGCGCTGTTTTCAATGTCCCGGCTCACTCACCTCCCGCGCTGTTTTCAATGTCCCGGCTCACTCAGCTCCCGCGCTGTTTGCACTGTCCCGGCTCATTCACCTCTCGCGCTGTTTTCAATGTCCCGGCTCACTCAGCTCCCGCGCTGTTTTCAATGTCCCGGCTCTCTCACCTCCCGCGCTGTTTTCAATGTCCTGGCTCACTCACCTCCCACGCTGTTTTCAATGTCCCGGCTCACTCACCTCCCGCGCTGTTTTCAATGTCCCGGCTCACTCACCTCCCGCGCTGTTTTCAATGTCCCGGCTCACTCACCTCCCGCGCTGTTTTCAATGTCCCGGCTCACTCACCTCTCGCGCTGTTTTCAATGTCCCAGCTCACTCACCTCTCGCGCTGTTATCAATTTCCCGGCTCACTCACCTCTCGCGGTGTTTTCAATGTCCCGGCTCACTCACCTCCCGCGCTGTTTTCAATGTCCCGGCTCACTCACCTCCCGCGCTGTTTTCAATGTCCCGGCTCACTCAGCTCCCGCGCTGTTTGCACGGTCCCGGCTCATTCACCTCTCGCGCTGTTTTCAATGTCCCGGCTCACTCAGCTCCCGCGCTGTTTTCAATGTCCCGGCTCTCTCAGCTCCCGCGCTGTTTTCAATGTCCCGGATCTCTGAGCTCATGCGCTGTTTTCAATGTCCGGGCTCTCTCAGCTCCCGCGCTGTTTTCAATGTCCCGGCTCACTCACCTCTCGCGCTGTTTTCAATGTCCCAGCTCACTCACCTCTCGCGCTGTTATCAATGTCCCGGCTCACTCACCTCTCGCGCTGTTTTCAATGTCCCGGCTCACTCACCTCCCGCGCTGTTTTCAATGTCCCGGCTCACTCAGCTCCCGCGCTGTTTGCACTGTCCCGGCTCATTCACCTCTCGCGCTGTTTTCAATGTCCCGGCTCACTCAGCTCCCGCGCTGTTTTCAATGTCCCGGCTCTCTCACCTCCCGCGCTGTTTTCAATGTCCTGGCTCACTCACCTCCCGCTGTTTTCAATGTCCCGGCTCACTCACCTCCCGCGCTGTTTTCAATGTCCCGGCTCACTCAGCTCCCGCGCTGTTTGCACTGTCCCGGCTCATTCACCTCTCGCGCTGTTTTCAATGTCCCGGCTCACTCAGCTCCCGCGCTGTTTTCAATGTCCCGGCTCTCTCAGCTCCCGCGCTGTTTTCAATGTCCCGGCTCTCTCAGCTCCCGCGCTGTTTTCAATGTCCCGGCTCACTCACCTCTCGCGTTGTTTTCACTGTTCCGGCTCCCTCACTTCCCGCGCTGTTTTCACTGTCCCGGCTCACTCAGCTCCCGCGCTGTTTTCAATGTCCCGGCTCACTCACCTCTCACGCTGTTTTCAATGTCCCGGCTCTCTCAGCTCCCGCGCTGTTTTCAATGTCCCGGCTCACTCAGCTCCCGCACTGTTTTCAATGTCCCGGCTCTCTCAGCTCCCGCGCTGTTTTCACTGTCCCGGCTCACTCACCTCTCGCGCTGTTTTCAATGTCCCGGCTCACTCAGCTCCCGCGCTGTTTTCAATGTCCCGGCTCACTCAGCTCCCGCGCTGTTTTCAATGTCCCGGCTCACTCAGCTCCCGCGCTGTTTTCAATGTCCCGGCTCTCTCAGCTCCCGCGCTGTTTTCAATGTCCCGGCTCTCTCACCTCCCGCGCTGTTTTCACTGTCCCGGCTCACTCAGCTCCCGCGCTGTTTTCAATGTCCCAGCTCACTCACCTCTCGCGCTGTTTTCAATGTCCCGGCTCACTCAGCTCCCGCGCTGTTTTCAATGTCCCGGCTCACTCAGCTCTCGCGCTGTTTTCACTGTCCCGGCTCACTCAGCTCCCGCGCTGTTTTCAATGTCCCGGCTCTCTCAGCTCCCGCGCTGTTTTCAATGTCCCAGCTCACTCACCTCCCGCGCTGTTTTCAATTTCCCGGCTCACTCACCTCCTGCGCTGTTTTCACTGTCCTGGCTCACTCAGCTCCCGCGCTGTTTTCACTGTCCCGGCTCACTCACCTCTCGTGCTGTTTTCAATGTCCCGGCTCACTCAGCTCCCGCGCTGTTTTCAATGTCCCGGCTCTCTCAGCTCCCGCGCTGTTTTCACTGTCCCGGCTCACTCACCTCCTGCGCTGTTTTCACTGTCCCGGCTCACTCAGCTCCCGCGCTGTTTTCACTGACATATTGGTAATTTGTAGATACAGTGGGCGCGACTAAGCAGCCTCATAGCGCCTGATTTGGATTGGGTTAGATTTGTTTATTGTCATGTGTGATGGATATCATGTTTGCCGCAGAATTTGGTTTGAAATAAGGCAACAGAAATTAATACGTCAAGTATTTTAATTCAAAGTAGAATAAAACCACTTCAGCTAAAGGTCGTCCAGAAGTCACCATTTGCTGGGAGAAACTCCCAGCTGACTTCAAGGATTATTAGGACATTCCAAACAAATCCAGGATAAGGAAATCCTTGCATTGACACACCGTAAATTCTCTAAACCACCCCCCTACAGTTATAATTATTCAAACCATGAAGACAGGAACATTCTTCGGAAAGAAAAGACAACAAATTTTTCCTTAACTATATAACTTTTGACACTTAGAATAACACCCTCAAAAAAGTGTCTGTTTGACAATCTATATGTCTAAGGAACATGACAACATGGAAAAGCGACATATCTCTTAAACGAGTCCCTCTTCGCCAATATATCTAAAGACACCTGACATTCACGCAGACACTAAGATCATTAAGACATATGTTGATGATAATACATCAAATTAACCATTTGGCTATAGGCAATTAACCAACAATAAGTGATAAGATAACAGTAAAGGTCCTTGACCGAATAGAAGATTTTATGTATATAAGGAGGAGGCACTTTAGCGAAAGTTACACTCTCTTCTCCTTCAGTATTACTGAAGGGAGTAAAGCTCTGTTCTTCAAGCTTGCCTCGTCAGACAAAGACCTTGTGGTTTTGTAAGCATGTTTCTGGTAAACCTTTTATAAATGTATTAGAAATTGATAGGATATACTTTAGGATTTTCCATGTTTTAGATATATCATTCTCTTAAGAGAGGTTAGTTTGTTAACAGATAACAAAGGACTGTTAACGGTTTTATATTATTAACAGATAACTAAAGATTGTTAATCAATTTATATTTTTAACTCTGCAATTCTGTATGTATCAATTGAGAGTATTTTACAATAAAAATACTTTAATTAAAATTATACTGTGTAGACTTACTCTCAAAGTTTAAAATGCTAGACACTCGTTGAAGTCTTAAATAACAAGGACCCACGTCGACAGAACTAACAATTTAGTTATGAGTGGCGCATCTGAACTTTTCCCATAAAAAGTAACTGAGATTCTGTTTAACTGTCTGAGACCCGGAAAAGCATTCTCCCTTCGTGAGATCTTTTTTGAGTCTGAGCAGAAAAATGGACTTCCCTCTTTTTAAAAAAAAAATTTTTATTAAAGGTTTTCATAAAATATCAATAACAAAATGAGAACGAAAAAAGAACCCAACAGGGGTAAGTACAAAACACAATCTAAAAAAGCAACCCCCCAAACCCCTTCCTCCCGTACCTAAATAATAAATTAACATTAACACCCCGACTTAAGACAACAGGTGTATACACCCCCTCAGACCCTTCCAGTGTAAATAACATAAACAAAAATAAAGTAACCCCCCCCACCCCCCGAGCTGCTGCTGCCATTGACCAATGTCTAGCGTTCTGCCAGAAAGTCTAAGAACGGTTGCCACTGCCTAAAGAACCCTTGTACCGACCCTCTTAAGGCGAATTTCACCCTCTCCAATTTAATGAACCCTGCCATATCGCTGATCCAGGATTCCACACTTGGGGGCCTCGTAACTTTCCACTGAAGGAGAATCCTCCGCCAGGCTACCAGGGACGCAAAGGCCAGAATTCTGGCCTCTTTCGCCTCCTGCACTCCCGGCTCCTCTGCCACCCCAAATATTGCGAGCCCCCAGCCCGGTTTGACCCTGGATCCTACCACCCTCGACACCGTCCTCGCTACGCCCTTCCAAAATTCCTCCAGCGCTGGGCATGCCCAGAACATATGGGTGTGATTTGCTGGGCTCCCTGAGCACCTAACACACCTGTCCTCACCCCCAAAGAACCTGCTCATCCTTGTCCCGGTCATGTGTGCCCTGTGCAGCACCTTAAACTGTATGAGGCTGAGCCTTGCGCATGAAGAGGAAGAATTCACCCTCCCTAGGGCATCTGCCCACGTCCCATCTTCGATCTCCTCTCCCAACTCCTCCTCCCACTTACCTTTCAACTCCACCACCGAGGCCTCCTCCTCCTCCTGCATCACCTGGTAAGTTTCCGAGATCTTCCCCAATCCCACCCACCCCCCGAGAGCACCCTGTCCTGTATTGTGTGTGGCAGTAGCCGTGGGAATTCCACCACCTGCCGTCTGGCAAACGCCCTTACCTATAAATACCTGGAGGTGTTCCCCGGGGGAAGCCCGTACTTCTCCTCCAGCTCACCCAAGCTCGCGAATTTCCCGTCCACAAACAGGTCCCCTAACTTTCGTATGCCTGCCCTGTGCCACCCCGAAAACCCTCCACCTGTTCTTCCTGGGGCGAAGCGGTGGTTCCCCCGTAATGGGGTCCACGCCGAGGCCCTAACTTCCCCCCGATGCCGCCTCCACTGCCCCCAAATTTTGAGGGCCGCCACCACCACCGGGCTCGTGGTATACCTCCTTGGAGGGAGCGGCAGCGGCGCCGTTGCCAGCGCTCCCAGACTCGTACCGACACAGGACACCGTCTCCAGCCTCTTCCATGCAGCCCCCTCCCCCTCCATCACCCACTTGCGCACCATTGTCGCATTGGCGGCCCAGTAGTACCCACAGAGGTTGGGCAGCGCCAGCCCCCCACTATCTCTACTCCGCTCCAGGAACACCCTTCTCACCCTCGGAGTCCCTCGCGCCCACACAAACCCCATTATACTCCTGTTAACCCGCCTGAAAAAAGCCTTTGGGATAAACACGGGGAGGCACTGGAACAGGAACAAAAACCTTGGGAGCACCGTCATTTTGATTGACTGCACCCTACCTGCCAGGGACAGCGGCAACGCGTCCCACCTCTTGAACTCCTCCTGCATTTGCTCCACCAGCCTTGTAAAGTTAAGCCTATGCAGGGCCCCCCAGCTCCTGGCCACCTGGACCCCCAAATGTCTGAAATTCCTCTCCGCCCTTTTTAGTGGGAGCTCGCCAATCCCCCTGCCCTGGTCCCCTAGCTGAACTACGAACAGCTCGCTCTTCCCCATATTGAGCTTGTCCCCCGAAAAGACCCCAAATTCCCAAAGCATCCTCATTACCTCTGGCATTCCTCCCACCAGGTCCGCCACATACAGCAGCAGGTCGTCCGCATAAAGCAACACCCTATGCTCCTCCCCACCCCGCACCAACCCCCTCCAGTTCCTCGACTCTCTCAGTGCCATAGCCAGTGGTTCAATCGCCAGTGCGAAGAGCAGGGGGGACAGGGGACACCCCTGTCTCGTCCCTCGGTGCAACCGAAAGTACTCGGACCTCCTCCTATTTGTGGCCACACTCGCCATCGGGACCTCGTACAACAGCCTAACCCACCTGACAAACCCCTCCCCAAACCCGAACCTCTTCAGCACCTCCCACAGGCACCCCCACTCTACCCTATCGAAGGCTTTCTCAGCGTCCATCGCCACCACTATCTCCGCCTCCCCCTCCCTCGCCGGCATCATGCTAACGTTCATGCCCGGGACATCGTCGGGGGTAAAGCCCCCCCTCCCTTGCCTCATTACAGGTCTTAACTAACAGCGGGCCCAACAGGTCCATATATTTTTAATAGAACTCGACCGGGAAACTGTCCGGCCCCGATGCCTTCCCCGCCTGCATGCTTCCTATCCCTTTGATCAGCTCCTCCAGCCCAATCGGTGCCCCCAGTCCTGCCACCAGTCCCTCTTCCACCTTTGGAAACCTCAATTGGTCCAGGAAACGGCCCATCCCTCCCTCCTCCCGTGGGGGCTCGGATCGGTACAATTCCTCGTAAAAGTCCCTGAAGACCCCATTGATGCCAACCCCACTCCGTACCACGCTCCCTCCCCTGTCCTTAACTCCCCCGATCTCCCTAGCTGCGTCCCGCTTCTGAAGCTGATGCGCCAGCATCCGGCTTGCCTTTTCCCCATACTCGTAGACCGCCCCCTGGGCCTTCCTCCACTGCACCTCCGCCTTCCTGGTGGTCACCAGGTCGAATTCGGCCTGGAGGCTGCGCCTCTTCCTCAACAATCCTTCCTCAGGTTCTTCCGCATACCTCCTGTCTACCCTTACCATCTCCCCCACCAGCCTCTCCCTCTCCCCCCCCGCTCCCTCCGCTCCTTGTGGGCCCTGATGGAGATCAGCTCTCCCCTCACCACCGCCTTCAGTGCTTCCCATACCATCCCCATTCGGACCTCCCCGTTGTCATTGGTCTCCAAGTACCTCTCTATACTCCCCCTCGTCCGCCAACAGCCCCACCTCCAAGCGCCACAGCGGGCGCTGGCCCCTCTCCTCCCCCATCTCCAATTCCACCCAATGCGGGGCGTGGTCCGAAATGGCTATTGCTGAATACTCGGTATCCTCTACTCTCGCTATCAGCGCCCTACTCCAAATGAAAAAGTCGATTCGAGAATATGCCTTATGGACATGTGAGAAGAATGAAAATTCCCTAGCCCCCAGCCTTGCAAATCTCCAAGGGTCCACCCCTCCCATTTGGTCCATAAATCCCCTCAACACTCTACCCGTCCTGGACCTGGAGCGATCCAGTGCAGGATCCAACACCGTGTTAAAGTCTCCCCCTATTATCAGGCCCCCCACTTCCAAGTCTGGGATCCGACCCAACATACGCCGCATAAAACCCGCATCATCCCAGTTCGGAGCATACACATTGACCAGTACCACCCTCTATCCCTGCAACTTACCACTTACCATTATGTACCTACCGCCATTATCTGCCACAATGCTCGACGCCTCGAATAACACCTTCTTTCCCACCAAGATCGCCACCCCTCGATTTTTGGCATCTAGCCCCGAGTGAAACACCTGACCTACCCACCCTTCCTCAGTCTTACCTGGTCTGCCACTTTCAGGTGTGTCTCCTGGAGCATAACCACATCCGCCTTGAGCCCCTTCAGGTGCGCGAACACGTGGGCCCGCTTAACCGGCCCATTCAGTCCCCTTACATTCCAGGTTATCAGCCGGATTAGGGGGCTACCTGCCCTCTCCCCCGCCGACTAGCCATGACCCCTCCTCGGCCAGCCACGCGCCCGCACCCCGCACCCGGCCCGTTCCCCACAGCGGCATACCCCCGTCTTGACCCACCCCACTCGCTCCAGCTCCTCCTTGATCTTAGCAGCAGTAACTCGATTCCCCCCCGGCTAGGACCCATCCTAGCTGGTTTACTCCCCCCATTGCACTTCCGCAAGTCAGCTGACTCCTACTGACCCCGGCCACTCCCGCCTCCCCTTCGACTCCTCCCATTGTGTGGCACACCCTCCTCTCCCGCTCCCCATTCACAGGCTCTCCCCCTCCGTTCTAAGCGCGGGAAACAATCCTCGCTTCCCCGCCCCGGTCCCGTCCCCCCCAGTCTTCGGCGCGGGAAAAAAAATCCCGCGCTCTCCACCTACCAGGCCCCGCCACCAACCAAAACTGTGCCCAACTCGCCCCATCCACCCTCCCCAACCCGAAAGAGAAAAACACAGAGAAAAAGAAACCCAAAACAATGCAAAGGCCCCCCCCCCCCCGAACCAAAAATAGGCATAACATATCCACCGCAGTCCCCAGTCGCCCATCCCGACCCTCAGTCTGTGTCCAGCTTCTCGGCCTGAACAAAGGCCCACGCCTCCTCCGGAGACTCAAAATAATGGTGCCGGTCCTTGTAGGTAACCCACAGTCGCGCCGGCTGCAACATGCCAAACTTCACCCCCTTCCTGTGCAGCACCGCCTTCGCTCGATTGTACCCAGCCCTCCTCTTCGCCACCTCCGCACTCCAGTCCTGATATATCCGAACCTCCGCGTTCTCCCACCTGCGGCTCCTCTCCTTCTTGGCCCACCTGAGCACACACTCCCGATCGACGAACCGATGGAACCACACCAGCATCGCCCACGGAGGCTCGTTAGCCTTGGGCCTCCTCGCCAACACTCTATGGGCCTCTTCCAGCTCCAGGGGCCCCTGGAAGGACCCTGCTCCCATCAGCGAGTTTAACATGGTGACCACATAGGCCCCCACGTCCGGCCCCTCCAGCCCCTCCGGGAGGCCCAGAATCCGCAGATTCTTCCGCCTCGACCGATTCTCCATCTCCTCGAACCGCTCCTGCCATTTCTTGTGGAGCGCCTCGTGCGCCTCCACCTTTACCGCCAGGACTAAGATCTCGTCCTCATTGACAGAGATTTTTTGTTGAGCCTCTCGGATCGCCAACCCCTGGGCCGTCTGTGTCTCCAGCAGCTTATCAATAGAAGCCTTCATCGGCTCTAGCAGGTCCTTTTTAATCTCTCTGAGGCAGCGCTGGACACCCTCCTGTTGCTCCTCCGCCCACTGCCTCCAGGCTGCCTGGTCTCCGCCCGCCGCCATTTTGTCCTTCTTCCCTCCCTTCTTCTGGTCCACCACCACCTTTTTTGTCACCCCGCTCCTAGTTAAAGCCATATACTGACGGGGAACTATTATTAACTCCTTCCCACACTGGGAAACGTCAAAAAAGTGCCCTTGGGGGCCCTCAAAAGAGCCCAAAAGTCTCGAGAGGGAATCCTTTTGGCAGTGTTCACTTCACCAATCTGCCCCAAAATGTCCATGGAAACTCCTGAAAAAGGTCTAAGTGTCCGTTCCAGACGGGAGCGGCCGAATGCGCGACCTACTCCTCCATGGCCGGCACCGGAAGCCTCGTCCCCGCTTCTTCAGTGGCCCTGGTGAGATCTTTTCACAGTTGTTCCCTCTGCTGTTCGAATTCACTTTTGATAATGGTCCTCAGGACTGTTTGCAGCTTTAAGCTGGCCCTTCCCCCGCTTGCATGCTGCAAACTGCTGCAAATGCTGTTTATCCTGTTGCAGCCAAATCTTCCACTGCTTCTGCCGGGCCTGGCAGCCAAAAGACACAACACTCCTGGGGGACACCGTCAGGGGAGTGTTACAGTCCTCTTGCCACACCGGGAAAGTTCAAACAAATGCCGTGGGGGCCCTGCAAAAGAGCCCAAAAGTCCGTTCCAAGCGGGAGCTACCGAATATGCGACCTAGCTCTGCATAGCCGCACCCGGAAGTGGATTTCCCTCTTTTGATGGTTTAACCTAAATCACAGGTGAATAATAAAGTATTATCAGGTCTGGAATAATCTAAATCCCTCACACATGTGTACTGAGGGACAGTGAAATGTATTTTTCTGCGAGCAGCTCAAACAGATCGTTTAATACACAATAGAGCAACACGGGGTACAAAATATAAATACATAGACACCGACATCGGGTGAGGGGTACAGGAGTATTAATCAGACCAATCTATAAGAGGGTCGTTTAGGAGTCTGGTAACAGCGGTTGTTGGGGCGAGGCCGTTGAATCTAGCGAGAGACCTGCATCGATGCTTGTGTTGGGCATGACAGAAGTCATGGACTGGATCAAGGCAAAGAAATTTCTCAACTCATTCTTGTCACCTGGAGGTTCTGGGCAGAATTCAACCAAAAGATTTCTTAGGATCATTTTGCGCGAGTTTTGCGGGTGTTTCTCGTCGGTCTTTTGGGTATTCAACCACACTGAGACATCCCCCCCACCTGTCATAATATACACCAGTATATCATGGTGCAGACACACACTAATGGACACACAGTGGGACCAATCAACATACACAACACCGCAGCCAATCACCAGTGAGAGCACACGCACTATAAAGACAGGGGGCATCAGGGTTCCCGCTCATTCGAGCTGCAGCTAGCTAGGAGGACAGAGCTCACAGCCTGCAACACAGACATTCACCATGTGCTGAGTGCATCGACTGGTTAGGGCAAGGCAAAGGTCTTTAGTTAAAGCTAGTATCGCGTTAACCCACAGTGAGAGAATGATTAGTTAATGATTCAATAAAATGGTGTTGCACTATTTCAAGTGTTGGCGACCTGTATGTGTTCCACGGATCCAGAGCGCCCAACACAACATGGTACCAGGAGTGGGGTGATATTTGCACTTCTTAGACCTACCTGCAAGTGATCTGCCTTCCGCCAGCATTCCGTCATCCTGCAACATGGACAACACCAGCCCGCCGCCACCGCTCCGCATCGCCGGCAACCTCGGGGCCAACTGGAAGATATTCAAACAGCGCTTCCAGCTCTTCCTTGAGGCCACAGACAGGGAGGACGCCTCGGATACCAGGAAGATTGCTCTCCTCCTCTCCACGGCCGGAGACCATGCCATCCACATTTTCAATTATCTCACCTTTGCGGATGATGAAGATAAAACAAAGTTCAAGACGGTCCTCCTCAAGTTTGACACTCACTGCAGCGTAGAGGTGAATGAAAGTTTCGAGCGCTACGTGTTCCAACAGCATTTGCAGGGTAAGGATGAACCTTTCCAATCCTTTCTCACGCACCTCCGCATCCTTGCTCAGTCTTGCAGCTACGGGCCCACCTCCGACTCCATGATACACGACCAGGTCGTTTTCGGCGTTCAGTCGGACCTCCTATGACAGCAGCTCCTCAAAGTAAAGCAGCTCACCCTAGCGACCGCCATTGAGACCTGCGTCCTGCACGAAAACGTCACGAGTCGGTATTCCCACATCCAAGCGGCTGAAACGGCACGGCAAGGTCCCCATGAGGCGGAATGGGTCCAAGCGATTGAGCAACTCCAGGGCCTCAGCCTGGATGAGGGCGACCATTTTGCACGCTTTTCGCGGACTCCTGCGCTTGTGCACACCAAATGAGGGGACGGTGACGTCGAAGAACGTAATATGCAAGTGCGCACCACGCACGACCGCACCGCGCATGCGCGGTGGAGCAGCGAACGTGCTGACGCTACGACGTGCGGCAACTGTGGCTCCGCCCATTTAAAACGGCAATGCCCTGCCAAATCTTGACAATGCCTAAGATGTGGCAGACTTGGCCAATATGCTGCATTCTGCCGAGCAGCATAGCCTGCCAATTCATATCGCTTCAGCCAGCCTCGGAGAAATGTCCGGGCAATTCAACCCACGGTCACCGAGCCCGATGCGGACCTCCCACACAGCAGTGACACCGAGGACCCGAAGGCGCCTTTTCGAGTCGGTGTTGTGACAAAAAACAGGCTGTCCCCAGAGCAAAGACACCAGCCACTGTCGGTATACAGCATCAATCCAGACGATGAGTGGTGTGCCACCCTGATGGTCAACAGGTCCCAAATACGATTCCGCCTGGACACTGGTGCCTCCGCCAATCTCATTGCGCGGTTTGACTTCCAAAGCCTTCGTGTCAAACCAGCCATCCTTCCATCAGCCTGCCAGCTATGGGATTACAATGGCAATGTCATTCCTGCTAGCGGCTCATGCCAACTTGAAGTGACGCACAGATCACGCAAAGTGATCCTTCCTTTTGAAATTGTGGGCTCCTCGAAAGCCTTCCTGCTTGGTGCGCAGGCATGCAAGCTGTTGAACCTAGTTCAGAGAGTTCACTCTCTCTCTCCTGATGACACATCTGCCTTTCAGGACACTGACATCAGGGCGCAACTCGACGCCATCATCGACCAGCACCACGACGTCTTCGAAGGCATGGGCCGCTCCCATATACATACAAGATCTTATTGAAACAGAATACCACGTCTGTGGTGCACGCACCTCGCAGGGTCCCAGCACCCCTTAAGGACCACCTCAAGCAGCAGCTGCAGGACCTCCAGGACCAAGGAGTGATCTCCAGAGTCATGGAACCAACCGACTGGGTCAGTTCCATGGTATGTGTGAAAAAGCCTTCCGACGACTTGAGAATTTGCATTGATCCCAAGGATCTAAATCGCAATATCATGAGGGAGCATTATCCAATTCCCAAGCTCGAAGAGATCACATGTGAGATGGCTTGCGCCAAGCTCTTCACAAACTCGATGCCTCAAAAGGATTCTGGCAAATCCAGCTCGACAAATCCAGCAGGAAACTGTGGACATTCAATACCCCCTTTGGCAGATATTGTTACAACAGTATGCCGTTTGGAATCACATCTGTTTCAGAAGTGTTCCATAGGATCATGGAACAAATGATGGAAGGCATTGAAGGTGTTCGCGTCTATGTCGTCAACATAATCATTTGGTCCCCCACCCGCAGAAGCATGTCAGTCGCCTCCAGCACGTGTTCAAACGCATACGTGAGCAGGGCCTACGCCTCAACAGGGCCAAATGCTCTTTTGGTCAGATGGAACTCAAGTTCCTTGGGGACCACATCTCCCAGTTGGGTGTGCGGCCGGATGCGGCCAAGGTGGCTGCTATCACAGCCATGAAAACGCCAGAGGACAAGAAGGCGGTCCTCCAATTTCTGGGCATGGTCAACTTTTTAGGGAAGTTCATCCCTAACCTCGCCTCTCATACCACGGCTCTTAGGAACCTGGTCAGGAAGACGACCGACTTCCAATGGCTCCCTGCCCACGAGCGCGAATGGAGGGAACTCAAAACCAAACTCACCACGGCCCCGGTCTTAGCTTTCTTTGATCCAGCAAAAGAGACCAAAATTTCGACCCATGCCAGCCAATCTGGCATTGGGGCAGTACTCCTGCAACGCGGTGAGGCCTCATCATGGGCCCCCGTTGCATATGCATCACGCGCCATGACCCCCATGGAACAGCGCTACGCGCAGATAGAAAAGGAGTACCTGGACCTTCTGACCGGTGCGGTTAAGTTTCACGATTATGTGTACGGAATTCCTCAATTCACCGTCGAGACCGACCATCGCCCGCTGGTCAATATAATACAGAAAGACTTGAACGACATGACGCCTCGCCTCCAGCGCATTCTGCTCAAACTCCGGCGATATGACTTCCAGCTGGTATACACCCCAGGCAAAGACCTCATCATTGCCGACACTCTCTCCAGGGTAGTCAACACTCCATGTGACCCAGCGGGATTCGGCTGCCAGGTTGATGCCCATGTGGCCTTCGTGGCCTCCAATCTACCTGCCACGGATGAACGCCTCGTCCAAATTCACCACGAGACGGCGGCTGACCCTTTGCTGCAGCGTGTCATGCGCCACCTAACAGACGGGTGGCTCAAGGGCCAATGCCCTCAGTTCTATAATGTCAGAGATGACCTGGCGGTAGTAGACAGGGTTCTTCTGAAACTGGACCGCATTGTCATCCCGCACAGCATGCGCCAGCTCGTCCTGGAGCAGCTACACGAGGGCCATCTTGGCATGGAAAAGTGCCGCCGCGGGCCCGAGAGGCAGTGTATTGGCCTGGCATTAATGACGACATAGCCAACACAGTGCTCAACTGCCCCACTTGTCAGCGCTTCCAGCTGGCCCAACCACGTGAGACCCTGCAGCCCCATGAGTTGGTCACGTCACCTTGGACCAAGGTGGGCAACGACCTGTTCTACGCGCTGGGTAGAGACTATGTCCTGATTGTGGACTACTTTTCAAGTTACCCAGAAGTGATACGGTTGCACAACATCACATCATCTGCAGTCATCCGTGCCTGTCAGGACACCTTTGCTCGACACGGTATCCCGCTCACGGTTATGTCGGACAATGGCCCCTGCTTCGCAAGCCAGGAATGGTCCAACTTTGCCAGACTGTACAATTTTGCCCATGTGACATCCAGTCCCCTGTACCCCCAATCCAACGGCAAAGCGGAGAAGGGCGTCCACATAGTCAAACGGCTCCTCTGCAAGGCTGCCGATGCTGGGTCTGATTTCTACCTTGCCTTGCTGGCCTATCGCTCCGCCCCACTGTCCACTGGCCTGTCGCCAGGCCAGTTACTCATGGGTCGCACCCTGAGGACGACGGTGCTGTCCATTCATGTCCCAGACCTCAACCACGTTCCGGTCCTTCGATGGATGCAGCTGTCTCGTGCACATCACAAGGCAGCTCATGACTCCCGTGCAGCTGACCTCCCTGCTCTGGCTCCAGATGACAACGTCCGCATCCATCTTCCGGATGGTGGCTGGTCTGCAACTGCTGTGGTCCTTCGGCAGGTGGCCCCCCGTTCATTCCTGGTTCATCTACCGGATGGCTCCATTCTGCGCTGCAATCGACATGCCCTTCGTCTCGTTCCGCGCTCGCTACGTGATCCTCCACTGTCGCCTCGCCCTCCTGTTGACCCTGCCATGGACTATGCAGAGATCCCGGTCACTTTGCATCCTCCTCACTCTGACGCAGTCCAGCCCGCTCCTCAGCCGGCGGCTCCCGACCCACCCTTGAGGCGGTCAACCAGAATTCGTCGTCCACCTCAGAGACTTAATTTGTGAACTTTGTGGACTTATGGACTTTCTGATTTGTTCTGTCTTCCGTTTAATCGTTTACGTGGTTTGTATATAGTGTTCATCTCGTTATTCTTGTGACATACTTTTTTTCTGCACCAGGCACCTTCCCAAGTAAATAGCTTAGTTCTCATGTATATAGTCCTGTAAATATTTCGCACACACATAGTCAGGGACATTCTCACCATACACTATTTATTGCCACATTCTTTTATAAAAGGGGATGTCATAATATACACCAGTATATCATGGTGCAGACACACACTGATGGACACACAGTGGGACCAATCAACACACACAACACCGCAGCCAATCACCAGTTAGAGCACACACTATAAAGACAGGGGGCATCAGAGTTCCTGCTCATTCGAGCTGCAGCTAGCTAGGAGGACAGAGCTCACAGCCTGCAGCATAGACATTCACCATGTGCTGAGTGCATCGACTGGTTAGGACAAGGCAAAGGTCTTTAGTTAAAGCTAGTATCGTATTTACCCACAGTCAAAGTATGTTACAACAGTTAATGACTCAATAAAATAGTGTTGCACTATTTCAAGTGTTGGTGACCTGTATGTGTTCCACGGATCCAGAGCACCCAACACAACACCGCCCAGCCCACATTCTAATGATGTGTCTTGTCTTGTGATTTGCAGGATGTGCTAGTGATGTGGTGGGTCCACCTGGTGTTCCCCCAACCCCAGCGAGTGCCGCAGCCTGAGCCCCCCCTATGTGCCAAGCAGTAATAACGACAGCAGCACAGATGGCACCCCTCAAGGCGCGAGCCTAGTCTTCCCAGAGCTCGACTTCCCATCACCGCTGTCTCCAATACCCTCCACCATCCCAGAGACACTGGGCTGGATTCTCCGCCAGCAGGATGCTCTGTTTTTCTGGCAACCCGAGGGTTTCCCGACGGCGTGGGGCAGCCCCACAATGGGAAACCCCATTGACCAGCCGGCGTAACGGAGCATCCCGCCGGCGGGGTGAAACAGAAATGTGGCGGGGCGGAGAATCCAGCCCACTCACTTCGGTTGGGCACTTCAGTAAAGAGGCTCCTGGGACACCCTCTGGTGCACAACACACAGCACTCCAGTATATCAGGTGGAGATAAGGAACTCCCGAGGGGTGGACGGGCAGAGGGCATTAGGGGTTGTTGAAGAGCATCCAGCACTTGCAGGTGCAGTTGGAGAAGTCCAAACACGTGCAGGAGAAGGAGGTGATGCTGACCATGCGTGCCACCCAGGCCAACACCGCACGTATGGCGTCCGGTATGGAGGCATTGGGGGCGAGGGTTGTCGCTATGGATCAGCATGTCCAAGGTATGGGCATTCTGTGCAGGCGCTGGCCGAGGCCCAGGACAGGATTGCTATCTCACAGGCAGTCATGTGCCAGAGCCACCTGAAAATTGCAGCTGCATTCCTGAACATGGCCCAGTCACAGCAGGCCATGGCTCGGAACATCGGCGGCATTACTCAGGTGCTGGCCGATGTGGCGAAGACACAGAGGGAGGTGGCCCAGTTCCAGCAGGTGATGGTGCAGTCACAGAGTAATGTGGCCCAGTCCCAGATATCGACCGTCCATTCCCATGGCCATGAGTATGTAGACCCTGGTTGAGACCAGAGTGGGCCTCCAGGACTGGCAGCGCCAGTTGGTGGAAGAGCCTCAGGGGATAGCTCTGCTTGCACCCCTGTCCCATGGAGTAGCCCGGGGCCATCGGGCACCCCAGGGGAGGAGCAGGAGGGGATGGGGTCCGTGCTGATGACTCCCGCAGTGGAGGTTCTGGAACACTTCAGCACCTCAACCCCCACTCTCCTGTCCCTAATGCATCTGCTGGACAGCAGGCAAAACAGGGCATCACCACTCAACCTGGGACACCCGAGCAGCAGCCAGGCCAACCCAAAACAGCTGCCAATGGGGACTCAGGTCAAAGGATCTCATAGCAGGCCTCCTCCACTCCTGATGTATCATCTGGGGATCCCCCAGGGGTCTGTAAGGCCAGAAAGTTAGACACCAGTTAAGTTGATATGGGTGCATGGCACAGTTTAGTTACAACGGCTAGGGCACGCATCTGTGTATATTTGTGCACATAAAACACCTGTCAACACAGTTACAACCTGCCTCGGTGCTCTGTCAGATGGGCGTGAGGGGTGAGCTGGTCTGGGCTGGCCAGAAAAGGGGTGTGAGGGTAGGGGATTGGGTTGGGGGGGGGGGGGGAATGGGCAGACAGTGTGAGTGGGCTGGGCTCCCCACCCTCCCCCCAGACCGTCCCCACCACCGCCACCCCAGTATCCGATGGGACCGTGTGATGGAATGGTCAGCTCATATGCAGGGATCACCCAAACTGATCCAAATCACGGTGGAAAGTGCTGCCATCGGCAGGAGTCAGACGTCATATGGTGCGGAGCACCAGAGCTCATTGCAGAGTGGGTTGTCATCATCCTGCTGTTACTGCCAACCCAGAGTCCACACCCCACAGTGCGGCAGGTTTGTATCACGGAGGGAGTTGCATGTATTGGAGTGGATGGGGGTGAGGGGTGTGTGGGGGTGGGATGCAGTCAGTTCCCCCCCCCCCCCTCAGTCAGTGAACTTGGATGCGATTGGGGCATCCCATGTGGGTTGGCCTTCCTGCACACGTCGTGCGGCCTCCCATACCTGCCTGCGCCCACGTCCTGCCTATCCTCCACCTCCCCGCATCCTCCTCATCGGACAAGGCCTGGCATTCTTTCCTCTTCCTCCAGCACATTGCCCCTCTGCTGCGCGATGTTGTGAAGGATGCAGCAGGTCGCCACGATGCGGGCAACACTCTCAGCGTCGTACTGGAGGGCCCCTCCAGAGTGGTCCAAACACCTGAACTGCATCTTCAGGATGCCGAAGCACCGCTTGATTATGCTCCTGGTCGCTGCATGGGCGTTGTTGTAGTTGCTCTTGGCATCTGTCTGTGGCCTTCAAATAGGCGCCATCAACCACGTTGGATAACCCCTGTCAGCCAGGAGCCAACCCCCCAGCCGGGGGCTGCATCTCGAACATGCCAGGAATCGCCGGGTGTGTCGAACTCCGCTGCCTGGGCATCCTGATGGTCTTGGTCCACGTTGAAGTGGATGTGTTGTGTCAACTGGGCATATAGGGCCTGTGCACTGAGCTCTGTGAGATACTGGACAGGTCCCCACTCGGCACCTGGGAGGACCCCGTGGCGTAAATGTTCAGGGCGACCGATACCTTGATGCCCATGGGAGGCGGGTGTCCTCCCCCATTCCTCCATGGTGCCTGGTGTGCCATGATCTGGCAGATATGTCACACTGTCTCCCTGCTCAGCCAGAGTCTTCGACGGCATGCCTGGTCCAGCAGGTCCTCGAACGGCACCCCGTGTGGCACCTCCTTTGCACCTCCTCCTCGGCCTGTTGGGCGGCCGGCTCTCCATCCTGGGCGGCTGCCTCCTGTTCCTCTGGGGAAGACTCTGCTGTCACGTGCTCCGCTGCTGCAGTTTCCTCGTCCTCGTGCATCTCCATCGTACAGCCGCAGGGCATCCCCCAGGGCTGCAGCGACTAGCAGGAAGGCCACCATCGCTGGTTGAATTCCAATATCCATTGTCTGCAGGGGGTGAAAGGCCGACATGTTAGCATGGAGTGTACCACTGTGCCCAACCAGGTCCAATGGACAGCATGGAGCCCCTGGTTGGCACTGCGGACTCTGGCCCTGCATACCCTGCCCTCCATCTCCACACCCCTGGTTCTGTCGGTCCCGGGAACCATGGGGACTCTGGTCCTGACACCCGTCCCTGCTGCCAGGGGTACCCTTGGCCGGCACTGCACTTGCCAGTGGTATGCTCCGTTGCCCCATCCGGTGCCCTTGTAAGGGCTGCTGTGGGCATTGCCTTTGAGTGGGCCACGTGATGCCCAGCCAGTGGGTGGCGGCCCGGGGGATGGTGGTATGATGGAGGATGGAGTGCGGGGGTGGTGGGATGGGGGCTGGGTGCAGGGTTGGGGATTGGGGGCACCCATATGGCTGGTGTCACTCTGCAGAACCAGGGGCCAAAGTGGATGGTCAGTGTCATGATATGCACCCATGCACATAATGAGATACAGACAGGCAGTGACAGACACCCAGTACAGCCAATCAACAAACAGGACAGAACACAACCAATCACCAGGCAGAACACTAGATGGTGGTCTCCCACTATAAAACATAAGTGGCATCGACACTCTGCCTCTTTCCACTGGTGACAACTGTAGTGACAGTCAGGGTGTATATATCAGTTAGCACCTTCTACACGTGACTCAGAGCTAGTCTCGTCTAGTTAGTTATAGAACATAGAACATACAATGCAGAAGGAGGCCATTTGGCCCATCGAGTCTGCACCGACCCACTTAAGCCCTCACTTCCACCCTATCTCCGTAACTCAATAACCTCTCCTAACCTTTTTGGACATTAAGGGAAATTTAGCATGGCCAATCCACCTAACCTGCACGTCTTTGGACTGTGGGAGGAAACTGTAGCATCCGGAGGAAACCCACGCAGACACGCGGAGAACGTGCAGACTCCGCACAGACAGTGACCCAGCGGGGAATTGAACCTGGGACCCTGGCGCTGTGAAGCCACAGTGCTATCCACTTGTGCGACCGTGCTGCCCCAATAGCCCATGCTTATAGTAAGCACGCTTAGATTAGTAGAATGTCAAAGCCACAGCGAACTGTGTGCACTGCTTAACAAGTTCAATAAAGCGTATTGAACTATCAAAGTTTGGAGTCTACTTTCAAGGACAACTGCATCCAGTTGCAGTCCGTGTTAGGGTCATTAACATGACAGTCAGTGGGGAGCACAGCAAGGTGGCTGCCTTGCAGGCTGAGGCAATGGTAGTCCATGCCTGGACATTGTCCCAGTCCCGTGGAGAGTCATCCTGGCCACACTCAGAAAAGATTTTTGAGAAATTTATCACACATCTCAGGCCTAAGTAATTTTGCAGATTCCAGGAAGCCGCAGAAACAATTGTACACCGTGTTGGGATAGGGCAGTGACTCTTCCTTATTGCTTGGTTCAGATCTTTGGGATCCAAGCAAATGCTTAGCCATCCGTTTGGCTTCTCTCTCACCAATCACATGATGAGCTGAAAGAAATATACTTGATGAAGTTTCAGCATTTTGAGTGAAAAGTGATTTCATTTCTATCTTAATGGAATAATAAAATATAACATGATGGCACTGGGTTGACTGTGAGTAAAATGCCAAACATTTTAAATGTAGAATTCGATTGAAAAATCAACCTGAATTGATGCCAGAGAGAGAACCAAATGAGTGAAATATGTGAAAACAGAATGGCAGCGGCTGCAGCAATAAACACATAAAGCTCCAGCACATGATAAATTGGAAGACTGATGGTGTTGTCGCGGCATTTGAGAAGTGCCAACAAAGTGATATTCAGTAGCTTTCTAAAGGGCACGAGAGAAGAAACAGTCAGCCTTTTGTGTGCAGGAGAGGAAGGGTTACATTTCTTTAATAGCTGAGTGAAGATAATGGGAATGGCCTTCTGAGAAATTCAGCACACGCCTCCAGTTCAAGTAATTTTGCATATTTCCACCAAACCACAGAAACAGTGTTACACAGATGTGTCATCCGGGAGTGCTATTTTTAAAGAATGCCTGATAACCTTCTTGCACCGCGGGTGACTGACAATCCAGTTTCTCTTTCGCTATCCACCGTTGCTGCCAGCCGGTAATTATCAAAAAATATGTATTTTATTTCAACTTCTCCCATTTCACGCATAATACAAAGCAAGACGACACAACCAAACAAAATCACCCCATTCCCACATACAACCCCCCAGAACCTAACCCCACCCCTCCCAAAAACCTAACACTCCCCCCCCCCCAACAATTAACATGACCAGCTCTTTGAAATACACAATAAATGGCTGCCACCTTCAGTAAAACCCCTCAATTGGTCCCCCCACGATGTACGTGACTTTCTCAAGGTATAGGAATGCCATGAGATCTCCCAGCCACACTGAGGCATTGGGAGGAGAAGCTGACCTCCACCCCATGTAGGGCAGCACGGCAGCACAGTGAGTAGCACTGTTGCTTCATAGCTCCAGGGTCCCAGGTTCGATTCCCGGCTTGGGTCACTGTCTATGTGAAGTCTGCACGTTCTCCCCGTATCTGCATGGGTTTGCCCCACAAGTCCCAAAAGACATGTTAGGTAATTTGAACATTCTGAATTCTCCCTGTGTACCTGAACATGCGCTGGAATGTGGCAACTAGGGGCTTTTCACAGTAACTTCATTGTAGTGTTAATGTAAGCCTACTTGTGACAATAAAGATTGTTAAAAAATATCAACACTCCTCCCTGAGCAATCAGCGGGGCGAAGGCCAGGGCATCGAATTCAACCAAAACATTTCTGAGGGTCATTTTGAGCGCTTTTGGCAGGGTGTTTCCCATCAGCAGTTTGTGTTATCACACCGGTATTTAACCACACTTTGATATTTTATTGTCTTTGGGGAGTTTTTCCCTGATTCAAGGCGCGATTTTACAGCCACGCTGCTGAAAGGCTGCTTGCCATGGCGTAGCATGGTCGATAGAAGCCGGGAAATCCCGTTCCCGGGATCTACCCGGCTCGCAATACCTCGCTAGATCTAACACGGTCTTGCGAGATGTTGCGATGTAAATCCTGCCCATTGTGGGAGGGATCACTTTTAAGCAAATCTGCATATTAGAGCGAGACAGCTAGTCTCACTTTAATGTGCAAATTCCCAAGGTACCTGAGGTGTGGGATCAGTCTCCTTCGACTTGGAGACTTCCGGTGAACACAGTTCAGTGCTGATCTTCACAAACGGAACAGCATTTGTGGGGGTCTCCCAGGGGATCGGTGGCCCCCAGGTGCATGTGCTTTGGGCAGGGTGGCACCCTGGCACTGCAAGGTTCCCAAGTGGTGCTAGCAAGGGCACTACCATTGTGCCAGGTTGGTGGTGCCAAGCTGCCATTTGTTTGCAGTGTTTCTTGGCACTGTGAGTGCTAGGAAATAGGTGGATAAATGTGCTTGCTATGGGATTTTGTCCCTATTTAGTAAAATTGTGCCCTCAGAAATTCTTTCTGCAATGGGGAGCTGAACCAGCTCCTCAGCCATTGGGCTGCCATTTTGAAAGGGTGCCCCAATCTCTAAGTGACCTTGAGAGTCCCCCCCCCTCCCCCCCCCCCAACCACAGACAATATCATCCCCCAAAAACATGGCATTTCACCACAGCCACCCCCAAGTGAGGTCACCCAGCTATGGGGTCGGTGAGGGCCCCCCTTTTCAGGCCTCCCTGCCCCCCCCTCTTTTGGCCCCTTCACATTCCTCCCCCCCCCCCCCAACCTTTATGAGACTTCTTCATACCCACCCTTCACCCGCCCCCCCCCCCCAAACTTCATACCTCCCCTCAACCCACCTGTGAGAGGCATGACCCTCTCAGGTCCAGAACCTTGTCAGTGTCACTCTGGCCATGTCCCTGTCTGCCTGGCAGTGCCACCTGGGCACCCTGGCAGTGCCAAGATGCCAGTCTGGCAGGGCCAGGCTGCACAGGTGCCAGAAAGAGAGCCATGGTGTCACCCTACCTAGTCCCCAGCCATGCCACGCAAGAGTGTCCAAACCCTTGGGAAACCTCCCAGGTACAGTCACTCCTGGTCCACTTTTGTGTGGCAGTACTAAATGGTGCCCGGGTGAGGCCTCGCTGGGGAAAACGTTAATTCCAGGTGCCAGAAGAATCCAAGTTTGCAGACGACACTAAGATGGGTGGTAAAGCAAAAAGTGCAGAGGATACTGGAAGTCTGCAGAGGGATTTGGACAGGCTAAGTGAATGGGCTAGGTTCTGGCAGATGGAATACAATGTTGACAAATGTGCGGTTATCCATTTTGATCGGAATAACAGCAAAAGGGATTATTATTTAAATGATAAAATATTAAAACATGCTGCTGTGCAGAGAGACCTGGGTGTGCTGGTGCATGAGTCGCAAAAGTTGGTTTACAGGTGCAACAGGTGATTAAGAAGGCAAATGGAATTTTGACCTTCATTGCTAGAGGGATGGATTTTAAGACTAGGGAGGTTCTGCTGCAATTGTATAAGGTGTTAGTGAGGCCATACCTGGAGTATTGTGTTCAGTGGTGGTCTCCTTACCTGAGAAAGGATGTACTGGCAGTGGAGGGTGTGCAGAGGAGATTCACCAGGTTAATCCCAGAGTTGAGGGAATTGGATTACGAGGAGAGGTTTAGTAGACTGGGACTGTACTCGTTGGAATTTAGAAGGATGTGGGGGGGATCTTATAGAAACATATAAGATTATGAAGGGAATAGATAGGATAGATGCGGGAGGTTGTTTCCACTGGCGGGCAAAACCAGAACTCGGGGGCATAGCCTCAAAATAAGGGGAAGTAGATTTAGGACTGAGTTTAGGAGGAACTTCTTCATCCAAAGGGTTGTGAATCTATGGAATTCCCTGCCCAGTGAAGCAGTTGAGCAGCTCCTTCATTAAATGGTTTCAAGATAAAGATAGATAGTTTTTTGAAGAATAAAGTGCGGGAAAGTGGAGCTGAGTCCACAAAAGATCAGCCATGATCTCATTGAACGACGGAGCAGGCTCAAAGGGTCAGATGGCCTACTCCTGTTCCTAGTTCTTATGTTCTTATTCCTATCTATCTTGCCCCCAGACAAGAAGGCACACCCTGTGCATCGCTATGGTCCCAAATGGTGCCCACCCCCCACACCCAATGAGGTAGTACGAGCAGTAGCTGCTCGGGGAGGACCCTGCAGAACAGGAGCCTGCCAGTAGGTGACGATGGAGAGCTGGTTGCCTAGCAGGCCGAGGAGGTGGGAAGGAGGCGTCGCATCAGGCCTCGTGTACACGAGAAGCGCCTGTCGTACGAGGACCTGTTGGACTGAGCGTGTCGGCGATGACTGCGACTGTACAGGGAGACCCTGTGACATCTGTGCTAGATCATGCTGCACCTGGAACTGCAGGGGTATGGGGAGGACACCCATTCCTGGTGTCTGTCAAGGTGACGGTTGCCCTGAACCTTTTTGCCATGGGCTTCTCAGGTGCTGAGTGGTGACATATCTGGGATCTCCCAAAACGCTGCGCACAGGTGCATCCGTGTCGTAACAGATACCATTCTGCCCGGGTGGTACAATATATTACATTCGGCATGGACTGAGCCCACCAGGTTGCCTGGGGCAGCGGGATTCGCCGCCATCGCAGTCATGTCCCAAGTCCACAAGATGATCGACAGGTCGTCTGTCAGCGGAGCATGTGAGGGTGCCCTTCATTAATTGGGAGGGATTCCACTCCCTCAATGTGCAGTCGGTGTGTCCACTATCCAGGCAGCGTGCAAGATGCCTTTGTCCTGGCACACCGGACGGTGCCGACACCTTTGAGGTGCTCCCCTAGGTGAGGGGTTGGCTCTTGGGCTGCAAGGGTTATCCGCTGTGGTCATGTCTGGTAAGGCCTCAGACCGACGTGGAGAACCGCTATTACGATGACCATGCAGCGACCTGGGGCATCAGCTAGCGGTGCATCAGCGTGCTGAAGGCACAGATCAAGTGCCTGGACCGCTCTTGTGAGGCTCTCCAGTTCAGCCCAGTGATAGTCCCCCGCACCCTGCTGGCCTGCTGCGTCCTCCACACCATTGCGCTGCAGAGGGGCGGAATGCTGCAGGAGGAGGTGAAGAAACAGTATGCCTCGTCCGATGAGGAGGATGTGGAGCGAGTCCAGGATGGGCAAGACATGGGGCCCAGCCAGGCACAAGAGGCCGATGTGTTTGCTCGTGTCGCCGTGCACAGGACAATATAATGGCCTCCAAGTTCGCCAAATAGGATGCCTGCCCAACGGCAGCTCAATGGTGAACGGTCACACACCGGTTGGCCCTACCATAGGGTGCCCCTATATCACTGGTCTAGGCCCTGCCACCTCCGAGCGCTGCCACTTGGGGTACCCCTGACTGCCCTTCAACAGCCTCACTCCGCACATCAACTTCCCACACAACCGCCCACACCCCACGTCCCCACATTCCCCCCCCCTCCACGTCCAATCCCAACCGACACAGTAACTGTGTCCTAGGCCCTGACACTATGTGCTGCACCTGTTCCCACTCAACTGGTGTCTACTTTTCTGACCTTGTGTGCATTAATGCTCCTTCTCGGTGTTCCCGAGGTGGTACATCAGATGTGCAGGCGGCCTGCAATGTATCCCGGTCTGTGACCTGGCTACCCTTTGGCAGACATCCTCCGCAGTGTCTAGGATGGTCCTGGCAGTCTTCTGGGTGTCACAGGTGGGGTGGTGCCACCCTGCTCTGCCCACTGTTCATCGGATGCGCAAGGCACTGGTGGGGAGGATTCAGAGGTGCTGCAATATTCCAGCACCTCCTTTGCGGGTGTCACCAGCACGGGCCCCATCACCTGCCCCTCCTTCAGGCTGCCCGATGGCTCATGGGTCACTCTTTGGGACTGGGTTGCGGCCAAAGCGAACTCCGGAAGCTCCGCTGTTACCTGGTGCTGTCAGTCCTGGAGGCCCACTCACGTCTCGATGAGGGTCTCCATGGTCACGGCCATGGAGCACAGGGACCATGTCATGTCCCTCTGGGACTAGCTCGAGTCAGCCAGCGCCAGACAAGTGTTTTTGATGCCCGCAGCCATGGCCTGTTGTGATTGGGCAATGCTCTGGAGCGCCGCAGCAATGTCCATGTGGACCTGATTCATAGCTGCCTGTGACATGGCCACCCTGCCCTGTGCCTCAGCTACTTCCGACACACTATTCCCCAGGCCTTGGACATCCTGACCCATGGCCGAAACCTTCTCACCCAAGGCCTCCACTACCGCGCCACCCATGCAGTGTTGGTCTGGGTGGCACGCATGGTCGGCACCACCTCCTGCTTCTGTAGGTGGTTGGACTCCTCCAACTGTACCTGCAGGCACTGGATGGTTGCTGACACCCCCTCATGTAGTCCCCGAATGCGTCTGCATCTCCAACATTGGAGATGTTGCTGGACTGCCCTTTCCGGAAGCGCAAGACCCCTCTGGACAGCATCTAGAACCTGGGTCGAGCTGCCCTTCGACTGTCCACCCCTCGGGTGTTCCTATCTCCACCTGATGTACCACTGCATGTCTGTGTGGTATGCAGAGCTCCAGGAGTCTCTTCATCGGGGGCTTGTGCTGGGTGGATTGTGGTCGTCCTCTGGGGGGACGGTTGTGTGAGACGGGGGTGGTGCCAAGGGCACAGAGCTGGTGACTCACCATGTCTGGCCAAGGAGCGTTCCCATCCCAACCCAACACTGCCAATGGGCTGCCTGGTGTGGGCTATATGGGGCAGGAGGGAGGGGGGGGCGTGATGGGTATGGGATGTGCGGGGCGGAGGTGGTATCAGGGGCATGGAGCTGGTGACTCAACCCAGCCGTCCTGAGTAGATTGCAGCTATTTCCGGTACTACCACCCGGTCCTTGTGGCGGGGCCCATGCAGCTCACAGCCCCTGCGCCCAAGCCCATTTGACATCTGAGTGTGGCAGCCTCCTTTTCACCCTGGGGAACAGGGTGCCTTGCCTCTCCTCGACGGCATTTAGCAATATTTCCAGCTCTGCATCTGCGAATCTCAGGTCGCTCTATGGGGTGACATTTTCTTGGCGGTAATGAGTGTGGGGAGTGGAGTGCTTATATGCCGCTCCAGTTTGTCAGGCTTTCCAGTGACAATCCAGACCACAGCGGTCCCGACACTGGCTTGAGTTGGAATTGCACTTCCGGTGACGGGGATGTGCTAAGTGGCCGCACATCAGGTGGCTTTTCTTCTGCGAACCTGAAAAGTGTCACTTTTTGCTCATAAAACACCCACAAACAAGACAAATGCACACCACTAACAAAGCACAGGAGGAAAGGATGCCAAACAACAGCCAGTCCAGAGGACGAGTAGAGACCAGGATTAGAAAAAACCTGGACAAACAGCGAACTACCAAATCGGCCGACGCACACGGTGGCAAAACCCTTTTGGGGAGCTGGTTGCCGCCAACTGCTAGGGGTTAAGGGAGGGGGAAGGTGAGGGGGTTGGTTGGGGGAGTTGGGGGGGCTGGGATTTTGTTTGGGTTGATTTTATTTTGTAAACGTTATGTGTTTTGTATATTTTATTGTTACTATGTTAAAATTTGAATTAAATTTTTTTTAAAGAAATCTCGGCAAAATGTTCATCTTGACTGACTGAACCCTGCCTACCAAGGACAGAGGAAGATTGTCCCACTTCTGCAGATCAGTCCTGATCCTGCGTACCAAGCTCATTTAGTTCAGCTTACGGAGCTGGGCCCAATATTGAGCGACCTGAACCCTCAGATATCTAAAGTTGAGGCCAGCCAACCGGAATGATAATACCCTCAGATTTTTGCCCCTCCGCGGGTTATAACCGGGACGCACTCACTATTTTCCAAATTTAACTTGTATCCTAAAAAAGACCCAAAGAGCCTTAGCAGCCCCATTGTATCACTCATGTGGGATCGGGTGCCTTATTATTCCAGTTTAATAAAGGTGAGGGGAGCCAGACGAATAAAACAAAGAAGACGTTTATTTATAATACATATTATTTACAAAGGGGCTCAGTTGAACCTTATCGAGTCCTCTCTCCCTGTCGGTTGGTTCCTGTCTGGCCGACCTTTATACATCATGGTTATCAGCCCCGTAGTTAGCGAGGATGCTCATATTCCTCAAGCAACATGGGGAAAACAGTTGGTCCCGCCCCGTATGCCCTGTGCAGGTAATTACACCCAAAACCCAGCAGCTATCTGAAAACCAGGGGCGTCATTCTCCGACCCCCCCGCCGGGTCGGAGAATGGCCGTTGGCCGCCGTGAATCCCGCCCCCGCCCCCGCCGAAGTCTCCGAAGGGAGAAAAGTCGGCGGGGCGTTAATGGCGCCGCTGCCGCGGAGAATGTCACGGGTCTGCGCAAGGCAGCCGATTTTCGGCCTGCCGATATTCTCCCTTCCGGATGGGCCGAAGTCCCGTCGACGTGATGACCGTTCACGTCGACGTGAATCAAACCTGCTTTTCATCGGCGTGACCCGGTGCTCCAGGCTCACGCCGACCAGCGAGGAGGTGAGTGACGGCCTGGGGGGTTGGCTCTGGGCAGGAAATGGCGTGGCCGCAGACTGATTGCGTGAGGAGAGGTGTGTCTCGGCTTGTGTGTGTGTGTGTGCGGCGGGGGGGGGGGGGTGGTTAGAGTAGGCTGGGCTCCGGGGGAGTGCCGGGAGGGGGTCCGTGCCGGGGTGGAGGTTGGGGGTTGTGGAGGGGGTCCGTGCCAGGGTGGAGGTTGGGGGGGGGGTCCGTGCTGGGGTGGAGGTTGGGGGGGGGGTCCGTGCCGGGGTGGAGGTTGGGGGGGGGGTCCGTGCTGGGGTGGAGGTTGGGGGGGGGGTCCGTGCCGGGGTGGAGGTTGGGGAGGGGGTCCGTGCCGGGGTGGAGGTTGGGGGGGGGTCCGTGCTGGGGTGGAGGTTGGGGAGGGGGTCCGTGCCGGGGTGGAGGTTGGGGAGGGGGTCCGTGCCGGGGTGGAGGTTGGGGGGGGGTCCGTGCCGGGGTGGAGGTTGGGGAGGGGGTCCGTGCCGGGGTGGAGGTTGGGGAGGGGGTCCGTGCCGGGGTGGAGGTTGGGGAGGGGGTCCGTGCCGGTGTGGAGGTTGGGGGGGGGTCCGTTCTGGGGTGGAGGTTGGGGGTTGGGGAGGGGGTCCGTGCCGTGGTGGAGGTTGGGGGGGGGGTCCGTGCTGGGGTGGAGGTTGGGGGCTGGGGAGGGGGTCCGTGCCGGGGTGGAGGTTGGGGGGGGGGTCCGTGCTGGGGTGGAGGTTGGGTGTTGGGGAGGGTGTCCGTGCCGGGGTGGAGGTTGGGGGGGGGGGTCCGTGCTGGGGTGGAGGTTGGGGGTTGGGGAGGGGGTCCGTGCCGGGGTGGAGGTTGGGGGGGGGGTCCGTGCTGGGGTGGAGGTTGGGGGTTGGGGAGGGGGTCCGTGCCGGGGTGGAGGTTGGGGGGGGGGTCCGTGCTGGGGTGGAGGTTGGGGGTTGGGGAGGGGGTCCGTGCCGGGGTGGAGGTTGGGTGGGGGGTCCGTGCTGGGCGTGGAGGTTGGGGAGGGGGTCCGTGCCGGGGTGGAGGTTGGGGAGGGGGTCCGTGCCGGGGTGGAGGTTGGGGGGGGTCCGTGCTGGGGTGGAGGTTGGGGGTTGGGGAGGGGGTCCGTGCCGGGGTGGAGGTTGGGGGGGGGTCCGTGCTGGGGTGGAGGTTGGGGGTTGGGTAGGGGGTCCGTGCTGGGGTGGAGGTTGGGGGGGGGTCCGTGCTGGGGTGGAGGTTGGGGGTTGGGGAGGGGGTCCGTGCCGGGGTGGAGGTTGGGGGGGGTCCGTGCTGGGGTGGAGGTTGGGGGTTGGGGAGGGGGTCCGTGCCGGGGTGGAGGTTGGGGGGGGGTCCGTGCTGGGGTGGAGGTTGAGGAGGGGGTCCGTGCCGGGGTGGGTGATGGGAGGGCAAATGAGTTGGTCCACCTGTACATGACTCATTCGTGTTGTCGCGTTCATCCATCCCCGGCATTTACGAGGGACGCCATCCCCGGCTGAGGGGCTGGTTGCTGGGCGACAGGGGCTACCCATTACGATCGTGGCTGATGACGCCTATACGGAGGCTACGCAATGAGGCGGAGAACGGCTACAATGATGCCCATGTAGCGACAAGGGGAGTGATCGAGAGGTGCTTTGGCGTGCTGAAGATGCGTTTCAGGTGCCTGGACCTCTCTGGGGGCGCCCTCCAGTATCGGTCAGATAGGGTCGGCCGCATCATTGTGGTGTGCTGCGTCCTGCACAACATAGCCCAGCAGAGGGGCGATGTGCCGCAGGCAGAGGAGGGCGGAGTGGAGGAGCAGCAGGAAGAGGCCCAGTCCTCCCCAGATGAGGGGGATGGGGGCAATGGTCAGGGCAGACGGGGTAGACACAGGCGGGTGGCTGTCCACCGTTACCGGCTGGCCCAGCGGGCACAGGACAGACTGATAGACGCCCGCTTCACTGACTAGATGGGCGTGGGAATCGGGTAGTATGGCCACAGACCGCACACCATGACAACAGCCGACCACCCACACCCCCCACCCATCCACCCACCCAGCACCCTCACCCCCCTCCTCAACCCCACACACCCCACCCGCATGCACACCACCCCCCCACCCCCAATTGCCGATCCACCGGCGGCACAACGGGCCGGGCTCACCCAGTTGCGGGTGGACGCGTGTCTATCGCAGGCCATGGAGGATGATGACAACCCGCCTCCAATGAGCTCCTGGCTCTACATCGTTGGACTATGTCTGACCCATGGCCACAGTACCACCATCCAGCCGGACCATCCCTGCATGCGGCTGTGACACTGCAGCGCACGGTCCCGTCCTCTGCCCGGAGGATGTTGATGGCGGCCCAGGGGGAAGGGGGCAGACTCACCTGGGGCTGAGGTAAGACCACCCGTCACACACACACTTGCGCTCAACGTACATGACACGCCCGCACACTTTGGACAGAGCACAAAGGCAGAACCAAAGGAGTTCATGCACGTGCCCTAGCCCCTAAAACTCATCTGTGCCCTGCACCCGTGCCAACTTACTCAGTGTCTAATTGTTTGGCCTTACGGGCCCTTTGACTACGTCTACGTGGTTCCCCAGACGGTACAGCAGAACTGGAGGTGGACTCCTGTGATTCCTGCCCTCTGACACCGGATCCCTTTGGCGGCCGTTTCCTGAGGCGTCCTGGCCTAGATGGGCCAGGCTGCGGCCCGGGCGACTGGGATGGCGAGCTGCCAGCCTGTCCTGCCCGTTGCCCACCCGATGCACCTGGGACGGAAGGGGGGGAGTCCGAGGTGTCGCGCTGTACCGGGACCTCCCCTACAGAGGGAGCCGGGACGGACCACACCAGCTCCTCCTCCCTCGGGGTGCCCGATGGCCCCCAGGCCTCTACATGGGTGGGGGATGCGAACGGACTGGCCATCCGACGCGCCCCCGACATCTGGCGCTGCCAGTCCTGGAGGCCCGTGCTGGTATCGACAGGGGTCTGCAGGTTTGCAGCCATGGAGCCCAGGGGGTTGTCGAACCCTGTCTGCGACAGTCGACGCCAGCTCGCACATGGCCACTGGCGCCGATGCCCTCAGCGATGGCCTGCTGAGACTGGGCCATGGCCTGCAGAGACTGGGCCATGGCCTGCAGAGACTGGGCTATGGCCTGCTGAGACTGGGCCATGGCCTGCTGAGACTGGGCCATGGCCTGCTGAGACTGGGCTATGGCGTTGAGCGCCTCTGCCATCTGGCGCTGGCACTGGCTCATGGCCTCCTGTGAGAGGGCAGCCATTTCCTGGGCCACAGACGCCGCCTGCACGGAAGGCCCCAGGCCTCGCAAACCGTTCCCCATGTCTGACACCGTCGCACCCATTGCCTCCACCGCGGACGCCACCCGTGCGGTGTCAGCCTGGGTGGCACGCATGACCGGGACCACTCCCAGCTCCTGGACGCGGGTGGACTCCTCCACCTGCGACCGCAGCCGCCGCAAGCCACCCGTCACCCGATTCGCTCGTCTCCGTGTCGGTGGTTGCATCGGATCTATGTGTGGGTGTGGTAACTGCAGGAACCCGGGATCCATCTGGGCGGCAGATGTTCGCTTGGCCTGGGCTGCCCTCCGACCGCCCGGTCCCTCTGCTGCTCCTACCTCCACCTGCTGTACCGGGACGGCTGTGTTGTGCGCACCAGTGAGTGTACCAGACGCCTCATCACTAAAGTGCCCAACCGTGGTGAGTGTTTCTGCGATGGTGGAGGGTGTTGGTGACAGCAGTGGCGTTGTGTCGTGCTCTTCGTCCCACTCTGAGTCCATGGCACTTTGGGGTGGGGGTTCGTCTCCACCCATCCACTCTGAGTCACTGTCCGGTATTTCGTCTTCCCGGGTAGGGGTGTCCTGGGTAGTGCTGTCCCGGGTAGTGCTGTCCCGGGTAGTGCTGTCCCGGGTAGGGGTGTCCTGGGTAGTGGTGTCCCGGGTAGGGGTGTCCTGGATAGTGGTGTCCTGGGTAGTGGTGTCCTGGCTCGGATGTGACGGGGGCCTGTGGCTGCCCCCCTCATCGCTGGGTGGTCGCTCCCACACGTGACGGGGGTGTCGTCTCCCTGTTGCTCCAGGTCTCTCCGTCTCCCGTGGTGTGCGAGGGGCATCCTGCGGGCGTCGCATGCTGGAGGGTGCGGGTCTCTCCGTCTCCTGTGGTCTCCGAGGGGCATCCTGCGGGCGGTCTGCATCTGCGGGGATGGGTGCCTGGACGTTTGGTCCTGCGATACACAATGAAGCATGCATGGTTAGACATCAGGCAGTGATCAGGTGATACGGGGGAGGGGGATATAGGGGAGGGGGGATATGGGGACGGGCTGTTGGTGGCTCACTTGCTCGTGGGGCCCCGACCTCTGCATCAGCAACCTCCCGGTCCTCAGGTCCGCCAGCCAGTTCCAGGGCCCTTTCCTCGTGTACGGTCAGTGGCCTCTCATCAGCGGGCCCTCCTCCAGTCCTCACATGCTCCCTATTGTTGTGTGCGCGCTTCTCCTGGGGGGGGGGGGGGGTGGTGGCAGGGGTAAAAGGCAACAGTGTTAGGCAGGTATATGAATGCACGCCATCGGTTGCGCGTGCATTGCAGAGGTTAAGGTTAGGGCTGGATTCACTTGGGGATATGGGGGATATGGGGGAGGGGGGATATGGGGGAGGGGGGGATATGGGGGAGGGGGGATATGGGGGATATGGGGGAGGGGGGATATGGGGAGGGGGGATATGGGGGAGGGGGGATATGGGGGAGGGGGGATATGGGGGAGGGGGGATATGGGGGATATGGGGGAGGGGGGATATGGGGAGGGGGGATATGGGGGAGGGGGGGCTATGGGGGAGGGGGGATATGGGGGATATGGGGGAGGGGGGATATGGGGGAGGGGGGATATGGGGGATATGGGGGAGGGGGGATATGGGGAGGGGGGATATGGGGGAGGGGGATATGGGGGATATGGGGGAGGGGGGATATGGGGGAGGGGGGATATGGGGGATATGGGGAGGGGGGATATGGGGGATATGGGGAGGGGGGATATGGGGGAGGGGGGATATGGGGGGTATGGGGGAGGGGGGATATGGGGGATATGGGGGAGGGGGGATATGGGGGAGGGGGGATATGGGGGATATGGGGGAGGGGGGATATGGGGAGGGGGGATATGGGGGAGGGGGGTATGGGGGAGGGGGGATATGGGGGAGGGGGGATATGGGGGATATGGGGGAGGGGGGATATGGGGGAGGGGGGATATGGGGGATATGGGGGAGGGGGGATATGGGGAGGGGGGATATGGGGGAGGGGGGATATGGGGGAGGGGGGATATGGGGGAGGGGGGATATGGGGGATATGGGGAGGGGGATATGGGGGAGGGGGGATATGGGGGAGGGGGGGCTATGGGGGAGGGGGGATATGGGGGATATGGGGGAGGGGGGATATGGGGGAGGGGGGATATGGGGGAGGGGGGATATGGGGGATATGGGGGAGGGGGGATATGGGGAGGGGGATATGGGGAGGGGGGATATGGGGGAGGGGGGATATGGGGGATATGGGGGAGGGGGGATATGGGGGAGGGGGGAATATGGGGGATATGGGGGAGGGGGGATATGGGGGAGGGGGGATATGGGGGAGGGGGGATATGGGGGAGGGGGGATATGGGGGATATGGGGGAGGGGGGATATGGGGGAGGGGGGATATGGGGGAGGGGGGATATGGGGGATATGGGGGAGGGGGGATATGGGGGATATGGGGAGGGGGGGGATATGGGGGATATGGGGGAGGCTCACCCTGCCTGCTCTGACGAGGTCGTTCACCTTCTTGTGGCACTGGGTGCCTGTCCGTGGTGTTAGGGCCACAGCGGTGACGGCCTCTGCCACCTCCCTCCACAGACGCCGGCTGTGGCGTGGGGCAACTCTGCGGCCGTGCCCGGGATACAGGGCGTCCCTCCTCTGCTCCACCGCATCCAGGAGCGCCTCCACATCGCGTGACTCGAACCTCGGGGCTGAGCGACGGCCAGCCATCAAGTCGGGTGTTGCGGTCGGCTGTTCCGGTCGGGTGGGGGGGAGCTGCGCGGCCTTATGAGCCGTCACGCCGTGCAGCGTCATACGGGGGATATGGGGACGGGCTGTTGGTGGTACGGGGGAGGGGGATATAGGGGAGGGGGGATATGGGGACGGGCTGTTGGTGGCTCACTTGCTCGTGGGGCCCCGACCTCTGCATCAGCAACCTCCCGGTCCTCAGGTCCGCCAGCCAGTTCCAGGGCCCTTTCCTCGTGTACGGTCAGTGGCCTCTCATCAGCGGGCCCTCCTCCAGTCCTCACATGCTCCCTATTGTTGTGTGCGCGCTTCTCCTGGGGGGGGGGGGGTGGTGGCAGGGGTAAAAGGCAACAGTGTTAGGCAGGTATATGAATGCACGCCATCGGTTGCGCGTGCATTGCAGAGGTTAAGGTTAGGGCTGGATTCACTTGGGGATATGGGGGAGGGGGGATATGGGGGAGGGGGGGATATGGGGGAGGAGGGATATGGGGGATATGGGGGAGGGGGGATATGGGGAGGGGGGATATGGGGGAGGGGGGATATGGGGGAGGGGGGATATGGGGGAGGGGGGATATGGGGGATATGGGGGAGGGGGGATATGGGGAGGGGGGATATGGGGGAGGGGGGGCTATGGGGGAGGGGGGATATGGGGGAGGGGGGATATGGGGGAGGGGGGATATGGGGGATATGGGGGAGGGGGGATATGGGGAGGGGGGATATGGGGGAGGGGGATATGGGGGATATGGGGGAGGGGGGATATGGGGGAGGGGGGATATGGGGGATATGGGGAGGGGGGATATGGGGGATATGGGGAGGGGGGATATGGGGGAGGGGGGATATGGGGGGTATGGGGGAGGGGGGATATGGGGGATATGGGGGAGGGGGGATATGGGGGAGGGGGGATATGGGGGATATGGGGGAGGGGGGATATGGGGAGGGGGGATATGGGGGAGGGGGGTATGGGGGAGGGGGGATATGGGGGAGGGGGGATATGGGGGAGGGGGGATATGGGGGAGGGGGGATATGGGGGATATGGGGGAGGGGGGATATGGGGAGGGGGGGATATGGGGGAGGGGGGATATGGGGGAGGGGGGATATGGGGGAGGGGGGATATGGGGGATATGGGGAGGGGGATATGGGGGAGGGGGGATATGGGGGAGGGGGGCTATGGGGGAGGGGGGATATGGGGGATATGGGGGAGGGGGGATATGGGGGAGGGGGGATATGGGGAGGGGGGATATGGGGGATATGGGGGAGGGGGGATATGGGGAGGGGGGATATGCGGAGGGGGGATATGGGGGAGGGGGGATATGGGGGATATGGGGGAGGGGGGATATGGGGGAGGGGGGAATATGGGGGATATGGGGGAGGGGGGATATGGGGGAGGGGGGATATGGGGGAGGGGGGATATGGGGGAGGGGGGATATGGGGGATATGGGGGAGGGGGGATATGGGGGAGGGGGGATATGGGGGAGGGGGGATATGGGGGATATGGGGGAGGGGGGATATGGGGGATATGGGGAGGGGGGATATGGGGGATATGGGGGAGGCTCACCCTGCCTGCTCTGACGAGGTCGTTCACCTTCTTGTGGCACTGGGTGCCTGTCCGTGGTGTTAGGGCCACAGCGGTGACGGCCTCTGCCACCTCCCTCCACAGACGCCGGCTGTGGCGTGGGGCAACTCTGCGGCCGTGCCCGGGATACAGGGCGTCCCTCCTCTGCTCCACCGCATCCAGGAGCGCCTCCACATCGCGTGACTCGAACCTCGGGGCTGAGCGACGGCCAGCCATCAAGTCGGGTGTTGCGGTCGGCTGTTCCGGTCGGGTGGGGGGGAGCTGCGCGGCCTTATGAGCCGTCACGCCGTGCAGCGCGTATGACGCTGCACGGCGTGAACCACTGCGCAAGCGCGGATCCCATTACGTCGCTGCTAGCCCATTTCGGGCCGCGGACTATCGGCCCATTTTTATGACGTGACGCAAGTGGGATTTGCGCCGTTTTTTGCGCCGATCGGCGGAGTTTCCGCCGATAACGGAGAATTTCGCCCCAGATTCTGAAATTAGCTGCAAGTCATCAAGCAGCCAAAGGACTTATGTTCTGTGTTATGGCTGCAGTAAAGATGCACACAGAACACCTAGTTCTTCACTAGCAAGATAGTTGATTAACAAATGAACATGTGCAAAGGTAATTAAAGAAACTATAATACAAACGGTAATGATTAGTGAATTCTCCTGGAGCTACTTCTAATGTGACTGTCCTCTGATACGACTTACTACCAACTTCCCGATTTGTGGAGTCACATGGTGGATCACCATCCCCACCTGCTCGTCGGAGGTTGTACATCCAATTATATACATTGCTCTCCATCTGCATATCACGCCATCCCCCTTCCTTTGGAAATGTGAATGTTTAACAAATATAACTGTGTTTTACAAAACATGATGTGCACACAGTTCAAACGTGTCCCTTGTACACAGTTCATTACACGTTCAGTTTTTCAGGTTAACGACATCTTCTTACTGGCCTCCTGAACCTTGACCGAATACGTGACCTTGTTTCATCTTTCAAAAGACCGGTTTTCTGGCTGGTCTTTGAGTCACCAACTCTTTCAGCATTTTGAAGCAATGCTTCCTACTCTGTTTGTGTTCTTGTATATTGACCTTATTGCTGATGCTTATGTCTTCACTGCCATGGCTGCTATCCGGTTGACCAACTGTGTCCTCGACTCTTCTCTTATCCTTCCTTCCCTTTTTCATAATCAGCTCTTTCCTTCTTTTCTTCTTAGCTTTAGTGGCATCATCCCATGAGGTTGCTGCAGTTCACACGCACATCTGCCTGTGCATCATTCTTGCTACTGGTCTCGGCCAAGAGATTAGCTGCTTCTGGATCCCTTGCTGCAATGGCTGCTTCTGGATCCCTTGCTGCAATGGCTGCTTCTGGATCCCTTGCTGCAATGACTGCTTCTGGATCCCTTGCTGCAATGGCTGCTTCTGGATCCCTTGCTGCAATGACTGCTTCTGGATCCCTTGCTGCAATGGCTGCTTCTGGATCCCTTGCTGCAATTGCTGCTTCTGGATCCCTTGCTGCAATTGCTTCTTCTGGAACCCTTGCTGCAATGACTGCTTCTGGATACCTTGCTGCAATGGCTGCTTCTGGATCCCTTGCTACAATTGCTGCTTCTGGATCCCTTGCTGCAATGGCTGCTTCTGGATCCCTTGCTGAAATTGCTGCTTCTGGATCCCTTGCTGCAATGGCTGCTTCTGGATCCCTTGCTGCAATGGCTGCTTCTGGATACCTTGCTGCAATGGCTGCTTCTGGATCCCTTGCTGCAATGGCTGCTTCTGGATCTCTTGCTGCAATGGCTGCTTCTGGATCTCTTGCTGCAATGGCTGCTTCTGGATCCCTTGCTGCAATTGCTGCTTCTGGATCCCTTGCTGCAATGGCTGCTTCTGGATCCCTTGCTGCAATGGCTGCTTCTGGATCCCTTGCTGCAATGACTGCTTCTGGATCCCTTGCTGCAATGACTGCTTCTGGATCCCTTGCTGCAATGGCTGCTTCTGCATCCCTTGCTGCAATGGCTGCTTCTGGATCCCTTGCTGCAATGGCTGCTTCTGGATCTCTTGCTGCAATGACTGCTTCTGGATCCCTTGCTGCAATGAGTGCTTCTGGATCTCTTGCTGCAATGGCTGCTTCTGGATCTCTTGCTGCAATGACTGCTTCTGGATCCCTTGCTGCAATTGCTGCTTCTGGATCCCTTGCTGCAATGGCTGCTTCTGGATCCCTTGCTGCAATTGCTGCTTCTGGATCCCTTGCTGCAATGACTGCTTCTGGATCCCTTGCTGCAATGGCTGCTTCTGGATCCCTTGCTGCAATTGCTGCTTCTGGATCCCTTGCTGCAATTGCTGCTTCTGGACCTCTTGCTGCAATGGCTGCTTCTGGATCCCTTGCTGCAATGGCTGCTTCTGGATCCCTTGCTGCAATGACTGCTTCTGGATCCCTTGCTGCCATGGCTGCTTCTGGATCCCTTGGTGCAATGACTGCTTCTGGGTCCCTTGCTGCAATGGCTGCTTCTGGATCCCTTGCTGCAATGGCTGCTTCTGGATCCCTTGCTGCAATGGCTGCTTCTGGATCCCTTGCTGCAATTGCTGCTTCTGGATCCCTTGCTGCAATCGCTGCTTCTGGATCCCTTGCTGCAATAGCTGCTTCTGGATCCCTTGCTGCAATTGCTGCTTCTGGATCCCTTGCTGCAATGGCTGCTTCTGGATCCCTTGCTGCAATTGCTGATTCTGGATCCCTTGCTGCAATTGCTGCTTCTGGATCCCTTGCTGCAATGGCTGCTTCTGGATCCCTTGCTGCAATTGCTGCTTCTGGATCCCTTGCTGCAATGGCTGCTTCTGGATCCCTTACTGCAATGGCTGCTTCTGGATCCCTTGCTGCAATGGCTGCTTCTGGATCCCTTGCTGCAATGACTGCTTCTGGATCCCTTGCTGCAATGGCTGCTTCTGGATCCCTTGCTGCAATTGCTGCTTCTGGATCCCTTGCTGCAATGGCTGCTTCTGGATCCCTTGCTGCAATGGCTGCTTCTGGATCCCTTGCTGCAATGGCTGCTTCTGGATCCCTTGCTGCAATGGCTGCTTCTGGATCTCTTGCTGCAATGACTGCTTCTGGAATACTTGCTGCAATGACTGCTTCTGGATCCCTTGCTGCAATGGCTGCTTCTGGATCCCTTGCTGCAATGGCTGCTTCTGGATCCCTTGCTGCAATTTCTGCTTCTGGATCCCTTGCTGCAATTGCTGCTTCTGGATCCCTTGCTGCAATTGCTGCTTCTGGATCCCTTGCTGCAATGGCTGCTTCTGGATCCCTTGCTGCAATGGCTGCTTCTGGATCCTTTGCTGCCATGGCTGCTTCTGGATCCCTTGCTGCAATTGCTGCTTCTGGATCCCTTGCTGCAATGGCTGCTTCTGGATCCCTTGCTGCAATGGCTGCTTCTGGATCTCTTGCTGCAATGGCTGCTTCTGGATCCCTTGCTGCAATGGCTGCTTCTGGATCCCTTGCTGCAATTGCTGCTTCTGGATCCCTTGCTGCAATGACTGCTTCTGGATCCCTTGCTGCAATGGCTGCTTCTGGATCCCTTGCTGCAATTGCTGCTTCTGGATCCCTTGCTGCAATTGCTGCTTCTGGACCTCTTGCTGCAATGGCTGCTTCTGGATCCCTTGCTGCAATGGCTGCTTCTGGATCCCTTGCTGCAATGACTGCTTCTGGATCCCTTGCTGCCATGGCTGCTTCTGGATCCCTTGGTGCAATGACTGCTTCTGGGTCCCTTGCTGCAATGGCTGCTTCTGGATCCCTTGCTGCAATGGCTGCTTCTGGATCCCTTGCTGCAATGGCTGCTTCTGGATCCCTTGCTGCAATTGCTGCTTCTGGATCCCTTGCTGCAATCGCTGCTTCTGGATCCCTTGCTGCAATGGCTGCTTCTGGATCCCTTGCTGCAATTGCTGCTTCTGGATCCCTTGCTGCAATGGCTGCTTCTGGATCCCTTGCTGCAATTGCTGATTCTGGATCCCTTGCTGCAATTGCTGCTTCTGGATCCCTTGCTGCAATGGCTGCTTCTGGATCCCTTGCTGCAATTGCTGCTTCTGGATCCCTTGCTGCAATGGCTGCTTCTGGATCCCTTGCTGCAATGGCTGCTTCTGGATCCCTTGCTGCAATGGCTGCTTCTGGATCCCTTGCTGCAATGACTGCTTCTGGATCCCTTGCTGCAATGGCTGCTTCTGGATCCCTTGCTGCAATGGCTGCTTCTGGATCCCTTGCTGCAATGGCTGCTTCTGGATCCCTTGCTGCAATGGCTGCTTCTGGATCTCTTGCTGCAATGACTGCTTCTGGAATACTTGCTGCAATGACTGCTTCTGGATCCCTTGCTGCAATGGCTGCTTCTGGATCCCTTGCTGCAATGGCTGCTCTGGATCCCTTGCTGCAATTTCTGCTTCTGGATCCCTTGCTGCAATTGCTGCTTCTGGATCCCTTGCTGCAATTGCTGCTTCTGGATCCCTTGCTGCAATGGCTGCTTCTGGATCCTTTGCTGCCATGGCTGCTTCTGGATCCCTTGCTGCAATTGCTGCTTCTGGATCCCTTGCTGCAATGGCTGCTTCTGGATCCCTTGCTGCAATGGCTGCTTCTGGATCTCTTGCTGCAATGGCTGCTTCTGGATCCCTTGCTGCAATTGCTGCTTCTGGACCTCTTGCTGCAATGGCTGCTTGTGGATCCCTTGCTGCAATGGCTGCTTCTGGATCCCTTGCTGCAATGCTGCTTCTGGATCCCTTGCTGCCATGGCTGCTTCTGGATCCCTTGCTGCAATTGCTGCTTCTGGATCTCTTGCTGCAATGGCTGCTTCTGGATCCCTTGCTGCAATGGCTGCTTCTGGATCCCTTGCTGCAATTGCTGCTTCTGGATCCCTTGCTGCAATGGCTGCTTCTGGATCTCCTGCTGCAATGGCTGCTTCTGGATCCCTTGCTGCCATGGCTGCTTCTGGATCCCTTGCTGCAATGGCTGCTTCTGGATCCCTTGCTGCAATGGCTGCTTCTGGATCCCTTGCTGCAATGGCTGCTTCTGGATCCCTTGCTGCAATTGCTGCTACTGGATCCCTTGCTGCAATGACTGCTTCTGGATCCCTTGCTGCAATTGCTGCTTCTGGATCCCTTGCTGCAATGGCTGCTTCTGGATCCCTTGCTGCAATTGCTGCTTCTGGATCCCTTGCTGCAATGACTGCTTCTGGATCCCTTGCTGCAATGGCTGCTTCTGGATCCCTTGCTGCAATTGCTGCTTCTGGATCCCTTGCTGCAATTGCTGCTTCTGGACCTCTTGCTGCAATGGCTGCTTCTGGATCCCTTGCTGCAATGGCTGCTTCTGGATCCCTTGCTGCAATGACTGCTTCTGGATCCCTTGCTGCCATGGCTGCTTCTGGATCCCTTGGTGCAATGACTGCTTCTGGGTCCCTTGCTGCAATGGCTGCTTCTGGATCCCTTGCTGCAATGGCTGCTTCTGGATCCCTTGCTGCAATGGCTGCTTCTGGATCCCTTGCTGCAATTGCTGCTTCTGGATCCCTTGCTGCAATCGCTGCTTCTGGATCCCTTGCTGCAATGGCTGCTTCTGGATCCCTTGCTGCATTTGCTGCTTCTGGATCCCTTGCTGCAATGGCTGCTTCTGGATCCCTTGCTGCAATTGCTGATTCTGGATCCCTTGCTGCAATTGCTGCTTCTGGATCCCTTGCTGCAATGGCTGCTTCTGGATCCCTTGCTGCAATTGCTGCTTCTGGATCCCTTGCTGCAATGGCTGCTTCTGGATCCCTTGCTGCAATGGCTGCTTCTGGATCCCTTGCTGCAATGGCTGCTTCTGGATCCCTTGCTGCAATGACTGCTTCTGGATCCCTTGCTGCAATGGCTGCTTCTGGATCCCTTGCTGCAATTGCTGCTTCTGGATCCCTTGCTGCAATGGCTGCTTCTGGATCCCTTGCTGCAATGGCTGCTTCTGGATCCCTTGCTGCAATGGCTGCTTCTGGATCCCTTGCTGCAATGGCTGCTTCTGGATCTCTTGCTGCAATGACTGCTTCTGGAATACTTGCTGCAATGACTGCTTCTGGATCCCTTGCTGCAATGGCTGCTTCTGGATCCCTTGCTGCAATTGCTGCTTCTGGACCTCTTGCTGCAATGGCTGCTTGTGGATCCCTTGCTGCAATGGCTGCTTCTGGATCCCTTGCTGCAATGCTGCTTCTGGATCCCTTGCTGCCATGGCTGCTTCTGGATCCCTTGCTGCAATTGCTGCTTCTGGATCTCTTGCTGCAATGGCTGCTTCTGGATCCCTTGCTGCAATGGCTGCTTCTGGATCCCTTGCTGCAATTGCTGCTTCTGGATCCCTTGCTGCAATGGCTGCTTCTGGATCTCCTGCTGCAATGGCTGCTTCTGGATCCCTTGCTGCCATGGCTGCTTCTGGATCCCTTGCTGCAATGGCTGCTTCTGGATCCCTTGCTGCAATGGCTGCTTCTGGATCCCTTGCTGCAATGGCTGCTTCTGGATCCCTTGCTGCAATTGCTGCTTCTGGATCCCTTGCTGCAATGACTGCTTCTGGATCCCTTGCTGCAATTGCTGCTTCTGGATCCCTTGCTGCAATGGCTGCTTCTGGATCCCTTGCTGCAATTGCTGCTTCTGGATCCCTTGCTGCAATGACTGCTTCTGGATCCCTTGCTGCAATGGCTGCTTCTGGATCCCTTGCTGCAATTGCTGCTTCTGGATCCCTTGCTGCAATTGCTGCTTCTGGACCTCTTGCTGCAATGGCTGCTTCTGGATCCCTTGCTGCAATGGCTGCTTCTGGATCCCTTGCTGCAATGACTGCTTCTGGATCCCTTGCTGCCATGGCTGCTTCTGGATCCCTTGGTGCAATGACTGCTTCTGGGTCCCTTGCTGCAATGGCTGCTTCTGGATCCCTTGCTGCAATGGCTGCTTCTGGATCCCTTGCTGCAATGGCTGCTTCTGGATCCCTTGCTGCAATTGCTGCTTCTGGATCCCTTGCTGCAATCGCTGCTTCTGGATCCCTTGCTGCAATGGCTGCTTCTGGATCCCTTGCTGCATTTGCTGCTTCTGGATCCCTTGCTGCAATGGCTGCTTCTGGATCCCTTGCTGCAATTGCTGATTCTGGATCCCTTGCTGCAATTGCTGCTTCTGGATCCCTTGCTGCAATGGCTGCTTCTGGATCCCTTGCTGCAATTGCTGCTTCTGGATCCCTTGCTGCAATGGCTGCTTCTGGATCCCTTGCTGCAATGGCTGCTTCTGGATCCCTTGCTGCAATGGCTGCTTCTGGATCCCTTGCTGCAATGACTGCTTCTGGATCCCTTGCTGCAATGGCTGCTTCTGGATCCCTTGCTGCAATTGCTGCTTCTGGATCCCTTGCTGCAATGGCTGCTTCTGGATCCCTTGCTGCAATGGCTGCTTCTGGATCCCTTGCTGCAATGGCTGCTTCTGGATCCCTTGCTGCAATGGCTGCTTCTGGATCTCTTGCTGCAATGACTGCTTCTGGAATACTTGCTGCAATGACTGCTTCTGGATCCCTTGCTGCAATGGCTGCTTCTGGATCCCTTGCTGCAATGGCTGCTTCTGGATCCCTTGCTGCAATTTCTGCTTCTGGATCCCTTGCTGCAATTGCTGCTTCTGGATCCCTTGCTGCAATTGCTGCTTCTGGATCCCTTGCTGCAATGGCTGCTTCTGGATCCCTTGCTGCAATGGCTGCTTCTGGATCTCTTGCTGCAATGGCTGCTTCTGGATCCCTTGCTGCAATTGCTGCTTCTGGACCTCTTGCTGCAATGGCTGCTTCTGGATCCCTTGCTGCAATGGCTGCTTCTGGATCCCTTGCTGCAATGCTGCTTCTGGATCCCTTGCTGCCATGGCTGCTTCTGGATCCCTTGCTGCAATTGCTGCTTCTGGATATCTTGCTGCAATGGCTGCTTCTGGATCCCTTGCTGCAATGGCTGCTTCTGGATCCCTTGCTGCAATTGCTGCTTCTGGATCCCTTGCTGCAATGGCTGCTTCTGGATCTCCTGCTGCAATGGCTGCTTCTGGATCCCTTGCTGCCATGGCTGCTTCTGGATCCCTTGCTGCAATGGCTGCTTCTGGATCCCTTGCTGCAATGGCTGCTTCTGGATCCCTTGCTGCAATTGCTGCTTCTGGATCCCTTGCTGCCATGGCTGCTTCTGGATCCCTTGCTACAATTGCTGCTTCTGGATCCCTTGCTGCAATGGCTGCTTCTGGATCCCTTGCTGCAATTGCTGCTTCTGGATCCCTTGCTGCAATGGCTGCTTCTGGATCCCTTGCTGCAATGGCTGCTTCTGGATCCCTTGCTGCAATGACTGCTTCTGGATCCCTTGCTGCAATGGCTGCTTCTGGATCCCTTGCTGCAATGACTGCTTCTGGATCCCTTGCTGCAATGACTGCTTCTGGATCCCTTGCTGCAATGGCTGCTTCTGGATCCCTTGCTGCAATTGCTGCTTCTGGATCCCTTGCTGCAATTGCTGCTTCTGGATCCCTTGCTGCAATTGCTGCTTCTGGATCCCTTGCTGCAATGACTGCTTCTGGATCCCTTGCTGCAATGGCTGCTTCTGGATCCCTTGCTGCAATGGCTGCTTCTGGATCCCTTGCTGCAATTGCTGCTTCTGGATCCCTTGCTGCAATGACTGCTTCTGGATCCCTTGCTGCAATGGCTGCTTCTGGATCCCTTGCTGCAATTGCTGCTTCTGGATCCCTTGCTGCAATGACTGCTTCTGGATCCCTTGCTGCAATTGCTGCTTCTGGATCCCTTGCTGCAATGGCTGCTTCTGGATCCCTTGCTGCAATGGCTGCTTCTGGATCCCTTGCTGCAATGGCTGCTTCTGGATCCCTTGCTGCAATTGCTGCTTCTGGATCCCTTGCTGCAATTGCTGCTTCTGGATCCCTTGCTGCAATGACTGCTTCTGGATCCCTTGCTGCAATGGCTGCTTCTGGATCCCTTGCTGCAATTGCTGCTTCTGGATCCCTTGCTGCAATGACTGCTTCTGGATCCCTTGCTGCAATGGCTGCTTCTGGATCCCTTGCTGCAATTGCTGCTTCTGGATCCCTTGCTGCAATTGCTGCTTCTGGACCTCTTGCTGCAATGGCTGCTTCTGGATCCCTTGCTGCAATGGCTGCTTCTGGATCCCTTGCTGCAATGGCTGCTTCTGGATCCCTTGCTGCAATGGCTGCTTCTGGATCCCTTGCTGCAATTGCTGCTTCTGGACCTCTTGCTGCAATGGCTGCTTCTGGATCCCTTGCTGCAATGGCTGCTTCTGGATCCCTTGCTGCAATGGCTGCTTCTGGATCCCTTGCTGCCATGGCTGCTTCTGGATCCCTTGCTGCAATTGCTGCTTCTGGATCCCTTGCTGCAATTGCTGCTTCTGGATCCCTTGCTGCAATGGCTGCTTCTGGATCCCTTGCTGCAATGGCTGCTTCTGGATCCCTTGCTGCAATGACTGCTTCTGGATCCCTTGCTGCAATGGCTGCTTCTGGATCCCTTGCTGCAATGACTGCTTCTGGATCCCTTGCTGCAATGACTGCTTCTGGATCCCTTGCTGCAATGGCTGCTTCTGGATCCCTTGCTGCAATTGCTGCTTCTGGATCCCTTGCTGCAATTGCTGCTTCTGGATCCCTTGCTGCAATTGCTGCTTCTGGATCCCTTGCTGCAATGACTGCTTCTGGATCCCTTGCTGCAATGGCTGCTTCTGGATCCCTTGCTGCAATGGCTGCTTCTGGATCTCTTGCTGCAATGACTGCTTCTGGATCCCTTGCTGCAATGACTGCTTCTGGATCCCTTGCTGCAATGGCTGCTTCTGGATCCCTTGCTGCAATGGCTGCTTCTGGATCCCTTGCTGCAATTGCTGCTTCTGGATCCCTTGCTGCAATGACTGCTTCTGGATCCCTTGCTGCAATGGCTGCTTCTGGATCCCTTGCTGCAATTGCTGCTTCTGGATCCCTTGCTGCAATGGCTGCTTCTGGATCCCTTGCTGCAATGGCTGCTTCTGAATCCCTTGCTGCAATGGCTGCTTCTGGATCCGTTGCTGCAATGACTGCTTCTGGATCCCTTGCTGCAATGGCTGCTTCTGGATCCCTTGCTGCAATTGCTGCTTCTGGATCCCTTGCTGCAATGGCTGCTTCTGGATCCCTTGCTGCAATGGCTGCTTCTGGATCCCTTGCTGCAATGGCTGCTTCTGGATCCCTTGCTGCAATGGCTGCTTCTGGATCTCTTGCTGCAATGACTGCTTCTGGATCCCTTGCTGCAATGACTGCTTCTGGATCCCTTGCTGCAATGGCTGCTTCTGGATCCCTTGCTGCAATGGCTGCTTCTGGATCCCTTGCTGCAATTTCTGCTTCTGGATCCCTTGCTGCAATTGCTGCTCCTGGATCCCTTGCTGCAATTGCTGCTTCTGGATCCCTTGCTGCAATGGCTGCTTCTGGATCCCTTGCTGCAATGGCTGCTTCTGGATCCCTTGCTGCCATGGCTGCTTCTGGATCCCTTGCTGCAATTGCTGCTTCTGGATCCCTTGCTGCAATGGCTGCTTCTGGATCCCTTGCTGCAATGGCTGCTTCTGGATCTCTTGCTGCAATGGCTGCTTCTGGATCCCTTGCTGCAATTGCTGCTTCTGGACCTCTTGCTGCAATGGCTGCTTCTGGATCCCTTGCTGCAATGGCTGCTTCTGGATCCTTTGCTGCAATGGCTGCTTCTGGGTCCCTTGCTGCAATTGCTGCTTCTGGATCCCTTGCTGCCATGGCTGCTTCTGGATCCCTTGCTGCAATTGCTGCTTCTGGATCTCTTGCTGCAATGGCTGCTTCTGGATCCCTTGCTGCAATGGCTGCTTCTGGATCCCTTGCTGCAATTGCTGCTTCTGGATCCCTTGCTGCAATGGCTGCTTCTGGATCTCTTGCTGCAATGGCTGCTTCTGGATCCCTTGCTGCCATGACTGCTTCTGGATCCCTTGCTGCAATGGCTGCTTCTGGATCCCTTGCTGCAATGGCTGCTTCTGGATCCCTTGCTGCAATTGCTGCTTCTGGATCCCTTGCTGCCATGGCTGCTTCTGGATCCCTTGCTGCAATTGCTGCTTCTGGATCCCTTGCTGCAATGCTGCTTCTGGATCCCTTGCTGCAATTGCTGCTTCTGGATTCCTTGCTGCAATGGCTGCTTCTGGATCCCTTGCTGCAATGGCTGCTTCTGGATCCCTTGCTGCAATGACTGCTTCTGGATCCCTTGCTGCAATGGCTGCTTCTGGATCCCTTGTTGCAATGACTGCTTCTGGATCCCTTGCTGCAATGACTGCTTCTGGATCCATTGCTGCAATGGCTGCTTCTGGATCCCTTGCTGCAATTGCTGCTTCTGGATCCCTTGCTGCAATTGCTGCTTCTGGATCCCTTGCTGCAATTGCTGCTTCTGGATCCCTTGCTGCAATGACTGCTTCTGGATCCCTTGCTGCAATGGCTGCTTCTGGATCCCTTGCTGCAATGGCTGCTTCTGGATCCCTTGCTGCAATTGCTGCTTCTGGATCCCTTGCTGCAATGACTGCTTCTGGATCCCTTGCTGCAATGGCTGCTTCTGGATCCCTTGCTGCAATTGCTGCTTCTGGATCCCTTGCTGCAATGACTGCTTCTGGATCCCTTGCTGCAATTGCTGCTTCTGGATCCCTTGCTGCAATGGCTGCTTCTGGATCCCTTGCTGCAATTGCTGCTTCTGGATCCCTTGCTGCAATGGCTGCTTCTGGATCCCTTGCTGCAATGGCTGCTTCTGGATCCCTTGCTGCAATGGCTGCTTCTGGATCCCTTGCTGCAATGGCTGCTTCTGGATCCCTTGCTGCCATGGCTGCTTCTGGATCCCTTGCTGCAATTGCTGCTTCTGGATCCCTTGCTGCATTGGCTGCTTCTGGATCCCTTGCTGCAATGGCTGCTTCTGGATCCCTTGCTGCAATGGCTGCTTCTGGATCCCTTGCTGCAATGACTGCTTCTGGATCCCTTGCTGCAATGGCTGCTTCTGGATTCCTTGCTGCAATGACTGCTTCTGGATCCCTTGCTGCAATGACTGCTTCTGGATCCCTTGCTGCAATGGCTGCTTCTGGATCCCTTGCTGCAATTGCTGCTTCTGGATCCCTTGCTGCAATTGCTGCTTCTGGATCCCTTGCTGCAATTGCTGCTTCTGGATCCCTTGCTGCAATGACTGCTTCTGGATCCCTTGCTGCAATGGCTGCTTCTGGATCCCTTGCTGCAATGGCTGCTTCTGGATCCCTTGCTGCAATTGCTGCTTCTGGATCCCTTGCTGCAATGACTGCTTCTGGATCCCTTGCTGCAATGGCTGCTTCTGGATCCCTTGCTGCAATGACTGCTTCTGGATCCCTTGCTGCAATTGCTGCTTCTGGATCCCTTGCTGCAATGGCTGCTTCTGGATCCCTTGCTGCAATTGCTGCTTCTGGATCCCTTGCTGCAATGACTGCTTCTGGATCCCTTGCTGCAATGGTTGCTTCTGGATCCCTTGCTGCAATTGCTGCTTCTGGATCCCTTGCTGCAATTGCTGCTTCTGGACCTCTTGCTGCAATGGCTGCTTCTGGATCCCTTGCTGCAATGGCTGCTTCTGGATCCCTTGCTGCAATGGCTGCTTCTGGATCCCTTGCTGCAATGGCTGCTTCTGGATCCCTTGCTGCAATTGCTGCTTCTGGACCTCTTGCTGCAATGGCTGCTTCTGGATCCCTTGCTGCAATGGCTGCTTCTGGATCCCTTGCTGCAATAGCTGCTTCTGGATCCCTTGCTGCAATGACTGCTTCTGGATCCCTTGCTGTAATGGCTGCTTCTGGATCCCTTGCTGCAATTGCTGCTTCTGGATCCCTTGCTGCAATTGCTGCTTCTGGACCTCTTGCTGCAATGGCTGCTTCTGGATCCCTTGCTGCAATGGCTGCTTCTGGATCCCTTGCTGCAATTGCTGCTTCTGGATCCCTTGCTGCAATGGCTGCTTCTGGATCCCTTGCTGCAATGGCTGCTTCTGGATCCCTTGCTGCAATGGCTGCTTCTGGATCCCTTGCTGCCATGACTGCTTCTGGATACCTTGCTGCAATTGCTGCTTCTGGATACCTTGCTGCAATGGCTGCTTCTGGATCCCTTGCTGCAATGGCTTCTTCTGGATCCCTTGCTGCAATGGCTGCTTCTGGATTCCTTGTTGCAATTGCTGCTTCTGGGCCTCTTGCTGCAATGGCTGCTTCTGAATCTTCTGCTGTAGTAACTGCTTTTGGCTCATCTGGTGTAGTCGCTGTTTCTGGATCTGCTGTTGTAATAGCTGTTTCTGGATCTGCTGTTGTAATAGCTGTTTCTGGATCTGCTGTTGTAATAGCTGTTTCTAGATCTACTGCTATAATAGCTGTCTCTGGATCATCTGCTTTGAAAGCTGTTTCTGGCTCTTCTCCCACAATAACTGATTCCAGAGCCTTTGCTGGATTGAGGAGTTTTTGTTGACCCATGGTGCGCTCGAACGCTGTACTGCATGCCCATCAACTGGTGAGGCATCCAACATCGACATACTTTTGGACCCTTTCGCAGTTGCAGGCAAATCTGCGATTTCAGGAATGATCTGCAAATCCTTGCATTCTGGTATCTTAGCTGGATCAATGTCTTCAACATTAGGCATTACTTCTTCACTTTGTGTTTTAGTCTCAATTAGTGGCTCATCCTCATCAGATATAACGATCCATGCTTCATCTGTTGTTGTAGGACTGCACGAAAATGTATTTTTTTGATGGACTTGGGAATCCAGTGCAGGAACCATTCCATGGGCATAGGATAACAAAGAACAAAGAACAATACTGCACAGGAACAGACCCTTTGGCCCTCCAAGCCTGCACCGACCATGGTACCTGCCTAAATTAAAACCGTCTGCACTTACGGAGTCCATGGGCGTCATTCTCCGACCCCCCAGCGGGTCGGAGAATGGCCGATGGCCGCCGTGAATCCCGCCCCCGCCGGTTGCCGAAGTCTCCGGTACCGGATATTCGGCGGGGGCGGGAATCGGGCCGCGCCGGTTGGCGGGCCCCCCCCGCTCGATTTTCCGGCCCGGATAGGCCGAAGTCCCGCCGAGAAATTGCCTGTCCCACCGGCGTAAATTAAAGTAGGTATTTACCAGCGGGACAAGGCGGCGTGGGTGGGCTCCGGGGTCCTGGGGGTGGCGGCGAGGCGATCTGACCCCGGGGGGGTGCCCCCACGGTGGCCTGGCCCGTGATCGGGGCCCACCGATCCGCGGGCGGGCCTGTGCCGTGGGGGCACTCTTTCCCTTCCGCCTCCGCAACGGCCTCCACCATGGCGGAGGCGGAAGAGACTCTCCCCACTGCGCATGCGCGGGAAACTGTCAGCAGCCGCTGACACTCCCGCGCATGCGCCGCCCGGGGACGTAATTTCCGCGCCAGCTGGCGGGGCAACAAAGGCCGTTTCCGCCAGCTGGCGGGGCGGAAATCCCTCCGGCGCCGGCCTAGCCCCTCAATGTTGGGGCTCGACCCCCAAAGGTGCGGAGCATTCCGCACCTTTGGGGCGGCGCGATGCCCATCTGATTGGCGCCGTTTTGGGCGCCAGTCGGCGGACATCGCGCAGTTGGGGGAGAATTTCGCCCCGTATCTTTCCATTCCCACACTATTCATATATTTGTCTAGATGCCCCTTAAATGTCACTATCGTACCTGTTCCCACCACTTCCCCAGGCAGCGCATTCCATATATTTACCACCGTCTGTGTAAAAGCCTTGCCTCTCACATCTGTTCCAAACTTTTCCCCACGCACTTTAAACCTATGTCCCCAGTACTTGACTCTCCTACTCTAGGAAAAAGCATCTGACTATCCACTCTGCCCATGCTACTCATAATCTTGTAGATCTCTATCAGGTTGTTCTAATGAGAACAGACCGAGTTTGTCTAACCTCTCCTCATAGCTAATGCCCTTCATACCAGTCAACATCCGAGTAAACCGCTTCTGTACCCACTCAAAGCATCCACATCCTTCTGGCAGTGTGGCAACCAGAATTGTACACAATATTCCAAATGAGGCTGAACTAAAGTCCTGTACAGCTGTAACATGACTTGCCAATTTTTCTATTCAATGACCCGACCGATGAAGGCAGGCATGCCTTATGCCTTCTTGACCACCTTATCCATGTGGATTGCCACTTTCAGTGATTGGTGGACATGCATGCCCAGACCTCTCTGCCTGTCAATACTCGCAAGAGTTCTACCATTTACTGTGTAATTCCTACATGCATTGGACCTTCCAAAGTGCATTACCTCACATTTGTCCGGATTAAACTCCATTTGCTATTTCTCCACCCAAGACTCCAACCAGTTTATATCCTGCTGTATCCTCTAACTATCCTCTTCACTATCCACAGCGCCACCAATTTTTGAGTCGTCTGCGAACTTACTAATCAGACCAGCTACATTTTCTTCCACATCATTTATATATACTACGAACAACAAAGGTCACCGAACTGATCCCTGTGGAATGCTGCTAGCCACAACCTTCCGTTCAGAAAAGCACCCTTCTACTGCTACCATCTGTCTTCTGTGCCCAAGCCAGTTCTGTATCCAACTTGCCAGCTCTCCTCTGGTTCCATGTGACTTCACCTTTTATACCAGTCTACCAGGGGCTGGTTTAGCACAAGGCTAAATCGCTGGCTTTGAAAGCAGACCAAGGCAGCCCAGCAGCACGGTTCAATTCCCGTACCAGCCTCCCCGAATAGGCGCTGGAATGTGGCAACCAGGGGCTTTTCACAGTAACTTCATTTGAAGACTACTTGTGACAATAAGCATTTTTCATGTGGTACTTTGTCAAAGGCTTTCCTGAAGTCCATGTATACAGCATCTACTGCCTGTCCCTCATCTATCATGTTTGTCACTTCCTCAAAAAACTCGATCAAATTATGAGGCAAGACCTCCCCTTCACAAAACCATGGTGTCCATCACTAATAAATCCATTTGTTTCCAAATGTGAGTAAATCCTGTCTCTAAGAATCTTTTCCAATAATTTGCCTCCCACTGACGTCAGGCACACCGGCCTATAATTTCCTGTATTATCCCTGTTGCCCTTCTTAAATAATGGAACAACATTGGTTACTCTCCAGTCCTCTGGAACTTCACCTGTAGCCAATGAGGATACAAAGATTACTGTCAAGGCCCCAGCAATTTCTTCCCTTGTCTCCTTCAATATTCTGGGGTAGGTTACCTCAGGCCCTGGGGACCTATCTACTTTAATGCTTTTTAAAATGCTCAACACCTCCTCTTTATTAATATCAACATGACTCAGAATATCTACACACTCTACCCAATACTGCTCATCCACCAAGTACTTCTCTTTGGTGAATACTGTGGCAAAGTATTCATTTAGTATCTCCCATTTTCTCTGGTTCCATACATTGACGCCCTCCAATATCCTTGAATGGACCAACCCTTTCACTGGCGACCCTCTTGCTCTTTACATATGTATAAAACGCCGTTGGATTTTCCTTAATCCTGTTTGACGACATTTCATGACCCCTTTTAGCCTTCCTAACTCCTACCTTAACTTCCTTCCTACTTTCTTTATATTCTTCAAGGGCTTCATGTGTCCTAAGCCTTTTAGACCTTACAAACGCTTTTTTATCTTTTTGACAAAGTTCATAATATCCCTCGTTATCCAGGGTTCCCTTTACTTACTTACCCTTATCTTTCACCCCCACAGGTACATGCCGGCCCTGAATTCTAATCAACTGACATTTGAAAGCCTCCCACATGCTGGATGTTGATTTTCCCTCAAACAGCCTCGCTCAGTCACCACACTCCAGATCCTGCCTAATGCTGTTGTAGTTAGCCTTCCCCCAGTCTAACACTTTCACCTGAGGACCACTCTTGTCCTTATCCATAAGCAGCTTAAAACTTACAGAATTATGATCACTATTCCCGAAATGATCTCCTACTGAAACTTCGATCACTTGGCCGGGCTCATTCCCAGCACCAGATCTAATATGGCTCCTTTCCGAGTTGGGCTATTTACATATTGTTTCTAGAAACCTTCCTGTACGCTCCTTACAAATTCTGCTCCATCCATGCCTCTTGCAGTAAGTGTGTATCAGTCAATATAGGGAAAGTTAAAATCACCCACCACAACAACCGTATTGTTTATGTACCTTTCCAAGATCTGTCTGCATATGTGCTCTTCTATCTCCTGCTGGCTGTTAGGAGGTCTGTAGTAAACCACCAACATTGTGACAGCACCCTTCCTATTCTTGAGCTCTACCCATATTGCCTCGCTGCCTGAACCCTCCAAGGTGTCCTACCTCAGCACAGCTGTGATATTCTCCTTAACCAATAATGCAACTCCCCCAGCCCTTTTGCATCCCCCTCTATCCTGCCTGAAGCATCTAAATCCTGGAATGTTTAGTTGCCAATCTTGTCCCTCTTTCAACCAAGTTTCTGTAAAGCAACAACATCATAATTTCACGTACTAATCCAAGCTCTAAGTTCATCTGTCTTACCTGAAATACTCCTTGCATTGAAACTATTGCCCTTCAGCCCATCGGCCCCGTTGCGTTGAACAACCACTTCCTGCCTGATCTTCCTCTTAATCTTACTGGCCTTAGTCTGTAGCTCTCCCTCAGTTAGTTCTCCCGCTGACCTACTGCTCTGGTTCCCACCCCCCTACCATACTAGGCAGTTCAATCTGTTTCTCTGCTTTCCACTTTTCTCCTTACTAGCTTTTGTTTCTATCCCTTCTTTACTACCCTCTGAGTTCCTGCTTTGGTTCCCATCCCCTGCCACATTAGCTTAAACCCTCCCCAACAGCGCGAGCAAACAACCCCCCTAGGACATTGGTTCCAGTCCTACCCAGGTGTAGACCGTCCGATATGTAATGGTCCTACCACTCCCACAACTGGTTTTAATGTCCCAAAAATCTGAATCCCTCCCTCCTGCACTATCTCGCAAGCCACACATTCACCCTGTCCATTCTATCATTCCAACTCTGACTAGCACATGGCACTGGTGGCAATCCCGAGATTACTACCTTTGAGCTCCTACTTTTTAGTTTATCTCCTAACTCCCTAAATTCAGCATGTAGGACCTCATCCCATTTTTTTTACCTCTGTCGTTGGTGCCTATATGCACCATACCACATTCATTGGTATATTTATTTATTTATTTATTTATTTTATTTTTTCTTCGTTGTTTATTTACTTATTTAAATTTTGGGGGGGGGAATTGAAATTGTTGAAGTTAACCAAAGGTTTAAGACATGGCAGGAGATCTCAGACCCGTGTCATGCTCCTCGTGTGCGATGTGGGAGCTCAGGGACACGTCCACTGTCCCTGGCTCCTTCACGTGCAAGAAGTGTGTCCAGTTGCAGCTCCTGTTAGACCGCTTGACGGCTCTGGAGCTGCGGATGGACTCACTTTGGAGCGTCCGTGATGCTGAGGACGTCGTGGATAGCACGTTTAGCGAGTTGGTCACACCGCAGGTGAAAGGTACTGAGGGAGATAGTAAATGGGTGACCAAAAGACAGAGCAAGAATAGGAAGGCAGTGCAGGTGTCCTCTGCGGTCATCTCCCTGCAAAACAGATATACCGCTTTGGATACTGTTGAGGGAGATGGCTCACCAGGGGAAGGCAGCTGCAGCCAGGTTCATGGCACCGTGGCTGGCTCTGCTACGCAGCTGGGCAGGAAGAAGAATGGCACGGCTATAGTGATAGGGGACTCAATTGTAAGGGGAATAGACAGGCCGTTCTGCGGACGCAATCGAGTCTCCAAGGTGGTATGTTGCCTCCCTGGTGCAAGGGTCAAGGATGTCTCGGAGCGGCTGCAGGACATTCTGGGGGGGGGAGGATGAACAGCCAGATGTCGTGGTGCACATAGGCACCAACGATATAGGTAAAAAATGGGATGAGGTCCTACAAGCTGAATTTAGGGAGCTAGGAGTTAAACTAAAAAGTAGGACCTCATCCCATTTTTGAGACCTCAATCTCAGGATTGCTACCAGTGCCACGGGCTAGTCAGAGTAGGAATGTCAGGATAGAGAGGATGAATACGTGGCTTGAGAGATGGTGCAAGAGGGAGGGATTCAAATTCCTGGGACATTGGAACCGGTTCTGGGGGAGGTGGGACCAGTACAAACCGGACGGTCTGCACCTGGGCAGGACTGGAACCGATGTCCTAGGGGGGGTGTTTGCTAGAGCTGTTGGGGAGAGTTTAAACTAATGTGGCAGGGGGATGGGAACCGATGCAGGAAGTTGGAAGGTAGTAAAACAGGGACAGAAATAAAAGACAGTAAGGGGGAAAGTGTAAGGCAGAGAAGCCATAGTCAAAAATCAAAAAGGGCGACAGTACAAGGCACAGTGACTGAGGGGAGCTCAGTGAATAGGACCAGGAATACTAAAAGAAATAAAACGGGAAGTGAAAACATTAATGGTAAGCGATGCGGCAGGTTGTTACAGGAAGATGTGGGTTCGACGACAAGGAAAATTAGGAGAAAGGTTAAGAGGAAATATAACTTGGGAGAGGTTACTGATCGAGGTGTTAAGATTCAGAACAAAGGTAAAAAAGCCAACATAAGTGTACTTTACCTGAATGCTCGTAGTATTCGGAATAAGGTAAATGAGTTGATGGCGCAAATCATCGTGAATGACTATGATTTAGTGGCCATTACTAAAACATGGTTAAAGGATGGTCACGACTGGGAGTTAAATATCCGAGGGTATCAAACCTTTCGGAAGGACAGAGTGGATGGTAAGGGAGGTGGTGTAGCTCTGTTATTTAAGGATGACATCCGGGCAATAGTAAGGGATGACATCGGTGCTATGGAGGATAAGGTTGAATCCATTTGGGTGGAAATCAGGAATAGTAAGGCGAAAAAGTCACTGATAGGAGTAATCTATAGGCCACCAAATAGTAACATTATGGTGGGGCAGGCAATAAACAAAGAAATAACAGATGCATGTAGAAATGGTACAGCAGTTATCATGGGGGATTTTAATCTACATGTTGATTGGTTTAACCAGGTCGGTCAAGGCAGCCTTGAGGAGGAGTTTATAGAATGTATCCGCGATAGTTTCCTAGAACAGTATGTAATGGAACCTACGAGGGAACAAGCGGTCCTAGATCTGGTCCTGTGTAATGAGACAGGATTGATTCAGGATCTCATAGTTAGGGATCCTCTCGGAAGGAGCGATCACAATATGGTGGAATTTAAAATACAGATGGAGGGTGAGAAGGTAAAATCAAGCACTAGAGTTTTGTGCTTCAACAAAGGAGATTACAATGGGATGAGAGAAGAACTATCTAAGGTAGACTGGGAGCAAAGACTTTATGGTGAAACAGTTGAGGACCAGTGGAGAACCTTCCAAGTGATTTTTCACAGTGCTCAGCAAAGGTTTATACCAACAAAAAGGAAGGATGGTAAAAAGAGGGAAAATCGACCGTGGATATCTCAGGAAATAAGGGAGAGTATCAAATTGAAGGAAAAAACATACAAAGTAGCAAAGATCAGTGGGAGACTAGAGGACTGGGAAATCTTTAGTGGGCAACAGAAAGCTACTAAAAAAGCTATAAAGAAGAGTAAGATAGATTATGAGAGTAAACTTGCTCAGAATATAAAAACAGATAGTAAAAGTTTCTACAAATACATAAAACAAAAAAGAGTGGCTAAGGTAAATATTGGTCCTTTAGCGGATGAGAAGGGAGATTTAGTAATGGGAGATGAGGAAATGGCTGAGGAACTGAACAGGTTTTTTGGGTCGGTCTTCACAGTGGAAGACACAAATAACATGCCAGTGACTGATGGAAATGAGGCTATGACAGGTGAGGACCTTGAGAGGATTGTTATCACCAAGGAGGTAGTGATGGGCAAGCTAATGGGGCTAAAGGTAGACAAGTCTCCTGGACCTGATGGAATGCATCCCAGAGTGCTAAAAGAGATGGTTAGGGAAATTGCAAATGCACTAGTGATAATTTACCAAAATTCACTAGACTCTGGGGTGGTCCCGGCGGATTGGAAATTAGCAAACGTGACACCACTGTTTAAAAAAGGAGGTAGGCAGAAAGCGAGTAATTATAGGCCAGTGAGCTTAACTTCGGTAGTAGGGAAGATGCTGGAATCTATCATCAAGGAAGAAATAGCGAGGCATCTGGATGGAAATTGTCCCATTGGGCAGACTCAGCATGGATTCATAAAGGGCAGGTCGTGCCTAACTAATTTAGTGGAATTTTTTGAGGACATTAACAGTGCGGTAGATAAGGGGGAGCCAATGGATGTGGTATATCTGGATTTCCAGAAAGCCTTTGACAAGGTGCCACACAAAAGGTTGCTGCATAAGATAAAGATGCATGGCATTAAGGGGAAAGTAGTAGCATGGATAGAGGATTGATTAATTAATAGAAAGCAAAGAGTGGGGATTAATGGGTGTTTCTCTGGTTGGCAATCAGTAGCTAGTGGTGTCCCTCAGGGATCAGTGTTGGGCCCACAACTGTTCACAATTTACATAGATGATTTGGAGTTGGGGGACCAAGGGCAATGTGTCCAAGTTTGCAGACGACACTAAGATAAGTGGTAAAGCAAAAAGTGCAGAGGATACTGGAAGTCTGCAGAGGGATTTGGATAGGCTAAGTGAATGGGCTAGGGTCTGGCAGATGGAATACAATGTTGACAAATGTGAGGTTATCCATTTTGGTAGGAATAACAGCAAAAGGGATTATTATTTAAATGATAAAATATGAAAACATGCTGCTGTGCAGAGAGACCTGGGTGTGCTAGTGCATGAGTCACAAAAAGTTGGTTTACAGGTGCAACAGGTGATTAAGAAGGCAAATGGAATTTTGTCCTTCATTGCTAGAGGGATGGAGTTTAAGACTAGGGAGGTTCTGCTGCAATTGTATAAGGTGTTAGTGAGGCCACACCAGGAGTATTGTGTTCAGTTTTGGTCTCCTTACTTGAGAAAGGACGTACTGGCACTGGAGGGTGTGCAGAGGAGATTCACTAGGTTAATCCCAGAGCTGAAGGGGTTGGATTACGAGGAGAGGTTGAGTAGACTGGGACTGTACTCGTTGGAATTTAGAAGGATGAGGGGGGATCTTATAGAAACATATAAGATTATGAAGGGAATAGATAGGATAGATGCGGGCAGGTTGTTTCCACTGGCGGGTGAAAGCAGAACTAGGGGGCATAGCCTCAAAATAAGGGGAAGTAGATTTAGGACTGAGTTTAGGAGGAACTTCTTCACCCAAAGGGTTGTGAATCTATGGAATTCCTTGCCCAGTGAAGCAGTAGAGGCTCATTCATTAAATGTTTTTAAGATAAAGATAGATAGTTTTTTGAAGAATAAAGGGATTAAGGGTTATGGTGTTCGGGCCGGAAAGTGGAGTTGAGTCCACAAAAGATCAGCCATGATCTCATTGAATGGTGGAGCAGGCTCGAGGGGCCAGATGGCCTACTCCTGCTCCTAGTTCTTATGTTCTTATGTTCTTATGACAGCTGATAATTCATCCTATTTCTCTGGATCAAATTTCATGGAATCATAGAATTTACAGTGCAGGAGGAGGCCATTCGGCCCATCAAGTCTGCACTGGCCCTTGGAAAGAGCACCCTACTTAAGCCCACACCTCCACCTCATCTCCATAACCCAGTAACCCCACCTAACCTTTTTGGACACTAAGGACAATTTAGCATGGCCAATCCACCTAACCTGCACATCTTTGGACTGTGGGAGGAAACCGGAGCACCCGTAGGAAACCCACGCAGACACGGGGAGACCATGCAGACTCTGCACAGACAATGCAGAGACAATTTCTCCAAAATGGGGATTATTTCTTCAGTTACCAGTTGGCTGTTCGCAGTTGATTTTCTCTCAGCTAATTTGTCTGCTGTTACAATCTCACTTTCAGCCTCTTTCACACTCATCGTTGTCCTGCACAGATGCTACTTGTTATCACCTCATCACTAATGCCAAACAAATAAAATAAACTTTCATAGTCTTCCTCTTCTGGCTCAGCATCTGATTCTTCACTTTCCCCATCGTAATCATCATCATTGTAATTATCATCACCATAATCAACATCATCGTAATCATCATCACCGTAATCAACATCATCGGAATCATCATCAATAGTTTCTCTTGTGAAGTATAACACTGCTCGTGGAATTATGTGTTCATGCAAGAAGTGATCAATTTCAAAGTCAGCAGTGAGTCTTGCCTCTCATGTATCTTGTCATTCGATACCCCGAACGCTATCTGATCACAGATCATCGTCGACTTTAAAGTACTAAAATTGCATGACAGCAAGTCGGTTAGAAAACTATCGAATAATTCGCCAGCCAATAATTGAGTACGCGTGCGAAAGATATAACGTTCAAACGATTCATTTTTCTTCGGGGAGCAATGCCGATCAAAGTATTGTATTACTTTGTCAAAGCTCTTGCTTTCTGCTTTGCTGTCGAACACAAAGGTATTATAAATTTGGATCGCTTGAGGAGCTGCTATCATGAGCAGTAACGCATGGGCAGCACGGTACCACAGTGGTTAGCACAGTTGCTTCACAGCTCCAGGGTCCCAGGTTCGATTCCTGGCTGGATCACTGTCTGTGCGGAGTCTGCACGTCCTCCCCGTGTCTGCGTGGGTTTCCTCCAGGTGCTCCGGTTTCCTCCCACAGTCTAAAGATGTGTAGGATAGGTGGATTGTCCATGCTAGTGTCTAAGTGCCTTAGTGTCCAAAACTAAAAGGTTAGGTGGGGTTACTGGGTTACAGAGATAGAATGGAAGCATGGGGTTAAATAGGGTACTCTTTCCAAGGGCTGGTGCAGACTTGATGAGCTGAATGGCCTCCTTCTGCACTGTACATTATATGGAACTATGGAATATGCCTCTCGTCAGGCTGTGCCTGCAGACCAAGGTCTGCAACATGGAGTTAGAATTGCTGCTGAAAAACATGCAATTCTCGTCCACATTACCAGTGACTTGAAGCTGGTGAGATTCCTCAGACCTTCCATCTCTAACTTCACAGTCTTTGCGTGCATTGAGTTCCAGTTGCCGATGGAAGAATTTTCTATTTTCTTTCTTCGGTCTGTTCCGTCTCGTTTTCTCCGTAGTTATCTTCAATTATCCTGCAGACTTGATACCATGTTATGTTCTGTATTGTGACCGTGGTATAAATGTACACAGAACATCTAGTTCTTGACCAGTAAGATAGATTATTAACAAATGAACATGTGGAAAGTTAACTAAAGAAACTATAATACAAACATTAAAGATTCGTGAATTCGCCTAGAGCTACTTCAAATGCGACTGTCCTCTGATACAACTTACTACCAACTGCCCAATCTGTTGAGTCACATGGTGGATCACTGTCCCCACATGCTAGTCGGGGGTAGTATATCTAACTGTATACATTGCTATGCATATGCATATCACCACAATAACCTATCTTGTTTCAAAGGTCGAACCACGTACATATTGGATTAAAAAAACCACAACCTGTTGTGAACCATTCACTTTAGCTTTACAAGACTTCAACTTTAAATCATTGAATGCATTCATAAAACTACAGACTTCCCACTTGGGAGGCGAGAAATCATGGGCGGGATTCTCCCCAATGCCGAAATCACAAAATGCAATTGGGTGGAAAATAGGTTCTGACGGCAAAGTTGGAGCGGGCACCGATTTGACACCAAATCGGTCTTCTCCGTCAGCTCGACAGCCGTGTCAATGCGTACCGGAACGCAAGCACAGCAAACACCATTTGCATATCATTAGCGGGCCCGACCCGGTATTCTCCGGGGTCTCCGCAATTCTCCTCCTTCAATGGGCTGAGTTCCCGATGGCATGGTTCACTTGTGCTTTCAAAAATCATGAAAGCCGTGTGGTGGCCGATGAAAGAGAGAGAGAGGAGGTCGCACACAGAGAGGCGCGACTGCGGGGTGGCGGATCAGACACTGGTCGGACTGGCTGGGGTGGGGGAGGGGCCCTGCAGGGCCTGGGGCGGGGGACAGGGGGAAGCCGAGTGGCCAAGGTGACCTCGCTTGGGACTGGTGTGGTACCAGGCACGGACCGGCATTACCTCGCCATTTTGCTGCACATCCACTGATCACGCACCTTGGCCCCTGGTTCTGCAGTGACGTCGGCCATATGAGTGCCTCCACCCCCGGACCCCACGTTCCGACCCCTGACCCCCACCACATCCCCCCTCCCCCACCTAGCCACCATCCACCGGCAGCCCACCCAGGGCAACACCCATATACTCCTATGGGCGTATGCCCCTGGCAAGGGCAGTGCCAGCTGACAGTACCCCTGGGACGGGCGCCAGGGGTGAGGGAATGTGAGGGGGAGGGTCATGCGGGGTAAGAATCCACAGTGTGAACAGGGCCCATCATGTAGCCTGGTAGCCCTGTTTGGCGCAGGGGTATGCACCATGCTGTTCACCCACTGCAGACAATGGATATTGGATAATTCAACCAGCAATGGTGGCCTTCCTCCCAGTTGCCATAGCCCTGGGGGATGCCCTGCAGCTTGACTAATGGCGTGGCTCAAGGTGGAGAAGGAAGCTGCAGCAGCGGAGCGTGCCACAGTGGACATGTGGCAGCCACCCAGGATGGAGAGCGAACCGCCCAACAGGCCGAGAAGGAGGCGATGCCAAGGAGGCCACCGCCGCATGAGGCCTCGTGTGTACTGGCACCGCTAGTCATTTCAGGACCTGCTAATTCCTCGGATCAGACTGCCCTCCAACTGTCTGCCCCCTCGGGTGTTCCTACCTCCACCTGCTGTACCAGGGCAACTGTGTGGTGCGCACCAGATTCTGTCCCAAGAGCCTCTTCACTAAAGTGCCCATCCGAGATGAGTGTCTCTGGGATGGTGGAGGATGTTGGAGACAGCTACGGCGAGTAACTCACCTCCTGATCCCACAATGCCGCTCCACCATCGACAAGGCACAAGTCAGGAGTGTAATGGAATACTCTCCACTTGCCTGGATGAGTGCAGCTCCAACAACACTCAAGAAGCTCGATACCATCCAGGACAAAGCAGCCCGCTTGCTTGTTCCACATCCACAAACATTCAAACCCTCCATCACCAACGAACAGTGGCAGCCATGTGTACCATCTACAAGATGCACTGCAGTAACTCACCAAGGCTCCTTAGTCAGCACCTTCCAAGCCCATGACCACTACCATCCAGAAGGACAAGGGCAGCAGAGCCCCAACACCTGGAGGTTCCCCTCCAAGTCACTCAACACCCTGACTTGGAAATATATCGCCGTTCCTTCACTGTCGCTGGGGCAACACCCTGGAATTCCCTCCCTGACAGCACAGTGGGTACGCCTTGGGACTGCAGTGGTTCAAGAACGCAACTCACCACCATCTTCTGAAGGGCAATTAAGGATTGGCAATAAATGCTGGTCGAACCAGCGACGCCCACATCCTGGAAATGAATTTTTAAAAGGCAGGTCTCTGATCAAAATCTCCATCCTTGTTTGTGTTCTTTGAAAACGTTAAGGTGACCTGCTCATTTTGAATTGCTCTGTTTGATATTGATGAGCAGATCAAGCATTTCATTGTAGTTGCAAGCCAGGAATCCTCAGTCCTTTCTCCACATCTGTTCATCAGCCCCATGTTTTAAAGCTGCAGCTTTTTGAAATCTCTGAGCCTTCCTCGCACGCTCACAACCCTTGAAAAGCTTTGAAATCCCCTGAGAACCTTTGTTTTCATTCAGTTTCATGATCCTGTACAGCTTAATGGTTTATACACAGTGGCCAGGAGCTTTGTTTATTTATCGTTCCCTTCATGTTGAGTGGATCTGAATTATCCCCCCTCTGCCAACTGCCAATTATTCCTAACCACAAATAAACATCCTTGTTCTGATAAAGAATTGAGGGCGGGATTCACTGTTTCTGAGACTAAGGGCTGGATTCTCTGATTTTGAGACTAAGTGCCGACACCAGTGTGGGAACCGTGGTGTTTTACGACAGAGAAAACGATGCCCCAGCTGCACTGATTCAGCTACTTTAAATGGGCTAGCACCATCGACACATGGAACGCAATCAATTCCACCCAAAACTGCCCCGGATTTACCAGGTCCATGATTGGCGCACATGATGCTCACACGCCGCAGCCGCAGTTAAATGATCCATCCCCCCCCCCCCCGCACCCCCCGCACACACCGTCCCAATCAACAAGATGGCTGGCGGAGAGCAGTGCCACGGTTCAGGGCCGCTGAGCTGGACAACCTCCTGGATGCCGTGGAGTAGAGAAGAATGACCCTGTACCCCGGTCCGGGAGGATGGCCGCCGGGCGCCGTCGTGCCTGGGCGCTGGTGGAAAAGGTGATCAGCATCGTGGGCAACATCGTCCAGGCTGGCATGCAGTGCCGGAAGAAACTCCACGACCTCCTCAGGGTGACCAGGGTGAATTGACTGCTCCCTGCCCCTGTCACTAACCCCGCGCCCCCACACACCCGTAACCCGGCTCCTCTCCCCCGGGGGGCCAGCCAAATCCTACCCTGCCCCTCATGCCAGCCAGCATGGCCAGGTGCCCTGGCCACTGAGGCCACTATCTACCCAACCCCTGGGCTACATGCATCGGAACATCTAATGGTTTTGCTGTTTGTATTTACCCTCCCAGGAGGCCGTGCACAACGGCCGGGAGTGGGGGAAGACTGGAGGGGGACCACCAGAACTGCGCCCCCTCACCATGCCTGAGCAGAGGGCACTGGACGTGGGCGGAGGCCCGGAGGAAAGGGAGGTCACCGAAATGGAGTTCGGCGGCAGGCTAGGTAGTGAGACCCTGCTTTGTTGCGGATCCCCATGACGCATGAGTGGACACCACCCCCCCTCACACCCCCTTCACCCTTCACCCCTCAACCCCATCCCCCACGCCCCCTCTTCACATTAGTGAAGAGGCTCCTGGGTCACGATCTGGTGCGCATCACAGATCACATCCGGTACAGCAGGTGGAAGTAGGAGCAGTTGAGGCGCCGGACGGTCGGAGGGTAGGCCAGCCCTAGGAATCAGCTGCCGTCCAGATGGGTGCCAGGCTTCTGGAATAATTATTTTACAATAATCTTTATTATCACAAGTAGGCTCACATTAACACTGCAATGAAGCTATCGCGAAAAGATGCAATCAGACAGCCAGGGACTACAAGAGGGGATGACTGCAGGCAGAGGTGGAGGAGTCTATCCATGTGCAGGAGAGCAGGGGGTTATGCTGGTCATGTGTGCCACCCAGAGGGAAGCACGGTGGCGTAGTGGATTAGCCCTGTTGCCTCACGACACCGAGGTCCCAGGTTCGATCCCGGCTCTGGGTCACTGTCCGTGTGGAGTTTGCACATTCTCCCCGTGTTTGCGTGGGTTTCGCCCCCACAACCCAAAAAGATGTGCAGGGTAGGGGGATTGGCCAGGGTAAATTGCCCCTTAATTGGAAAAATGAATTGGGCACTCTAAATTTATTTTTTTAAAAAAAGAAATGTGTGCCACCCAGGCCGACACCGCATGGGTGCCGTCCGTGGTGGAGGCTATGGGGGTGACAGTTTCGGCTACGAATCAGCGTGCCCAAGGCCTAGGGCATTCTGTGCAGGCGGTAGCCGAGGCCCAGAACAGGGCTGCCCTCTCACAGGCAGACATGTGCCAGAGCCACCTGGACATTGCAGCGGCACTCCTCAGTGTGGCCCAGTCACAGCAGACCATGGCTGGGAAAGTCAGCGGCATTTACAGGCACTGGCCGGTGTGGCGCAGACATTGGGTGAGGTGGCCCAGTCCCAGAGGGAGGTGGCCCCAACCCAGAGGGAGGTGGCCCAGTCCCAGAAGGAGGTGACTGGCTGTTGTGGCATAGACACACAGGGTGGTGGCACAGTCGCAGCGTAATGTGCTGCAGTCCCAGACATAGATCGTCCACTCCCTGCACTCCATGGCCACGAGCGTGCAGACCCTGGTTGAGACCAGAGTGGGCCTCCAGGACTGGCCGGGCCAGGTGGCAGCGGGGGCCTCAGGGGATGGCTACACTCGCACCTCTGCCCAATGGAATAGCCTGAGGGCCATCGGGTACGCCAAGAGAAGAGTCTCGTGCCAGTGACTCCCGCATGGGAGGTGCCGGAACACATCAGCACCTCGGACTCACCTGTCCCTGGTGCATCTGGTGGGCAGCGGGCAGAACAGGGTGGCAACACACCATCCGGGACACCTGATCAGCAGCCGGGCCCATCCAGGCTGGTCGCCCTGGAGACATGCACCATGGGGACCCTTGTCCCAAGGCAGGAGTCACAGCAGCATGCCTCCACTCCGGCTGTACCGTCTGAGGAACCACATAGGTGTAGTGCTAGGGCCTGTAAGGCCAGAAAGTTAGACACCAGTTAGGATGGCAGAGATGCAGGCCACAGTTTAGGTATAGGGGCTAGGGCACAGACTGTATATATTTCTGCACAATAAACACCTGGTAACACCGATAAAACCTGCCTCGGTGCTCTGTCTGATGGGTGTGTGGGTGGGCTGATCTGGGCTGGCCGGGTGGTGGTGGTGGGGGTGGGGGAGAACAGTGCAGGCCCTGTGGGAGGACCGTGCTCCCACCCTTCCCCGTGCTCCAAACGTCCCCAGCACCCCCACCCCAAGGATTCAACGGGACCGTGTGATGGACTGGCCAGCTCGCATGCAAAGAACACCCAGGTGGAAGGTGCCACTGTGGGCATGACTCAGACGTTATCATACGATGTGGAGCACCAGAGCACACCGCAGGGCAGGTTGTCATCATCCTCCATCCTATGGACCAGATCCGCTATCACTGGCAACACAGTGCCTCCAGCTCATAGCACCGCAGGTATGTATAACGGAGGGATGTGCAAGCGGGCAGTTTGGCGGTTTGGAAAGTGGGGGGGTGTCGGTCCGGGATGTGGTGTCCATTACCCTGCCCAGTCCACCCCCCTCACACCCCCACCACCTCCCCCCTAGTCAGTGAACCTGGAGACGATCAGAGCGTCCTGTGTGCGTTGGCCCTCGCAATGACGCCTGTCTGCCCGGGCCCCATGTCCTGCTCATCGTCCTCCACCCCCCCCACCCCCCCCCCCCCCACCCCCCCCCCCCCCCCACCCACCCCTCCTCGTCAGACAAGGCCTGACTTTCTCCTCATCCTCCTCCTCCAGCACATCTCCCCTCTGCTGTGTGATGTTGTACAGGATGCAGCAGTGATATGCCATCAATAAACACATGACGAATGGTGAACGTAACTGAGGCTTTATTACACTAAACGGAAAGCCTCCTGGCTCTGATCCCGAACTGGATCAGAGGCGGAGACCAGCCACCTTTATACCGGGCCCGAGGGGAGCGGAGCCATCGGGCAGTGGTTTACCACATTCACTATAATACAGTGGCCATTTACCACAATACACATAGTATACAATACCACATTTACCCCTGTTAAAAAAGAGTCCAGCGGGGGGTAAACTGGACTTAGAGATCAAGTCTGTCAGGGGCCTTGACCTTCCGCCTTGATCGCCTCAGTCCCGGCTGTGGCGTGGGCACCGGTGTGGAGACCTGTGCGTCCGGGAGCGTGTTGTCTTCTTCTTCACCCAGTTGTTGAGTCGGTGGAGGGGGGAGCGGTGTATGGGCGGGGGTTGTGGTGATGGTCGCTGGTGGGCCTGCGGGTGCCAGTTCTTGGAATAGGAGGGTAGAGGTGGGGGAAGACGGTGTAGGGTCGGGGGTGGTGGTGATGGTCGCTGGGGAACCTGCAGGTGCCAAATCCCGGAGGGAGACTGTGTCCTGTCGCCCGTCCTGATGTGCCATGTAGGCATATTGTGGATTGGCATAGTGGAGCATGACCTTCTCGACGAGGGGATCTGATTCATGGCTCCTCGCATGCTTCCGGAGGAGGATGGGCCCTGGGACTGTCAGCTAGGACGGAAGCGAGACCCCGGAGGTGGACTTCCTGGGGAAGGCAAACATACATTCATGAGGGGTCTCGTTGGTGGCAATGCATAGAAGCAACTGGATGGAGTGGAGTGCATTGGAGCGGACCTCGGAGACTGGGAGACTTCTAGACCATAGGGCCAGAAGGATGGCCTTCCAGACCGTCACGTTCTCGCTCTCCACCTGTCCGTTGCCCTGGGGGTTGTAGCTGGTCGTCCTGCTGGAGGCGGTGCCTTTGCCGAGCAGGACTGTGCAGGTCCTTGATGACGGTGGCAGAGGTCATGTCAGGGCATGGGATGGCAAAGGGGAATCTTGAGTATTCGTCAACAATGTTGAGGAATTACACGTTATGGTCAATGGAGGGGAGGGGCCCTTTGAAGTCGATGCTGAGGCGCTCAATGGGGCGAGAGGCCTTTACCAGGTGCGCCCTGTCTGGCCAATAGAAGTGCGGTTTGCTGCATACAAACATAGATTTTTGTATAGACCTAGCAGTCCCTGGTCACGGTCCTGACCTCCTCGATGGAGTAAGGCAGGTTGCGAGCCTTGATGAAGTGAAAAAAAATGGGTGACCCCCGGGTGTCAGAGGTCATTGTGGAGGGCCCAAAGTCGGTATACGTGTGCGCTGGCACATGTACCGCGGGATAGGACATCTGGGGTCTCATTGAGCTTCCCGGGTCGATACAAGATATCATAGTTGTAGGTGGAGAGCTCGATCCTCCACCTCAGAATTTTGTCGTTCTTGATCTTGCCCCGTGGTCAGTGAGGAGAGTGAACCGCCTACCGGCCAGGTAATGCCTCTGATGTCGCGCAGCTTCTACAATAGCTTGGGCTTCCTTTTCGATGGAGGAGTGTCGAATGTCGGGGGAATTAAACCATTAAAGTTGCAGGTTAGCTGTATCACAGTTATCTTCCAATTGCATTGATGCCCACAAAGTGCAAGCTATACAACCCTTGGCTGTTATCACTGAGTACAAAGATTTGGGACACACTTATTATTATTGAGCATTTCCACCTTCAAGAATACACATTGGAATTTAGGGGGGGCATTATTGACATTTGAGTTCATTGGTACTCAAGTCTGCAAAATCAATAAATGGAACAAATAAATGCACTAAACAAGAAAAATAAGTGCAATGGAGAACTGAATAAACTGGGAAAATAGCCAGTGTGGATGAGTTATCTCACCAGTATTACAGGCATTGCCAACTGGCTTCCTGGTACCGTGAAAAGACGACTTCTATTGGTGGTCTCTACTGGAACACCAGTTCCCAGCTGTTCCCATTTCCCTGTTCAGAAGGGGTTCCTTCTGGTACCATTACAACGGGAACTAGATGTAACCTGCCGAGTTTCAAAGTTCACTTGAGAATGAACCTATATACTTGACAAGAAACCTCACACCCTGTTATGAACCCATAACTTTACAAGACTCTCATTTCCACTTTAAATCCATTCAAAAAATCTACAGGCTTCCCACATGGGAGACCAGAAATGAGAAATCGGAGACTGTATTTCTTTTAAATATTTTTATTCCAAATGTTGCAAAACTGAGAACAAATGCCATTCATATAAATCAATGATCAAATGTAGTGGTTTGTCATTTTCCGTTTTAACAGTAACACCCCCAAAAAAAAACAAGTTCCCTCCCCCATTTACCGACCCTCTTCCCTGTCTCTATCTCCTTTCCCACCCACCCCCGCACCCCCACCCCACAGCTTCTGGCGACGGCTGTCATCTTTGATCAGTTCAAACCTCTCAATCAGAATTGCTGATGAAGCACTGCTGCCTTTACAGATGAAACAAGGCCTACTTCTGCTAATTATTATGTTTGTGTGAAACAAAAATCTCTGTTTGTATTTAGCAAAAGAACGGAAGATTATAATTCGGCATGTCGGTGGCGCAGACACTGAACTAGGCCAATTGGGCTGAATCGCTGTTTTTTGTGTGGTAAATTCTAATTTAATTTATGTAAATCTCTTCGTATTGCCTTTCCCCAAAACAACTCCATAGAAAGTTCCATAGAAATTTGGAACAGTTATTTCCAGGTGCATCCTGTGGCTTGTTGTTTAATTTAATGGTGCAGAGTGTTGACATACATCATTGTTGGGACGTCTTGTTGAAGTTGTACAAGACGTTGGTACGGCCACACTTGGAATACTGTGTGCAGTTCTGGTCACCCTATTATAGAAAGGGATATTATTAAACGAGAAAGAGTGCAGAAAAGATTTACTAGGATGTTGCCGGGACTTGATGGTTTGAGTTATAAGGAGAGGCTGGATAGACTGGGACTTTTTTCCCTGGAGCGTAGGAGGCTTAGGGGTGATCTTATAGAGGTCTATAAATAATGAGGGGCATAGATAAGGTAGATAGTCAACATCTTTTCCAAAGGTAGGGGAGTCTAAAACTAGAGGCATAGGTTTAAGGTGAGAGGGGAGAGATTCAGAAGGGCCCAGAGGCCAATTTCTTCACTCAGAGGGTAGTGAGTGTCGGAATGGGCTGCCAGAGGTAGTAGTAGAGGCGGGTACAATTGTGTCTTCAAAAAGCATTTAGATAGTTACATGGGTAAGATGGGTATAGAGGGTTATGGGCCAAGTGCGGGCAACTGGGACTAGCTTAATGGTAAAAACTGGGCGGCATGGACTGGTTGGGCCAAAGGGCCTGTTTCCATGCTGTAAACTTCTATGATTCTATGATCATTCTTGTTGCTATAACTTTATTGCTGTAAATCTCCTTGCTTGCATTGATTGGATTGGATTGGATTTGTTTATTGTCACGTGTACCGAGGTACAGTGAAAGTATTTTTCTGCGAGCAGCTCAACAGATCATTAAGTACATGAGAAGAAAAGGGAATAAAAGAAAATACATAATAGGGCAACACAATGTATACAATGTAACTACATAAGCACCGGCATCGATGAAGCATACAGGGTGTAGTGCTAATGCGGTCAGTCCGTAAGAGGGTCATTTAGGAGTCTGGTGTCAGTGGGGTGGAAGCTGTTTTTGAATCTGTTCATGCGTGTTCTCAGACTTTGTATCTCTGCCCGATGAAATGATAGCTCATTTCCTGTTTATCATCATGCCACTTTAAATCTGTTATGGTTTGAAAGCTCCAGGCAGGTTCCTGTTTAAGGCGTAGTCTTCTCCGGTTCGAAGAATAGTGGCTATTTGTAGTTTGGCCCAAACCACTGGCTAAGCAGTTCCCTGCACATATTGCTCTGTGGGGAGACAATTCTGTCTGTTCTATTTCTTCTGTAGTCTATTTATTTAGGCTTTTCTCCTTGTAGCAAAATTCTTCTGTGCTTATTTCTATTTCTTCCAGCTTGTTCTAAGCAAATTACAAATGTTCTGATCATAGGCTGTGCTGCAACAGTAACAAGCCTGAGGGGGATTATTTGACAAATGTTTGCTCCTGGAGGACAGCTTTGGCATTACTGCTAATAGGTGGAAAATTATGGAAGGCACATGCCCAAATTTCCAAACCCACTCCTGGCAGGCGGAGCGTCACACTGGAGCAGGATTCATCAAATTATCATAACTTTAAAAATAATGCACTCATTATCAAGTGCTAAAAATAACGCATTCATTATCAAGTGCTAGTGAGCAAAAGTACTAGAATGAACTGACTTATGTTTATATCTTTACACACTGGAATCCCAGGTACACCGGTGAAAATAATGGGAATTTAATTTAAGCTGAAATTGGACTTTTTGTGATGAAGAAAGAGTCTTTGCAACTTTTATAGAATGTATTTGTAGTTTCCTTCCCTGAGGGGCGTCTGAGTAATTCAGTATAAAAATACAAAGTCATGCAAGCCAAAATGTCCCAAGTTTGAACTCTGGTCTGGTTTACGTTAGCTGTTTCACATGTGAGGCAACAGATGAGGTGCTACTGACATCTGTCACCCTGAGCTATGGGGAGGGAAATATCAGCTCAACCTTCCCTTATGGCTGACAGCCAATGACCGTTATAGGGGGACTTCCGGGTGCGGCTATGCAGAGCTAGGTCGCATATTCGGCAGCTCCCACTTGGAACGGACTTTTGGGCTCTTTACAGGGCCCCCACGGCATTTGTTTGACATTTCCCAGTGTGGGAAGAGACTGCAGCATTCCCCTGACAGTGTCCCCCAGAATATTATGTCTTTTGGCTGCCAGACCGGCAGAAAACAGTAAAAGATTTGGCTTTGTCTGCAGGTTTAGACAAAAGCCTCTTCCAGCATGCAGGCGGGGGAAGGGCAAGCTTAAAGCTGCAATCTGACTTGACTCTATCAAAGGTGAATTCTAGCAGCAGAGGGAACAACTGTGAAAAGATCTACCAAGGCCATTGAAGAAGCAGGGACGGGGCTTCCAGGTGGCGGCCAAGGAGGAGTAGGCCGCGCATTCGGCAGCTCCCGTCTGGAACTGACTCTCAGACCTTTTTTCAGGAGTTTCCATAGACTTTTTAAACGGACCAGAAGTGTAACGGCCAAAGGAGCGGCACTGGAGCTCAATGGGAGAAGCGAGGAAAAGAAAACAAAATGGCGGCGGCCAGGGACAAAGGGGAGCTGCAGGAGTTCATCAAGCGCTGCTTCGAGTAGCAGCGCAAGGAGATGCACAAGGAGATGTTGGCGCCTATGCTTTCGGCAATTGAAGGACTCGGGATCACCCAGAAGGTCCACGAAGCTAAGATCCAGGACGTACAGAAAAGAGTCAGTCAGAACGAGGACGAGCTCATGGGCCTGGCGGTGAGAGTGGAGCAGAACGAGGCGCTACACAAGAGGTGGGCGGGAAGACTGGAGAACAGGTCGAGGAGAAAGAATCTGCGAATCCTGGCCTCCCTGAGGGAGTGGAGGGGGCTGATGCCAGGCATACGCGAGCACGATGCTCGAGGCGATGATGGGCACGAAGGCCCCTTCGAGGCCGCTGGAGGTTGGACGGGGCACATCGGGTGCTGGCGAAGAAGCCCCAGGCAAAATGAGCCGCCAAGGGCGATGGTGGTGAGGTTCACCGGTTCACGGTACAGAGAGTGGGTCCTGAGATGGGCCAAGAAGGAGCGGAGCAGTAAGTGGGACAATGCAGAGATCCGAATATACCCGGACTGGAGCACGGAGGTTGCAAAGGCGAGAGCGGGGTTTCAACCGGGCCAAAGCGGCTTTGTACCGAAAGAAGTGAAATTCGGAATGCTGCAGCCAGCGCGACTGTGGGTCACATACAAGGACCAACACTATTACTTCGAAACGCCTGAAGAGGCGTGGACCTTTGTACAAGCCGAAAAGTTGGACTCTAACTGAGGGTTTGTGAGGGTGGGGGGGCTGTTTGAGGTTTGATGTGTGATGGTTGTTGTATATAGGGGGTCAATCACGTGCAGGAAATGTTACATGGGCTGGGGGAGAGAGAGACAAGGCCGCGACAGGAGCTGCGCCAGAGGGGGCAGAGCAGGCTTTGAAAGCGTGGGGTGTTTTTCCCGCGCGCGGAAGAAAGGCGGGAAGGGGGAACGAAGGAATGCATATGGATTGGGAGACTCCCACGCGGGGAGGTCAATGGGACAGCGGGGGAAGCCAGGGTCAGCAGGCGTCAGCTGACTTACGGGAGTGACATTGAGGGAGCAAAAAAGCTAGACAGGGGTCTAGCGGGGGGGAGGGGAGGGGGGAAGGGGGGGAAAATGGGTTGCTGCTGCACTGGCCGAAAGGGAATGGGACACAGAAGAGGTGGTCGGACGGGGATCCCCCCTCTGGGGGACTGGAGGGTGAGGGAGGCGTGGACACGGGACTGGCCAGAAAAGGAGATGGCTAGTCGGCGGGGCGTGTGGGGGGGGGGGGGGGGGGGGGGGGGGGGCGTGAGAGCCCCTCCAATCCGGCTGATAACGTGGAATGTGAGGGGCCTGAATGGGCCGGTGAAGAGGGCTCGAGTGTTCGCGCACTTAAAGGGACTGAAGGCGGACGTGGCCATGCTCCAAGAGACACACCTGAAGGTGGCGGACCAGGTCAGGCTAAGAAAGGGATGGGTAGGACAGGTATTCCACTCGGGACTGGACGCGAAGAATAGAGGGGTGGCAATATTGGTGGGAAAGCGGGTGTCATTTGAGGCCAAGACTATTGTAGCGGACAATGGAGGGCGATATGTAATGGTGAGCGGTAGGCTGCAAGGGATGTGGGTGGTGTTGGTAAACGTATACGCCCCGAACTGGGATGATGCAGGATTCATGAAGCGCATATTGGGCACATTCCGGACCTGGAGATAGGAGGCCTGATAATGGGAGGGGACTTCAATACAGTGTTGGATCAGCACTAGACCGCTCCAAATCAAGGACTGGAAAGAGGCCGGCGGCGGCCAAGGTACTTAGGGGTTTATGGATCAGATGGGGGGAGTGGACCCATGGCTATTTGCAAGGCACAGGCCAGGGAATTTTTCTTTCTTTCCATGTACACAAAGCCTACTCCCGGATAGATTTCTTTGTTCTGGGTAGGACGCTCATCCCGAGGGTGGAGGGACGGAGTATTCGGCTATAGCCGTTTCGGACCAGGCCCCCACTGGGTGAACTGGAGCTGGGAGAGGAGAGGGACCAACGCCCGTTGTGGCGGCTGGATGTGGGACCTGCTGGCAGATGAGGTGGTGTGTGGGAAGGTGAGGGGGTGGATCGAAAGGTACTTGGAGGCCAACGACAACGGGGAGGTGCAGGTGGGTGGTGGTATGGGAGGCGTTGAAGGCGGTGAACGGGAGAGCTAATTTCCATTAGGGCTCATAGGGAGAAGCCAGAGGGTATGGAAAGGGAGAGGTTAGTGGGGGAGATTTGAGAGTGGACAGGAGATACGCAGAGGCCCCGAGGAAAGATTATTTGGGGAAAGACTACGGCTCCAGACGGAGTTTGACCTGTTAACCACAGGGAAGGCGGAGGCACAGTGGAGGAAAGCGCAGGGGGCGGACCTACGAGTATGGGGAAAAGGCTAGTCGGATGCTGGCACACCAGCTCCGTAAGAGGATGGCAGCGAGGGAAATAGGGGGAGTCAAAGATGGAAGGGGAGCCACGGTTCCGAGTGCGACGAAAATAAACGAGGTATTCAAGGCCTTTTATGAAGAGCTGTACAGATCCAGCCCCCCAGCGGGGGAAGAGGGGATGAGACGATTCCTAGATCAGCTGAGATTCCCGAGGGTGGCGGAGCAAGAGTGGCTGGTTTGGGGGGCACCAATTGGGTTGGAGGAGCTGAGCAAGGGTTTGGGGAGCATGCAGGCGGGGAAGGCCCCGGGACCGGACGGATTCCCGGTGGAGTTCTACAGGAAGTACGCAGACCTGTTGGCCCGCTACTGGTGAGGACCTTTAATGAGGCAAGCGAGGAGGGGACCCTGCCCCCGACAATGTCGAAGCGACAATTTCTTTGATCCTAAAGCGGGACAAGGACCCACTGCAATGTGGATCGTACAGGCCGATTCTCGCTCCTCAATGTGGATGCAAGTTGCTGGCAAAAGTGCTGGCACGAGATCGAGGACTGTGTCCCGGGGGTAATCCACAAGGACCAGACGGGATTTGTAAAGGGCAGGCAACTAAACACCATGTTGTGGCGGCTCTTAAACGTGATAATGATGCCATCGGAGGAGGGAGAGGCGGAGATAGTGGCAGCTATGGACGCGGAGAAGGCCTTGACCGAGTAGAGTGGAGTATCTCTGGGAGGTGCTGCGTAGGTTTGGGTTCGGGTAGGGTTTATCAATTGGGTTAAGCTCCTTTACAGAGCCCCGATGGCGAGTGTAGTGACGAACCGGCTGAGGTCGGAGTACTTTCGACTGTACCGAGGGACGAGGCAGGGGTGCCCCTGTCCCCCCTGTTGTTCGCATTGGCGATCGGACCATTGGCCATGTCATTGAGGGAGTCTAATAAATGGAGGGAGGTGGTCCGAGGGGGAGAAGAGCATCGGGTGTCGCTATATGCGGATGACCTGTTGCTGTACGTGGCGGCTCCAATGGAGGGGATGGTGGAGGTCATGCAGACTCTAAGGGAGTTTGGGGAGTTTTCGGGCTATAAGCTCAATGTAGGAAGAGTGAGCTCTTTGTATTACAGGCGGGGGGACCAAGAAAGAGGGATAGGGGACCTACCGCTGAGGAGAGCGGAGGGGAGCTTTCAGTATCTGGGGATCCAGATAGCCAGGATTTGGGGGACCCTACATAAACTGAATCTGACGAGGTTGGTGGAGCAAATGGAGGAGGATTTCAAAAGATGGGACATGTTACCGCTCTCGCTGGTGGGTAGAGAACAGTCGGTCAAAATGGTGGTCCTTCCGAGGTTTCTGTTTGTGTTTCAGTGCCTTCCCGTCGTGATCACTAAGGCCTTTTTTAAGAGAGTAGGCAGGAGTATTATGGCGTTTGTGTGGGCGAATAAGACCCCAAGAGTAAGGAGAGGGTTCCTGGAACACAGTAGGGACCGAGGAGGGTTGGCGCTGCCAAACCTGGGGAGCTACTACTGGGCAGCAAATGTGGCGATGATCCGCAAGTGGGTTATGGAGGGAGAGGGGCGGCATGGAAGAGGATGGAGATGGCGTCCTGTAAAGGAACGAGCCTGGGGGCATTGGTGACGGCACCGCTGCCGCTCTCGCCGACAAAGTATACCACGAGTCCGGTGGTGGCAGCAACACTAAGGATCTGGGGCCAGTGGAGACGGCACCGGGGTGCAATGGGAGCATCGGTGTGGTCCCCGATCAGGGGTAACCACCGGTTTGTCCCGGGGAAGATGGACGGGGGGTTCCAGAGCTGGCATCGGGCAGGGATTGGAAGAATGGGGGACCTGTTCATCGACGGGACGTTTGCGAGCCTAGGGGCACTGGAGGAGAAGTTTGAGTTACCCCCGGGAAATGTCTTTAGATATATGCAGGTGAGGGCTTTTGTGAGGCGACAGGTGAGGGAATTCCCATTGCTCCCGGCACAAGAAGTTCAAGATAGGGTGATCTCGGGTGTATGGGTCGGGGAGGGCAAGGTGTCGGAAATACACCAGGAGTTGAAAGAAGAGGGGAAAGCGCTGGTAGAAGAGTTGAAGGGTAAATGGGAGGAGGAGCTGGGGGAGGAGATCGAGGAAGGTCTGTGGGCTGATGCCCTAGGTAGGGTTAATTCCTCCTCCTCGTGTGCCAGGCTCAGCCTGATACAATTTAAGGTGGTCCACAGAGCGCACTTGACGGGGGCGAGGTTGAGTAGGTTCTTTGGGGTAGAGGACAGATGTGGAAGGTGCTCAGGGAGCCCGGCGAACCATGTCCATATGTTTTGGTCATGCCCGTCACTGGAGAGGTTCTGGAGAGGAGTGGCGGGAGCAATATCTCAGGTGGTGAAAGTCCGGGTCAAGCCAAGCTGGGGGCTAGCAATATTTGGAGTAGTGGACGAACCGGGAGTGCAGGAGGCGAAAGAGGCCGGCATTCTGGCCTTTGCGTCCCTAGTAGCCCGGCGAAGGATCTTGCTAATGTGGAAGGAGGCGAAGCCCCCCAGCCTGGACACCTGGATAAATGATATGGCTGGGTTCATAAAGTTGGAGAGGGTCTGCGCAGGGGTTCTACAGGCGGTGTCAACCGTTCCGGGACTATCTCGCGGAGCATTAGAGGAAGGTCGGTCAGCAGCAGCAGCAACCTTGGGGGGGGGGCACGTCCTGGGGGGGGTGGGAGGGGAGAGGGGGGACTGCCTGGGAGGGTAGATGAGCAAGAGATAACATGAGGGTTGGGGAAACTGGCACGTACGGGTGAGGACCAGTGTACAAAGCTGGGTAATTTCCCGTTTTTGTTTTGTTACCGGGGGCGGGGGGGGGGGGGGTTATTGTTTGTAAGGGAGAAAAATTGTGTTAAAAAACGTTAATAAATATATATATATTTTTTTAAATGACCGTTATTGGGGTGGGTGGTGTGCACTTATGACTTTCTATCGCATATCAATACCAGGCAACACACAGACTAACGACACGGACTCTCATTGTTTGTAGCAAGGCTTAAACAACATAATGGGCTACAAAGCAAAGCAGAGTCGAATCTCCAGCAACAGTGCACCCCTCCACGATTAACTCAATACATTCTATGCTTATTTCAAACAGGAAGCCAACAAACCGTTGTCAATTGCCCCAACAGCCTCGGGCATACCCATTCCTACCATCACAGCCTCAGAAGGCAGATCAGCCTTCTGAAAGTGAGCCCATGGAAAACAACAAGTCATGGCGGAGTCCTTTATCATGCATTCAGATCCTGCGTGGACTAACTGACGGGTGTGTTCACAGACATCTTCAACCTCTCCCTACTCCGTGATGAGGTTACCACCTGCTTCTTGGAGACCACCATCATACCGGCCAAAGAAGAACCAGGCAATGTGCCTCAACGACTACCGTCCAGTGGCCTTGACATCTATCATTATGGAGAGTTTCGAGAGGTTTTTAAAGAGACACGTAAACTCCACACTCCCAGAATGCCTTGATCCACTGCAATTAGCATACCGCCATAATCGGTCCACAGCAGATGGTATTTCCCTGGCTCTACACTCATCCCTGGAGCATCTTTACAACAAGGACTCCCACATCAGACTCCTATTTATTAAGCTCCGCCTTCAACACCATAACCCTAGCCAATCCCATATCCAAATACTAAAACCTACGACTTGGCTTCTCCCTCTGCAACTGGATCCTCAACTTCTTGACCCATAGAGCACAACCAGCAAGGATAAACAACAACACCTCCCCCACGATAGTCCTCAATACCGGGGCCCTGCAAGGTTCCGTACTTAGCCCACTTATATTCATTATACACACACGTCTGTCTGGCAAACTTTGGTTCCAACTCCGTCCAGAAGTTTGCTGATGACATAACTGTAGTGGGTCAGATCTCAAACAACGATGAGTCAGATTACAGAGGGAGATAGAGTGGAGTGGTGTAACGACAACAATCTCTCCCTCAATATCAGTAAAACTAAGGAGCTGGTCATCGACTTCAGGAAGTGAAGTGTCATACACACCCCTGTCTGCATCAATCATGCCGAGGTGGAGATGGTTGACAAATTCAAATTCTGAGGTGTGCACATCACCAACAATGTGTCCTGGTCCATTCACGTCGCTATGACCAAGAAAGCACAACATCGCCTCTTCTTGCTCAGGAAACTAAGGAAATTCACTCCACCAATTTTTACAGATGCACGATAAAAAACATCCTATCTGGCTGCATCACAGCTTGGTATAGCAACTGCTGGGCCCAATACTGTAAGATACTACAGAGAGTTGTGAACACAGCCCAGTCCATCATGCAAACCCCCTTCCATCCATTGATTCTATCTACATCTCCCTCTGCCTTAAGCGGGAAGCATAATCAAAGGCTCCGCCCTTCCGGGTAATTATCTCTTCCAACCTCTTCCATCAGGCAGAAGATACAAAAGTCTGAGAACACGGACTAACAGATTCAAGAACAGCGGGCGGGATTCTCTGTCGGCCAACACTGAAATCAGAAAACCTGATTGGGCGGAGAATCCGACGCCAAAATTGGGGCGAGGGCCGATTTGACGTCAAATTGCCTTGAGAGTGGCGTCAACGTGTTCCACTCTGCATGTACAGTAAACACCGTTTGCATATCATTAGCGGGCCCGACCGGTATTCTCCAGGGTCTCCGTGATTCTCTGCCTCCGACAGGCCAAATTCCCGATGGCGATGTTCACTTATGCTTTTAAAAATTGTGAAACAATTGGCTGCTGAGGGGGAGAGAAGGGATACGGAAAATGTCCAACATCGCCATAGTGTGCAGATAGCTGTGCCATTGGCCGGGGGCTTCTGTCAGGGCTGGGAGGAGTAAAGGAAGGAGACCAGGCGGTGGGCTATGGCGTCAGGTGGACAGGCACTGAACACCATTGCCGCAGCCTGCAAGGCAGCCATGCAAGTGCTGACTGCCCGCATTGAACTTTGTGCCACGGGTCGTATGGGTGTCCCTCCAGGCCACCGCCCCGAGGTACCCTCTGGCCCCAGCCAACCCATCAAGGGATGGGCGCGCTCCAGCGCAACCAGTGCCATCATGTTGGCTGGGATGGTGTGTGTGGGGAGTGAAGTGTGTATATACGGTTGCAGCTCGTCAATCGTGAATCCGGCGAATCCGACACAATTGCTCATTGGATTTGATTGTGGGATTCTCCGTCTCTGAGACTAAGTGTTGACGCCAATACAGAACTCATGGAAATCCATGACAGCAAAACCGGCATCACACCAAGATCAATTTTGCTACAGTTGAGGGTCTGGCACCAGTGCCACGTGGGACACAATCAATTGCAAAGAAAAACGGTGCTGGATTCGACGGTTTCTCGATTGATACTCGGGAGGCTGACATGCGTATACACACTTCACTCCCCACACACACCATCCCGGCCAACAAGATGGTAGCAAGGAGAGTGCACCAAGGTTTGCAGATGCAGAGCTCGAGATTGTACGCCGTGGAGGAGAGAAGGATGACCCAGAAAGGAGGCTGCTAGCTGCCAGCCGCCACCGTTCCACGTGCCTGAGAGCAGGTGGCAGAGGCGGTCACGTCGTGGGTAATGTCTTCCGGACCGGCCGGCAGTACCTGAGCAAATTGCATGACCTCATCAGGGTGGCCAGGGTGAGTAGGCATCACTGTGTCCCTGGCTCAATCCCGCATAGCACACACCCGTAAACCTACCCACGTCTTCCCACCCAAAGGGCAGGCGAACCGCCACCCTGCACCACATGCCAGCACCCATACCAATCGCCATGGCTGGATGCCCTGGCCACTGAGGCCACCTGCTCTCCACCCCATGGGCTGCATGCGCTCGATTGTCTAACACTGCCGTTTTCTGTTTCCCCGCTCCCCAGGAGAAGGCCGTACAACATCCGGTAGCGAGAGAAAACTGGGCCACGCTCAGGAGCGTGGTGCTCTGGCAGGTGCTCTGGCACATGGCCAGGTGCTCTGGCACATGGCCAGGTGCTCTGGAACATGGTTGCCTGCTCTGGGCCTCAGCCAGCACCTGCACAGAATGCCCCAGGCCTTGGACATGCTGATCCATAGCCAAAACCATCGCCCCCAATGCCTCCACCGTGGACGCCACGTGTGCGGTTCTGGCCTGGATGGCACGCATTGTCGACACCACTTCCTGCTGCTGCCGGCGGTTGGACTCCTCCAACTGCATCTGCAGGTGGGCAGGACAGCAGCTAGTCCCTGGGGTCGGCCTGCCCTCCGACCGTCTGCCCCTTCGGGTGTTTCTACCTGCACCTGCTGTACCGGAGCAGCTGTGTGGTGCGCACCAGAGAATGTCGTGGGAGACTCTTCACTGAAGTGCCCAACTGAGGTGAGTCTCTCTGCGATGATGGAGGCTGTTGGAGACAGCTGTGATCGAAAAAATCACTGTCCTCCTCCGGCTCGGGCTCTGGGGTCTCCTGAGTCTTGGCAGAGGGATGGTGCCCAAGTTGCTCCCATTGTTGCTTGGCTCACGGGGGGGGGGGTCCGGCTGTGGCACTGGCTGGGGGTGAGGGACACCAGATGGACCCGTCCCATCGCCAGCAGGTCCTGCAAGACATAAGCCAAGACGCATGATTACGTTGGGCAGGGCGGGGGGGAAGAGAGAGGGGGAGTGAAGGTGATGGGGGTGAGGGTGGGGGTGATGGTGAGGGTGGTGTGAGGGTGGCCCTGGTTGGCACTGCGGACTGCGCCCCCACATATTCCCCCCCTCCCTGCACCTCTGCTCCCCGCACCCCTGGCCTCGTCGATGACCGGGACCGTGCGGCCTCCAGCCCTTTCCCCTGTCCCTGATGCCAGAGGTACCGTCAGATAACACTGCCCTTGTCAGCCGTGTGCTTCGTGGCTCCCACCCCGCACCCCCTTAGGGGCTACACTGTGGGTGTTGCACTGGGTGAGCTGCCAGCGGGTGGCGGCCGAGTGGGGGTTGTGTGGCAGAGGATAGGGTGGGGGCACCCATGCAGCCGGTGTCATTCTGCACAACCAGGGGCCAAGATGGGTGGTCAGCAAGATGCTTCCTTGCATGCCGTGGTAATGGAGGTCCATGACTGGACAACGTCCCAATCCTGTGGGGCGTCAACCCGGCCACTCGGCCTGTTCCCGATCAAACCGCTCTCCCAGCCATGGCAGGTCCCCCCCCCCCTTACCCCAGCAAGTGCCTGGCCTGGCAGTCCACATTCATGCCTCTGTGTCCTATCTCCTCTCTCTCCCTCATCAGCCACAAAGCCGATTCACGATTTATAAAAGCACAAGTGAACCACCATCGGGAACTCGGCTCATCAGAGGAGGAGAATTACGCAGGTGCCAGAGAATACCCGCTAATGATATGCAAACGGTGTTTACTGTATGTGCGTTCCGGAACGCATTGACGCCACTGTCGAGGTGACCAAGAATTGCGATTTGGTGTCAAATTGGCGCCCGGCGCGATTTTGGCGTCGGAACCTATTCTCTGCCCATTCGCGAATCCTGATTTTGACGTCATGGAGTCCATGGCCAATAACTTTAATTTATGTAGTGCTCATGTTAACCAGCGTATATGCCAGATGTACTGGGAAGCTTGGGGGGTATGAGGCTGCTAAAAGGATTTTTAGCATTGTGCAATTCATGTGACTAGACGAGTAATCATAGTGAAACCAGTTGGACTCATTTTAATCAGAGAGCACTAAAAAGGATCAACGACAAAGAGAGATGAGGTAGAAAATGGGAGAGCACTGTGTTGTGCTGGAAGCCTTGGTGAGAATGCTGAACATTTATGGTGGAGCACACTACAGTCCTCTGGATGGGAGTTTGGGGGATCCTTACATAGAAACTTAGAAAATAGAAGCAGGAGGAGGGCATTCGGCCCTTCAAGCTGCTCCGCCATTCATTATGACCATGGCTGATCATCAGGTTTCACACCCTGATCCCGCCTTCCCACAGATCCCTTGAGCCCTTTAGTCCCAAGAGCTATGTCTAATTCCTTCTTGAAATTACACAATGTTCTGGCCTCAACTACTTTCTCCTCACCTCAGCCCCAAAACGTTTACCCCTTATCCTCAAACCATGACCCCTAGTTCTGGAGTCCCCTACCATCGGGAACATTCTTTCTGAATCCACCCTGTCTAATCCTGTTAGAATTTTGTACATTTCTATGAGATCCCCTCTCAACTCTTCTAAACTCCAATGACTATAATCCTAACCAATTTAGTCTTTCCTCATATGACAGCCCCGTCATCCCAGAAATCAGCCTGGTAAACCTTCGCTGCACTCCCTCCAGAACAAGGACATCCTTCCTCAGATAAGGACAACAAAATTGCACACAATACTCCAGGTGTGGCCTCACCAATGCCCTATACAATTGCAGTAAAACATCTCTATTCCTATACTCAAGCCCTCTCGCTATGAAGGCTAACATACCATTTGCCTTCTTTACTGTCTGCTATACGTGTGCGCTTACTTTCAATGACTGATGCAGAGGACACCAAGGTCTTGCTGAATATCCACCTCAATTTACACCCATTTAAATAATTATCTGCCTTCTTATTTTTGCTGTGGTGCGAATAGAACCAAGTCCCCAGAGAATTCCAAGCACTAAGTATATTCCAATCACTCAAGCATGTGATTGCACTGCACTTACCTTTCTTTGATGTGGTCAATGTTTGTAAAAATTGCGGTTTCACCACTTCGGCCACTGAACAGTGAAGGGAGATAAATGAATCAAAGTTGTAGATAGTTTGTATAAGCTGTCAATTATAGACCACTGGGAGAAATGGCTTGCAGCTAATGGTTATGTGTGAACCAGACGCAGGCCACAGCTGTTCTCCTTCGAGGAATGGACACGTGGACCTTCAAGGTATGTATTAAAGCTGTAATTCTTCTCACTGCCCCTGTCTGGACTGCTCTCAATCTTCCAGACAGAAGTGTCTTCTCCGTGGAGAGGGGTGGGGGTTGGCGCCTTAGGCAGGGGGTCCCTGTGGGGGATTCCCCTATTATAGGAGTCCCTGTGGGGGTCCCCTTGGTCAGGAGTCTTGGGGGATCTCCCTATTGTGGGGGTCCCTGTAGTCAGGGGGTCCATGGGGGAGTTTCCCTATTAGAGGAGTCCCTGGGATGGTGTCCTAATATGAGAGTCCATGTGGGGGGGTATCCCTATTATAGGAGTCCCAGTGGGAAGTCTCCCTATTATTAGGGTCATTGGGGAGTGGGACGTCTGATAGAGGAGGGATGTGCAGGCAGTGCATTGTTGACCCTCAGATGGGCTTGGATGCTCTCGACCAGCGTGGCATTGGTGTGGTGGACCTTGTGGTAGGCCAAGGGGGCAACCAAGGACAAGAAACCTCAAACCCAGGAAATGGATAGTTTGTGAGCCGGCTACTCCTCAGGGTGCAATCGTGCTGCTGTGGGGAGGTTCTGGTGCTCTTGACAGCTGGACCACTGTTGAGCCAACATCTCGATATCTGTGTCCAAATACGGCCAACCTACCTAACTTAGAATCGTAGAATTTACAGTGTAGAGGGAGGCCATTCGGCCCATTGAGTCTGCACCGGCCCTATTCGCATAACCCAGTAACCCCAACTAACCTTTTGGATACTTGGGGGCAATTTAGCATGGCCCATCCACCTAAGCTGCACATCTTTGGACTGTGGGAGGAAACCGGAGCACCCGGAGGAAACCCACTTCATCAGCATCTTCATTTTGGACAATTCAGTGTGTCCATTGTGAAGGCCCTTTAACACGATTTCCTGGCACTTGGCCGGAACAACAAGAGGAGACCATCTTCCACCATCAGCTTCGAGAACTTTGAGGAAAAAGTCTTCAACTCTCCTGGTAGCTGTCGCTGCTGGCCACAGATGCTGCACCTTGGCAAGGACGGGGCATCCAGTCACAAATATACAATGTTGCGACGGGCAAGGAGTCCATAACATTCAGGACAATGACCACTTTGGATACCGTAAAGGTTCTTAAAATGTTCCTGGTCCGTGGTCCCTGTGACTGGCACGTTGTCTAAGTAAACCACAATGCACGGCAATCCACACAATGCCCTATCCAAATCCATTTGGAGCATATGGCCATTCACCTGTATCAGGACATGAATAAGGACCACACGGGGCACTGCACAGCATGTTTTCCATGGCACACTGAAAGACTCGGCACGCGGAGGTTCCCCTGAATGGAAGCCAGGTATACTCCTAGATCCCCTTGTGCATATTGATCATGACATACTTTATTGAGGATTTATTGAGCTCCAGCTGCAGACAAGCATTGCCCATATCCAATTTGGTAAATGTGCAGCCACCAGCCAATGTAGCGTAAAGATGCTTGATGAATGGTAAAGGATAACGGTCTAACTTTGAAGCCATGGTCTAGTTCAATTTATAGTCTCCGCAGAGGCACATTGCACGGGATTCTCCGAAATGGAGGCAGAGTGTTCGCGCCATCATGAACGCCGTCGAGGTTCACGACGGCGCGAAACTGCCCCGATCCCAACCGATTCAGGGCCCGATAATGGGCTAGGAGCGGCGCCGAATCATTTACGCGCGCCAGGCGGCGCCGCATACATGACGCAGCTGGCGCCGCATAACTGGCGTCACCCGCGCATGCGTGGTTGCCGTCCTCTCCGAGTCCGCCCCGCAAGAAGATGTCTGACGGATCTTGCGGGGCTGCGGAAGAAAGGAGGTCCTCCTTCAGAGAGGACGGCCCGACGATCGGTGGGCACCGATCGCAGGGTAGACCCCATTTGAGGGCCCCCCCGGTGCAGGATCCCCCCTAGCCCCCCTGCAGGACACCCCCCCCCCCCCCCCCGCAGGTCGCCCCCCCCCCCCCAGCGTTCCCGTGCTGTTCCCGCCGGCAGCGACCAGGTGTGGACGGCGCCGGGGGGAACCCGTCGTTTTGGGCAGGCCGCTCGGCCCGTCCGGGCCTGAGAATAGCAGGGGTGCCGGAGAATCACCATTTTGGGTGTCTCGGGCGATTCTCCGGCCTGCGCCGTGCGGAACTCGACGAGCCCGTTCTCGCTGCTTGGGTGAATCGCGGGAGGGCGTCGGACCGGCATCGCGGGAAAATTTGGCGACCCGGGCGATTCTCCCAACCGGCGCGGGAGCGGAGAATCGCGCCCACTCTCTTTTCCGGCTTCATGATGGGGCCATCGGAGCTGCCCAATCAGCGAAGTGCTATGATGCCCAAACTCACCAAATGGCGAAGTCTATTTTCTCCACTAAAGCATAGGGAACCGGGCAGGCATGAAAATATTGGGGCTGGGCCTTCGGGTCCACCTGGATCTTGGCCATGGTCCCTTTAATTGTACACAAACCAGGTTGGAAAACCTTGGGAAACTTGCTCAGCACCGCACACAGACTGACAATCCAACTGCAGCTGGTGTGGTCAATCATGGCCCAACAGGCTGGGGCCGCTTCCTTGCACGACAATGAGGGGAAGCCAAAATGATTGCCCCTTAGTTCGACCAGAGCAAGGGTGGACCCCACAATATTCAGGCATTCCCCAGTCAGCCAAAGTCAAAGTATGCACACCCTGTTTAATCAGATCAAAGGTGCTCTGTGTCACCACAGAAACCGCAACTCCCGTATCCAACTCCATTTGGAGCATATGGCCATTCACCTGTATCGGGGCATGAATAATGACAACATGGGGCACTGCTAAACTAAGTTCAGCTGCATCTCAGCCTCAACCTTGGCCTCTTCTAAGTCATTCAGATATGAGGCCCGGCCACGGGGCTGACCCATATCTCGACCGGGCACCTGGAGCGCGGGCCCTCCCATTACCTGCGGTTATGCCTAGAGCGGTGCCCCCATGTCACACAGGCGGGAATCGCCTTCAGCCGAGTGTGAGGACGTCCTAGGTCTTGACAGCCATATCTTCGTCCAGAGGCCGGAGTCGCTGTAGCGGTCGGTCGAGGCCATGGGGCTACCACGCGAGGGGTGATGCCCCAAAACATTCACCTCCATCCCTGTATCGCCTGGACACCACATTCCATGCTTTCTCAGGCCAAAGAGATCTGTAGTGACTGTTGAAATGTCAGGGAGGTTTCCATATTATTTATACCATATATTAAACAATCGCAGAGCATATCTGATAATGCAGTTCCATACTCACAAAACTCAGCTAGCTTCCGTAGCCATGATATGACCTCGACCTCGGTGATGGACTCACCAGGGGACCTCGTCGCTGTATTAAAACAATAGCTTTGAATGAATGCTAATGGGATTGGGTTAAAGTGTTGTGTCGAACGAGTGCGGCTCTGGAGCTGATGAGTATGTGAGACTCCAGATCACTCTGAACATGTGCACTCTGCAGGCCATCAACAGTATGACCGTCTGATACTCTGGGCGTCATTCTCCGACCCCCCGCCGGGTCGGAGAATGGCCGTTGGCCGCCGTGAATCCCGCCCCCGCCCCCGCCGAAGTCTCCGAAGGGAGAAAAGTCAGCGGGGCGTTAATGGCGCCGCTGCCGCGGAGAATGTCACGGGTCTGCGCAAGGCAGCCGATTTTCGGCCTGCCGATATTCTCCCTTCCGGATGGGCCGAAGTCCCGTCGACGTGATGACCGTTCACGTCGACGTCAATCAAACCTCCTTTTCATCGGCGTGACCCGGTGCTCCAGGCTCACGCCGACCAGCGAGGAGGTGAGTGACGGCCTGGGGGGTTGGCTCTGGGCAGGAAATGGCGTGGCCGCAGACTGATTGCCTGAGGAGAGGTGTGTCTCGGCTTGTGTGTGTGTGCGGCGGGGGGGGGAGGGGGGGGGGTGGTTAGAGTAGGCTGGGCTCCGGGGGAGTGCCGGGAGGGGGTCCGTGCCGGGGTGGAGGTTGGGGGTTGTGGAGGGGGTCCGTGCCGGGGTGGAGGTTGGGGGGGGGGGGTCCGTGCTGGGGTGGAGGTTGGGGGTTGGGGAGGGGTTCCGTGCCGGGGTGGAGGTTGGGGGTTGTGGAGGGGGTCCGTGCCGGGGTGGAGGTTGGGGAGGGGGTCCGTGCCGGGGTGGAGGTTGGGGAGGGGGTCCGTGCCGGGGTGGAGGTTGGGGAGGGGGTCCGTGCCGGGGTGGAGGTTGGGGGTTGTGGAGGGGGTCCGTGCCGGGGTGGAGGTTGGGGGGGGGGGTCCGTGCTGGGGTGGAGGTTGGGGCGGGGGGGGGTCCGTGCCGGAGTGGGTGATGGGAGGGCAAATGAGTTGGTCCACCTGGCCAGGTGCCAGCCTTCAACAGTTGGACCCATGCGGTCCATGCCACCTGGCTGGGGGGAGGAGGGGATATGGGCAATGATGACATGTCGTCGTTCCCCTCCCCCCCACCAGGTCGTCATGTTTTCAGATCATCCAGCGATGTTGGCCGCCGTGGTGGCAGCCGCTCATGTCTATGTTGCCCTGGATGAGGAGGAGGAGGAGGAGGAGGAGGAGGAGGAGCGTGCCAGAGAGGCGGCGCAGGCTGCCGCAGAGGGGCAGGCGGCAGCCGCCCAGGCTGGAGGGACACCTGACCGACAGGACGAGGAGGGGGAGGAGGACGTCGCGGCCCCACGGCAACGGAGGCACCCGAGGGCGCCCCGTGTGTACCGGCCCCGGCAGTCATACCAGGACCTCACGGACCGGGAATGCAGGAGGAGACTCCGGATGAGCCGGGAAACCGTGGCACACATCTGCCACCTGCTGGCACACCTGTCACCGCGTGGCACTGGCGGGGGACACCCTCTCCCCGTGTCCGTCAAGGTTACGGTGGCCCTGAACTTTTATGCAACGGGGTCATTCCAGGCACCGAGTGGGGACCTGTCCGGCATATCGCAGACATCGGTGCATCGGTGCATCCGGGCAGTGACAGATGCCCTTTATGCCATGGCGCACCGCTACATCCGCTTCCCCGTGGACCGGGCCAGCCAAGATGCCCGGGCCGTGGGCTTCTCTGCCATTGCCGGGTTCCCCATGGTCCAGGGCGCGATCGATGGGATGCACGTCGCCGTGCGGCCACCTGCAGATAACAGGGCCGTGTTCACTAATAGGAAGGGGACCTATTCGATGAACGTACAGGTGGTCTGCGACCACCGCATGATGATCCTGCACGTCTGCGCCCGTCACCCAGGCAGTGTACACGACTCATTCGTGTTGTCGCGGTCATCCATCCCCGGCATGTACGAGGGACGCCATCCCCGGCTGAGGGGCTGGTTGCTGGGCGACAGGGGCTACCCATTGCGATCGTGGCTGATGACGCCTATACGGAGGCCACGCAATGAGGCGGAGAACCGCTACAATGATGCCCATGTAGCAACAAGGGGAGTGATCGAGAGGTGCTTTGGCGTGCTGAAGATGCGTTTCAGGTGCCTGGACCTCTCTGGGGGCGCCCTCCAGTATCGGTCAGATAGGGTCGGCCGCATCATTGTGGTGTGCTGCGTCCTGCACAACATAGCCCAGCAGAGGGGCGATGTGCCGCAGGCAGAGGAGGGCGGAGTGGAGGAGCAGCAGGAAGAGGCCCAGTCCTCCCCAGATGAGGGGGATGGGGGCAATGGTCAGGGCAGACGGGGTAGACACAGACGGGTGGCTGTCCACCGTTACCGGCTGGCCCAGCGGGCACGGGACAGACTGATAGACGCCCGCTTCACTGACTAGATGGGCGTGGGAATCGGGTAGTATGGCCACAGACCGCACACCATGACAACAGCCGACCACCCACACCCCCCACCCATCCATCCACCCAGCACCATCACCCCCCTCCCCAACCCCACACACCCCACCCGCATGCACACCACCCCCCCACTCCCAATTGCCGATCCACCGGCGGCACAACGGGCCGGGCTCACCCAGTTGCGGGTGGACGCGTGTCTATCGCAGGCCATGGAGAATGATGACAGCCCGCCTCCGATGAGCTCCTGGCTCTACATCGTTGGACTATGTCTGACCCATGGCCACAGTACCACCATCCACCCGGACCATCCCTGCATGCGGCTGTGACACTGCAGCGCACGGTCCCGTCCTCTGCCCGGGGGATGTTGATGGCGGCCCAGGGGGAAGGGGGCAGACTCACCTGGGGCTGAGGTAAGACCACCCCTCACACACACACTTGCGCTCAACGTACATGACACCCCCGCACACTTTGGACAGAGCACAAAGGCAGCTTCGGTAGGTGTAACATTGACTTTAATAACCAAAGGAGTTCATGCACGTGCCCTAGCGCCTAAAACTCATCTGTGCCCTGCACCCGTGCCAACTTACTCAGTGTCTAATTGTTTGGCCTTACGGGCCCTTTGACTACGTCTACGTGGTTCCCCAGACGGTACAGCAGAACTGGAGGTGGACTCCTGTGATTCCTGCCCTCTGACACTGGATCCCTTTGGCGGCCGTTTCCTGGGGCGTCCTGGCCTAGATGGGCCAGGCTGCGGCCCGGGCGACTGGGATGGCGAGCTGCCAGCCTGTCCTGCCCGTTGCCCACCCGATGCACCTGGGACGGAAGGGGGGGAGTCCGAGGTGTCGCGGTGTACCGGGACCTCCCCTACAGAGGGAGCCGGGACGGACCACACCACCTCCTCCTCCCTCGGGGTGCCCGATGGCCCCCAGGCCTCTACATGGGTGGGGGATGCGAATGGACTGGCCATCCGACGCGCCCCCGACATCTGGCGCTGCCAGTCCTGGAGGCCCGTGCTGGTATCGACAGGGGTCTGCAGGTTTGCAGCCATGGAGCCCAGGGGGTTGTCGAACCCTGTCTGCGACAGTGCGACACGCCAGCTCGCACATGGCCACTGGCGCCGATGCCCTCAGCGATGGCCTGCTGAGACTGGACCATGGCCTGCAGAGACTGGGCCATGGCCTGCAGAGACTGGGCTATGGCCTGCTGAGACTGGGCCATGGCCTGCTGAGACTGGGCTATGGCGTTGAGCGCCTCTGCCATCTGGCGCTGGCACTGGCTCATGGCCTCCTGTGAGAGGGCAGCCATTTCCTGGGCCACAGACGCCGCCTGCACGGAAGGCCCCAGGCCTCGCAAACCGTTCCCCATGTCTGACACCGTCGCACCCATTGCCTCCACCGCGGACGCCACCCGTGCGGTGTCAGCCTGGGTGGCACGCATGACCGGGACCACTCCCAGCTCCTGGACGCGGGTGGACTCCTCCACCTGCGACCGCAGCCGCCGCAAGCCACCCGTCACCCTCTTCGCTCGTCTCCGTGTCGGTGGTTGCATCGGATCTATGTGTGGGTGTGGTAACTGCAGGAACCCGGGATCCATTTGGGCGGCAGATGTTCGCTTGGCCTGGGCTGCCCTCCGACCGCCCGGTCCCTCTGCTGCTCCTACCTCCACCTGCTGTACCGGGACGGCTGTGTTGTGCGCACCAGTGAGTGTACCAGACGCCTCATCACTAAAGTGCCCAACCGTGGTGAGTGTTTCTGCGATGGTGGAGGGTGTTGGTGACAGCAGTGGCGTTGTGTCGTGCTCTTCGTCCCACTCTGAGTCCATGGCACTTTGGGGTGGGGGTTCGTCTCCACCCATCCACTCTGAGTCACTGTCCGGTATTTCGTCTTCCCGGGTAGGGGTGTCCTGGGTAGTGCTGTCCCGGGTAGTGCTGTCCCGGGTAGGGGTGTCCTGGGTAGTGGTGTCCCGGGTAGGGGTGTCCTGGATAGTGGTGTCCTGGGTAGTGGTGTCCTGGCTCGGATGTGACGGGGGCCTGTGGCTGCCCCCCTCATCGCTGGGTGGTCGCTCCCGCACGTGACGGGGGTGTCGTCTCCCTGTTGCTCCAGGTCTCTCCGTCTCCCGTGGTCTCCGAGGGGCATCCTGCGGGCGTCGCATGCTGGAGGGTTCGGGTCTCTCCGTCTCCCGTGGTCTCCGAGGGGCATCCTGCGGGTGTCGCATGCTGGAGGGTGCGGGTCTCTCCGTCTCCCGTGGTCTCCGAGGGGCATCCTGCGGGCGTCGCATGCTGGAGGGTGCGGGTCTCTCCGTCTCCCGTGGTCTCGGAGGGGCATCCTGCGGGCGGTCTGCATCTGCGGGGATGGGTGCCTGGACGTTTGGTCCTGCGATACACAATGAAGCATGCATGGTTAGACATCAGGCAGTGATCAGGTGATACGGGAGAGGGGGATATAGGGGAGGGGGGATATGGGGACGGGCTGTTGGTGGCTCACTTGCTCGTGGGGCCCCGACCTCTGCATCAGCAACCTCCCGGTCGTCAGGTCCGCCAGCCAGTTCCAGGGCCTTTTCCTCGTGTACGGTCAGTGGCCTCTCATCAGCGGGCCCTCCTCCAGTCCTCACATGCTCCCTATTGTTGTGTGCGCGCTTCTCCTGGGGGGGGGGGTGGTGGCAGGGGTAAAAGGCAACAGTGTTAGGCAGGTATATGAATGCACGCCATCGGTTGCGCGTGCATTGCAGAGGTTAAGGTTAGGGCTGGATTCACTTGGGGATATGGGGGAGGGGGGATATGGGGGAGGGGGGATATGGGGGATATGGGGGAGGGGGGATATGGGGGATATGGGGGAGGGGGGATATGGGGGAGGGGGGATATGGGGGATATGGGGGAGGGGGGATATGGGGGAGGGGGGATATGGGGGATATGGGGGAGGGGGGGATATGTGGGAGGGGGGATATGGGGGAGGGGGGGATATGGGGGAGGTGGGATATGGGGGATATGGGGGAAGGGGGGAATATGGGGGATATGGGGGAGGGGGGATATGGGGGATATGGGGGGGTATGGGGGAGGGGGGATATGGGGGATATGGGGGAGGGGGGATATGGGGGATATGGGGGAGGGGGGATATGGGGGAGGGGGGATATGGGGGATATGGGTGATATGGGGGAGGGGGGGATATGGGGGAGGGGGGATATGGGGGAGGGGGGGATTTGGGGGAGAGGGGATATGGGGGATATGGGGAGGGGGTATATGGGGGATATGGGGGAGGGGGGGATATGGGGGAGGGGGGATATGGGGGATATGGGGGAGGGGGGATATGGGGGATATGGGGGAGGGGGGGATATGGGGGAGGGGGGATATGGGGGAGGGGGGATATGTGGGAGGGGGATATGGGGGAGGGGGGGATATGGGGGAGGGGGGATATGGGGGATATGGGGGAGGGGGGGATATGGGGGAGGGGGGGATATGGGGGAGGGGGGGATTTGGGGGAGAGGGGATATGGGGATATGGGGGACGCTCACCCTGCCTGCTCTGACGAGGTCATTCACCTTCTTGTGGCACTGGGTGCCTGTCCGTGGTGTCAGGGCCACAGCGGTGACGGCCTCTGCCACCTCCCTCCACAGACGCCGTCTGTGGCGTGGGGCAACTCTGCGGCCGTGCCCGGGATACAGGGCGTCCCTCCTCTGCTCCACCGCATCCAGGAGCGCCTCCACATCGCGTGACTCGAACCTCGGGGCTGAGCGACGGCCAGCCATCAAGTCGGGTGTTGCGGTCGGCTGTTCCGGTCGGGTGGGGGGGAGCTGCGCGGCCTTATGAGCCGTCACGCCATGCAGCGCGTATGACGCTGCACGGCGTGAACCACTGCGCAAGCGCGGATCCCGTTACGTCGCTGCTAGCCCATTTCGGGCCGCAGACTATCGGCCCATTTTTATGACGTGACGCAAGTGGGATTTGCGCCGTTTTTTGCGCCGATCGGCGGAGTTTCCGCCGATAACGGAGAATTTCGCCCTCTATCTCCATGATGTTGTTGGCTCAGAAGAAGAAACGTATCAGAATATTTTAATCAGTTCCATTATGAACAAATGATTTACGTGGTGTTAAGTTATGGAGCACTGCAGAGTTAACCTATTCTAAAAATATTGTGGGTAACGACATAAAGACATTCTGTGTTCAGATTCAGTAAATTTGTAAAAGAGCCAAAGGGGAAATTCAGAGAATGTTTTTAACTCAACAAGTTGCTATGACCCGAAAGCAGATACAATATTAATTTTCAATAAGGAATTAGATATATTCTTCAAAAGGACACATTTTCCCTGATATGTTAAATAGACCATTTAAGGCCCTCACTGAGTTCATTAGCAGCTCACTCCAGAGGCAGCGTATGATCTTTGATGGGGATGGTCAGAATCACCGCACCATCAGCAACACATCATGAGGGAGGAGGCGATGTCAGTGCTGGGACTGTTCAGCCACATCAGACAGCGGCAAACAGCATCCATCAGCATGAAAGATTGTAAAATGGCTCTCCCAGTGCCCATGGCAGAAGAATGGAAAGTTGGCAGCAGCAGCACCTGGAGTATTGAGTGCAGTTTTGATGTCCTTATCTGAGGAAGAATGTTCTTGCTATGGAGGGAATGCAGCAAAGGTTACCAGGATGGGATGGCAGGACTGTCATATGAGGAAAGATCAAACCAGTTAGGATTATATTCATTGGAGTTTAGAAGAATGAGAGAGGAACTTGAGAAAAAGGATATTCCTGATGGTGGGGGAGTCCAGAACTAAGGGTCATAGTTTGAAGATAAGGGGTAAGCCTTTTGGGACTGAGGTGAGGAGAATTTTTTTCGGCCAGAGAGTGGTGAATCTGTCGAATTCACTACCACAAAAAGTAGTTGAGGTGAAAATATTATGTAATTTTAAGAAGGAATTAGATATAGCTCTTGGGGCTAAAAGTATCATAGGATATGGGGGAAGGCAGGATCAGGTATTGAACGTGATGATCTGCCATTATCATAATGAATGGCGGAGCAGGCTCGAAGGGCCGAATGGCCTCCTGCTGCTTCTGCTTTCTGTGTATGTACTACAGAGGAGAATGGGAGAGGGAGGACACAGTGCTGATCAAGTCAAAGGCAGGAAGTCCTGCTCCAATGTTGGCTGATCTGTAAGAATAGTCAGGGAGAGGACAGGCTGACACTTAAAAATAATAATAATAATCATTATTGTCACAAATAGGCTTACATTAACACTGCAATGAAGTAACTGTAAAATGCGGTCTCACTTCTTATGGCTACCCTCTCTTATCTCCCCTTCCTTGGCTAATAGGTCACTTCTGAACACACAACTGAGAAGGATGTTTCTTCACACGAGAGGAGTTCTACAATTGGAAGCACTTTCATTTCCTAAGACTAAATTTAGAATTGTGCTCCCTCTCACTATGATTGCCACATGCTGGCTTCAGAAAAAAGTTCTCCTAAATGTAGTTCAAGGTTGTGTGTCCTTTGTGCCTTTTACACGGTTCGTATCCCAGTTGATATTCGTGTTGAATCCCCCAACTATTACTAACCTATTTTTTTTGCACTCAGAAATGTATCTACATATTTGCTCATCTATCTCCCTCTCACTATTTGAGGGTCTATAGTGGAGCCATAAGACTCGACTCATGCAAAATGACTAAACAACATAAATTAACCATTCTTACAAGCCTTTGAAATGGCAGAGTTAGTCACAGGAAACTTTAGCTGTGCAGATTGGCACCTAAAACCACAGACCACCGAGACTCGTCTCGAATGAGACAGAATAAGACAAGATGAGGCAGGACCAGACATCTGAAAACCATAAGGGCTAAGTATGCGCAGAGAATCGGAACAAACGACTGCATGATAAACCGATGTGGTTAGAAAGTGAACATCAGTTAAAATTGGCAGAGGTAAAGAGAAAAGTACAGTCTGAGGATAGTGAGAAAGTGTAAGAGCTTCGTAGGCAAAGGCTTAGTGGGGATCTATTTAAATATGTCCAAGCATTGCCAAGGTTTGATGAGAAGTACTTAGAAGCCTTTTTCATTTCATTTGAGAAGGTGGCTAAACAAATGAAATGGCCACAGGACATGTGGATATTACTGATTCAAACAAAGTTGGTAGGTAGAACTTGTGAAATGTTTGCATCACCATCAGAGAAGGTATCTGGGACATATGAGGAGGTGAAAAAATCCATCTTAGGTGCATATGAACTAGTACCTGAAGCCTACAGATGAAGGTTTGGAAATTTAAGGAAAGAACCTGCTCAAACATACATAGAGTTTGAAAGGATTAAACAGAGTAATTTTGATAGGTGGATAAGGGCTTTGAAAATAGACCAAACATATGAAGCTCTTAGAGAAATGATAATTTTTGGAGGAGTTTTAAAATTCAATTCCTGATGTAGTGAGAGCTCATGTGGAAGAGCAGAGGGTTAAAACTGCAAGGTTAGCAGCAGAAATGGCAGATAATTATGAATTAGTTCATAAATCAAAGTTTGGTTTCCGATATCAGTTTCAGCCTGCGAGGGATAGAAACTGGAGAAATTAGAAATTCTCAGGTGGTAAAGGTCAAGGAGATCTAATGGGAGATAATAAGGAAAGTGTGCCTCAGATTAGAAAAGAAGTCCAGGAGGGTGGAAGAGAAATGAAAAGTTTCAGATGTTTTTACTGTCATAAACTAGGCAATGTAATGTCACAGTGTTGGGGGTTTGTGAAAAGCACTGGGAAGGCTGATGTGGTAAAACAGGATAAGCCTGTGGGGTTTGTTAAAGTGGTAAAGGAAAGCCCAATTGACGGGAAGGAGGTGCAAAAGAATGTACAGCCTGATCAAGAGGTGATTGATAAGAACATGTCAGATAAGAATTTACTTGCGTGGGTAAAGTTTATTCATGTACACCAGGAGGAATGGGTAAAGAAGTCAAAATTTTAAGAGACACGGGAGCATGTCAATCTTTGATGGTAAGAGATGAGGAGTTATGTAGTTTGGTAGGAATATTGCTAGAAAAGATGATAATATGTGGAATTCAGGGTGAAAAGAGTAGTGTTCCATCATATAAGGTTGAAGAGTCGAGTGAAGAGTGGTGAACATAAGAACATAAGAACATAAGAACTAGGAGCAGGAGTAGGCCATCTGGCCGCTCGAGCCTGCTCTGCCATTCAATGAGATCATGGCTGATCTTTTGTGGACTCAGCTCCACTTTCCGGCCCGAACACCATAACCCTTAATCCCTTTATTCTTCAAAAAACTATCTCTCTTTATCTTAAAAAAATTTAATGAAGGGGCCTCTACTGCTTCACTGGGCAAGGAATTCCATAGATTCACAACCCTTTGGCTGAAGAAGTTCCTCCTAAACTCAGTCCTAAATCTACTTCCCCTTATTTTGAGGCTATGCCCCCTAGTTCTGCTTTCACCCGCCAGTGGAAACAACCTGCCCGCATCTATCCTATCGATTCCCTTCATAATTTTATATGTTTCTATAAGATCCCCCCTCATCCTTCTAAATTCCAACGAGTACAGTCCCAGTCTACTCAACCTCTCCTCGTAATCCAACCCCTTCAGCTCTGGGATTAACCTAGTGAATCTCCTCTGCACACCCTCCAGTGCCAGTACGTCCTTTCTCAAGTAAGGAGACCAAAACTGAACACAATACTCCAGGTGTGGCCTCACTAACACCTTATACAATTGCCCTAGTCTTAAACTCCATCCCTCTAGCAATGAAGGACAAAATTCCATTTGCCTTCTTAATCACCTGTTGCACCTGAAAACCAACTTTCTGCGACTCATGCACGAGCACACCCAGGTCTCTCTGCACAGCAGCATGTTTTAATATTTTATCATTTAAATAATAATCCCTTTTGCCGTTATTCTTACCAAAATGGATAACCTCACATTTGTCAACATTGTATTCCATCTGCCAGACCCTAGCCCATTCACTTAGCCTGTCCAAATCCCTCTGCAGACTTCCAGCATCCTCTGCACTTTTTGCTTTACCACTTATCTTAGTGTCGTCTGCAAACTTGGACACATTGCCCTTGGTCCCCAACTCCAAATCACCTATGTAAATTGTGAACAGTTGTGGGCCCAACACTGATCCCTGAGGGACACCACTAGCTACTGATTGCCAACCAGAGAAACACCCATTAATCCCCACTCTTTGCTTTCTATTAATTAACCAATCCTCTATCCATGCTCCTACTTTCCCCTTAATGCCATGCATCTTTATCTTATGCAACAACCTTTTGTGTGGCACCTTGTCAAAGGCTTTCTGGAAATCCAGATATACCACATCCATTGGCTCCCCGTTATCTACCGCACTGTTAATGTCCTCAAAAAATTCCACTAAATTAGTTAGGCATGACCTGCCCTTTATGAACCCATGCTGCGTCTGTCCAATGGGACAATTTCCATCCAGATGCCTCGCTATTTCTTCCTTGATGATAGATTCCAGCATCTTCCCTACTACCGAAGTTAAGCTCACTGGCCTATAATTACCCACCTTCTGCCTACCTCCTTTTTTAAACAGTGGTGTCACGTTTGCTAATTTCCAATCCGCCGGGACCACCCCAGAGTCTAGTGAATTTTGGTAAATTATCACTAGTGCATTTGCAATTTCCCTAGCCATCTCTTTTAGCACTCTGGGATGCATTCCATCAGGGCCAGGAGACTTGTCTACCTTTAGCCCCATTAGCTTGCCCATCACTACCTCCTTGGTGATATCAATCCTCTCAAGGTCCTCACCTGTCATAGCCTCATTTCCATCAGTCACTGGCATGTTATTTATGTCTTCCACTGTGAAGGCCGACCCAAAAAACCTGTTCAGTTCCTCAGCCATTTCCTCATCTCCCATTATTAAATCTCCCTTCTCATCCTCTAAAGGACCAATATTTACCTTAGCCACTCTTTTTTGTTTTATGTATTTGTAGAAACTTTTACTATCTGTTTTTATATTCTGAGCAAGTTTACTCTCATAATCTATCTTACTCTTCTTTATAGCTTTTTTAGTAGCTTTCTGTTGCCCCCTACAGATGTCCCAGTCCTCTAGTCTCCCATTGATCTTTGCTACTTTGTATGTTTTTTCCTTCAATTTGATACTCTCCCTTATTTCCTTAGATATCCACGGTCGATTGTCCCTCTTTTTACCGTCCTTCCTTTTTGTTGGTATAAACCTTTGCTGGGCACTGTGAAAAATCACTTGGAAGGTTCTCCACTGTTCCTCAACTGTTTCACCATAAAGTCTTTGCTCCCAGTCTACCTTAGCTAGTTCTTCTCTCATCCCATTGTAATCTCCTTTGTTTAAGCACAAAACACTAGTGCTTGATTTTACCTTCTCACCCTCCATCTGTATTTTAAATTCCACCATATTGTGATCGCTCCTTCCGAGAGGATCCCTAACTATGAGATCCTGAATCAATCCTGTCTCATTACACAGGACTAGATCTAGGACCGCTTGTTCCCTCGTAGGTTCCATTACATACTGTTCGAGGAAACTATCGCGGATACATTCTATAAACTCCTCCTCAAGGCTGCCTTGACCGACTTGGTTAAACCAATCAACATGTAGATTAAAATCCCCCATGATAACTGCTGTACCATTTCTACATGCATCTGTTATTTCTTTGTTTATTGACTGCCCCACCATAATGTTACTATTTGGTGGCCTATAGATTACTCCTATCAGTGACTTTTGCGCCTTACTATTCCTGATTTCCACCCAAATGGATTCAACCTTATCCTCCATAGCACCGATGTCATCCCTTACTGTTGCCCGGATGTCATCCTTAAATAACAGAGCTACACCACCTCCCTTACCATCGACTCTGTCCTTCTGAAAAGTTTGATACCCTCGGATATTTAACTCCCAGTCGTGACCATCCTTTAACCATGTTTCAGTAATGGCCACTAAATCATAGTCATTCACGATGATTTGCGCCATCAACTCATTTACCTTATTCCGAATACTACGAGCATTCAGGTAAAGTACACTTATGTTGGCTTTTTTACCTCTGTTCTTAATCTTAACACCTCGATCAGTAACCTCTCCTAAGTTATATTTCCTCTCAACCTTCCTCCTAATTTTCCTTGTCGTCGAACCCACATCTTCCTGTAACAACCTGCCGCATCGCTTACCATTAATGTTTTCACTTCCCGTTTTATTTCTTTTAGTATTCCTGGTCCTATTCACTGAGCTCCCCTCAGTCACTGTACCTTGTACTGTCGCCCTTTTTGATTTTTGACTATGGCTTCTCTGCCTTACACTTTCCCCCTTACTGCCTTTTATTTCTGTCCCTGTTTTACTACCTTCCAACTTCCTGAATCGGTTCCCATCCCCCTGCCACATTAGTTTAAACTCTCCCCAACAGCTCTAGCAAACACCCCCCCTAGGACATCGGTTCCAGTCCTGCCCAGGTGCAGACCGTCCGGTTTGTACTGGTCCCACCTCCCCCAGAATCGGTTCCAATGGCCCAGGAATTTGAATCCCTCCCTCTTGCACCATCTCTCGAGCCACGTATTCATCCTCTCTATCCTGACATTCCTACTCTGACTAGCTCGCGGCACTGGTAGCAATCCTGAGATTACTACCTTTGAGGTCCTACTTTTTAGTTTAACTCCTAGCTCCCTAAATTCAGCTTGTAGGACCTCGTCCCGTTTTTTACCTATATCGTTGGTGCCTACGTGCACCACGACAGCCGGCTGTTCACCCTCCCCCCCAGAATGTCCTGCAGCCGCTCCGAGACATCCTTGACCCTTGCACCAGGGAGGAAACATACCATCCTGGAGTCTCGATTTCGTCCGCAGAACCGCCTGTCCATTCCCCTTACAATTGAGTCCCCTATCACTATAGCCCTGCCATTCTTCTTCCTGCCCAGCTGCGCAGCAGAGCCAGCCACGGTGCCATGAACCTGGCTGCTGCCGCCTTCCCCTGGTGAGCCATCTCCCTCAACAGTATCCAAAGCGGTATATCTGTTTTGCAGGGAGATGACCGCAGAGGACACCTGCACTGCCTTCCTACTCTTGCTCTGTCTTTTGGTCACCCATTTACTATCTCCCTCAGTACCTTTCACCTGCGGTGTGACCAACTCGTTAAACGTGCTATCCACGACGTCCTCAGCATCGCGGACGCTCCAAAGTGAGTCCATCCGCAGCTCCAGAGCCGTCAAGCGGTCTAACAGGAGCTGCAACTGGACACACTTCTTGCACGTGAAGGAGCCAGGGACAGTGGACGTGTCCCTGAGCTCCCACATCGCACACGAGGAGCATGACACGGGTCTGAGATCTCCTGCCATGTCTTAAACCTTCGGTTAACTTGAACAATTTCAATTTCCCCCCCCAAAATTTAACTAAATAAATAAACAATGAAGAAAAATAAAATATATATATATATATACCAATGAAAAGAAACAGAAAAACAGAAACACTACTTACCAGTCACTTACCAGGGATAAAAAAAACACTTCCTCCCCACCCAGCTTCGAATTCCCACCTTGATTCAAATTCCCAAACTCACTCTTTGCTGTCTCACTCTGGCTGTCTTCTCTGTCTCACTGGGAGAACTCACTCACTGAAGTAGGAGTAGGAGTAATAGAGAAACTCTCTTGTCCAGGAATACAGTTTATCTTGGGTAATGATATAGCTGCATCGCAGGTGGGAGCGATGCCTACTGTGGTTGATAAGTCAATGTAAAATCAAACAACTGAATTGTTGAAGGACGAATATCCTGGTATTTTTCCTGATTGTGTAGTAACAAGGTCGCAAAGTCACAGGTTAAGACAAGAGGAGAAATCAAAGAATGAAGATAAAGTTGAAGTTCAATTATCAGAAACGATTTTTGATCAGATGGTTGGAAAAGAACAAGATTAGGTGGAGGATGAGGTGGCTATTTTGAGTTCAGGAAGGTTAGCAGAATTACAACAGAAAAATACAGAAATAAAACGGATAGATCAGAAAGCATACACGGAAGAGGAATCTGAGTGTATACCAGAATGTTATTACCTTAAAAATGATGTCTGAAACAGAAAATGGAGACCTTTAATAATAATAATAACCACTTATTGTCACAAGTAGGCTTCAATGAAGTTACTGTGAAAAGCCCCTAGTCGCCACATTCCGGCGCCCATTCGGGGAGGCTGGTACGGGAGGCCATTACATATGCAGGCGGTTGAAAAGTGAGCAGAAGTTCATCAAGCGGTATTGCCGGAAAAGGTGGTAATATGTGGAATTCAGCGTGAAAAGAGTAGTGTTCCTTTATATAAGGTTGGAGAGTCGAGTGAAGAGTGATGATGTGGGAGTAGAAATAATAGAGAAACTCTCTTGTCCATGAATACAGTTTATCTTGGGTAATGATATAGCTGGATCGCAGGTGGGAGTGATACCTACTGTGATTGATAAGCCAGTGAAATGAAAATGAATGAAAAATGAAAATCGCTTATTGTCACGAGTAGGCTTCAATGAAGTTACTGTGAAAATCCCCTAGTCGCCACATTCCGGCGCCTGTTCGGGAGGCTGGTACGGAAAATCAAACAACTGAATTGTCGAAGGACAAATATCCTGGGACTTTTCCTGATTGTGTAGTAACAAGGTTGCAAAGTCACAGGTTTAGACAAGAAGAGGTGTTGAGAGTAGCACATGAGGTACCAGTCACAGGTCATTTGGGAGTAAGGAAAACTCAAGCTAAAATACAAAAACATTTTTATTGGCATAAAGATTTAGTTACATTTTGTTGATCATGTCACACATGTCAAGTGATAGGGAAACCTCAAGCGGTGATAAAACCAGCACCCTTAATATACATTGCAGCATTTGAGGAACATTTTACAAGGGTCTTAATTGATTGCAGAGGACCGCTTCCTAAAACAAAAAGTGGGAATCAATATATTTTGACTATAATGAATGTGACTGCTAGGTTTCCAGAGGCCATTTCATTCTGCAATATTACAGGTAAAAAGATTGTGGAGGAGTTACTGAAATTTATACTGGACTACCCACAGGAATACAATCGGATCAAGGATCAAATTTTACCACAAGGTTATTCAAGGAGGTCATGGATAGCTTCGGTGTAAAACAATTTAAATCAACTGCGTACCATCCAGAATCGAAAGGGAGCATTAGAAAGGTGGCATCAGACATTAAAGACAATGTTGAGGGCTTATTGTCAAGATTATCCAGAGGATTGGGATAAAAGAATTCCATTCGTACTGTTTGCAATTAGGGATGCACCTAATGAGTCAACCAAATTCAGTCCTTTGGAACTGATTTTTGGTCATGAGGTAAGAGGACCACTTAAATTGATTACGGAGAAATTGGTGAGTGCGCATTCTGAAACTACGGTCGGGATTCTACAGGCGATGCTCCACCCCCTCCAAAACAGCATACTCCTTGAGTATGCCGCATGCCATCGGGACGGCCTCAGGACGTTACCTGAGGCCCTCCCCCAATGCTCTACTCCCGATGGACCAAAGTCTCAACGACGTCAGTTGTGTGTGGTATTTATTTTCGGGAACTGGCTTGGTGGCTGCAGACTAAATCCAGCGCCGCCACAGTCTGGGGGAGCCGATCCACAGACAGGGGGAGCGGTGGATGGGAGCACTGATTCGGGGTGGTCGGGGGGTGGCAAGCCTGGCCAAAGGGGGGGCACTATTTGGCAGGCCAGGTCCATGCGCAGCCGGCACCATGTTGCCTGGCATGGCTGCTGCAGGCCGCCGCCATGCACATGCACGGACACGGATCCAGCAATTCTCTGGCCCTGTCCGCAGCTAGAGTCGGGGGGCTCTATGCTGCATGCTGCTATCCCCCCATTGGACAGGGGATTGGTGGCCATTTTGCGCCATTTGTTTGGTCGTAAAACACCACCGTTCCCATGCTGGCGTCAGCACTTAGGCTCAGAATCATAGAATCCAGACCTATATTATTGGATTACATGTCAAATTTTAGGGAATGGTTAAATAGAGCAGGTGAATTGGCTGGACGGCATTTAAAAGTTGCACAAAATGTGATGAAACAGGTGGCAGTCAAGAAAGCACAAGTTTGTAGTTTTGCCAGTGGAGATAAAGTTGTAATATGGTTACCAGTGGTAGGTGAACCTTTAAAAGCAAGGTTTTGTGGACCTTAACAGATTGAAAGGAAATTATTTGGTAAGAACGCCAAATAGAAGGAAAACTCACTGACTGTGTCATGTGAATATGCTTAAATGGTATTTTGAAAGGGAAGGAGAGCAACTGGAGGAAGTTTTACTGATTCTAAGTCAAAGTGAAGAACCAAATCCAGATGACTCTGAATTTGACATTCCTCAAATTAAATTGGATAATGAGGATGGTCTTAAAAATTGGGATAAATTATTGAGTTACCTCCCAGTGGGAAAACAAACTGACCTGAAAGAGTTATTAATATCACATGGGCAAGTTTGTGGAAATAAGTTGGGAAGTACTAAAATGGTTATATATGATGTAGATGTGGGAAATGCTGTTCCAATTAAACAACATCCATATAGACTTAACCCTTTAAAATTAGCACAGGTTAACAAAGAGATTGAAAGTATGCTTAAAAATGGCATAATTGAAGTGGGTTGCAGCCAATGGAGCTCACCCATAGTGATGGTACCAAAACCAGACGATACCCAACGCTTGTGTGTGGACTATAGAAAAGTTAATGCAGTTACAAAGCAGACTCTTATCCTATCCCACCACTGGAGGATTGCATTGAGACGGTGGTTGCATTGAGACGGTGGGACAATCCTCTTTTATCTCCAAACTGGGTTTACTTAAAGTTTACTGGCAGATACCTTTATTCGAAAGGGAGAAGGAGATTTCAGCTTTTGGGACTCCAGATAGTATATACCAATTCAACGCTATGCCATTTGGCTTGAAAAACGCCCCAGCCACATTTCAACGGTTAACTAACAAAGTAACTTTAGGATTACCCCAATTGTGCGGTGTACATAGACCATCTGGTGATTTTTCATCAAACATGGAAAAAACATTTGAAGCATCTGATGGAGTTATTCGATCGACTTCAGGAGGCAAGTTTGGTAGTAAACCTAGCCAAAAATGAGTTTGGAAAAGCCCAAGTCACGTCCCTTGGCCATATAATTGGACATGGGCAAATGGTCTCACGGGATGTGAAAACAAGTTATTGGGGAGTTCCCAAATCCTTCAGCACGAAGGGAAATAATCAGATTTATTTTTTTTGTTATAAATTTAGAGTACCCAATTTATTTTTTCCAATTATGGGCAATTTAGCGTGGCCAATCCACTTAGCCTGCACATGTTTGGGTTGTGGGGGCAAAACCTACGCAAACATGGGGAGAATGTGCAAACTCCACACAGTCAGTGACCCAGAGCCGGGATCGAACCTGGGACTTCGGCACTGTGAGGCAGCAGTGCTAACCACTGCGCCACCATGCTGCCTGAGATTTCTTAGCCTGAGTGTATTTTACCGTAAATTTGTGCCGAGTTTTAGCAGCGTGGTTGCCTCACTGATGGACGTGCTAATGAAGCGTAGCAAATTTCAGTGGACAGCGGAATGTCAATAAACATTTGACGGCCTGAAGGCTGTGTTAACCACTGCTCCTGTGTTGGCCACCCAAAATTACACAAAACCATTCAAGTTGCTGTCGATGCGAGTGATGTGGGCGTAGGTGTCGTGCTCTTGCAAGAAGGCGACGAAGGAATAAAGCGTCCTATTGGGTATTTACTCCCCAAATTAAATAATCACCAGAGGAAGTGTTCGACAATTGAAAAGGAGACTTCGAGCTTGGTGCTGGCTTTGCAACATTTTAACATTTATGTTACCAGCAATTCGTCTGAAACAAATCTATATACTAACCATAATCGGTTTGACACTTCTGGAGAAATTCAAGAATAATAATGCTCGGCTGTTTCGATGGAGTCTATTATGACAGCCATTTCATTTAAAACTCATGCATACAGAACGGGAAAATGTGATAGCCGATGCTTTGTCGTGAATGCGATGAAGAGAAAAAGGTTCGATGGTAGCAGGCAAAGAACTGAAATGGACTATATTAATGTTTGCCTGTTTTGATTTTATAAAATGTATGTATATTTGTTGACAAGTGTTAGTAATGTGCAAGTGAAAAGGTTTGAAACATAAAACCATAAGACCATAAGACATAGGAGCAAAATTAGGCCACTCGGCCCATCGAGTCTGCTCCGCCATTCAATCATGGCTGATATTTTCTCATCCCCATTCTCCTGCCTTTTCCCATAACCCCGATCCTCTGATTAATCAAGAACCGAACTATCTTTGTCTTAAAGGCACTCAGTGATTTGGCCTCCATAGCCTTCTGCGGTAAAGAGTTCCACTGATTCGCCACCCTCTGGCTGAAGACATTTCTCCTCATCTCTGTTTTAAAGGATTGTCCCTTCAGTCTGAGGTTATACCCTCTGTTTCTAGTTTTTCCTACTGGTGGAAACATCCTCTCCACATTCAAACTATCTAGACCTCGCAGTATCCTGTAAGTTTCAATAAGATCCACCCTTATCCATCTAAACTCCAATGAACACAGACCCAGAGACCTCAGCCTCTCCTCATTTGACAAGCTCTGCGTTCCATGGATCATTCTTGTGAACCTCCTCTGGTCCCTTTCCAGGGCCAACACATCCTCCCTTAGATACGAGGTCCAAAACTGTTTACAATACTCCAAATGGGGTCTGACCATAGCCTTATACAGCCTCAGACGTACATCACTGCTCTTGCATTCTAGCCCTCTTGACATGAATGCTAACATTGCATTTGCTTTCCTAACTGCCTGTTGAACCTGCACATTAACCTTGCGAGAATCTTGAACAAGGACACCTAAGTCCCTTTTGCTTCTGATTTTCCAAGCATTTCCCATTTAGAAAATTGTCTATGCCTCTATTCTTCTTTCCAAAGTGCATAACCTTACACTTTTCCACATTGTATTCCATCAGCCATTTCTTTACCCACTCTCCTAGCCTGTCCAAGTCCTTCTGCAGCTCCCCTGCTTCCTCAAACTACCTGTCCCTCTCCATCATTCTGGTAAGGACTCCACAGTTTTGAGAAGAAATACCTCATAGGAAACAGAAGTAATTTTGGAGACTTGTTGACCAAATGAGAATCAGTTTAACGGCACGAAAGGGGATCCCTAAAGCGGTTTAGGCGAGGCTCCCAAAAGCTTACACTGAGCTAATTTTCTGTTGTGTTTAATTTAACTTGTTTACAAAGATGCTGGGACTGGTCCTCAGTGTTGCTGGCTGCAGCTCTGACAACACTCACCCCATCTCCCTCCATCATGAGCCAGTAACTCAGACCAGATCTCCTGAGAGCTTGTGACAAGCCAGAAGTTATAACCATAAAATAAATATGACATCTATTCATGGAGCACGTTTCACAACATTAAAATGTTGTAAAATTCCAGTAAATATAAATGATTAAGTAGTAAAGAGGTGAAAAGTTGATTACAAGAACAACCTGTATTCATATCGACAACCTGTATTCATATCGACACCCTTAACATATAAAAACATCCCACAATGGTTTGTCAGTACATTGTAAAGCAGAATATGACACCGAGCCACATTGGGAGATGACCAAAGATTTTCAGTGAGTGTCTGAAGTAGGAAAGTGAGGTTGATAGAAAGAGAGATATAGGATCAAGGTGGAAGAAGACAAAGACACTAATGATGGAACAATTTAATTTGACGATGCTCAAATGTCAGAATTGGAGGAGTGAAGATATTTTGGAAGGGGTGAGGGTTAGAGTTGTTGGGGCTGGAGGTGTATACAGATGACAAGGCTATGCAGGGATTTGCGAACAAGGGCACAGGTTAATACCGGGAGCCACTGCGAATTATGTGATTGGTGAACATGATGATGAGAGTTAGGTCATGGGCATTGGAGTTTTGCATGTCCCCAATTTTACAAAGTGTGGAATGTGAGAGGTTGGCCAGAGGTGCAATGGAATAGTTAACACTGGGCAACTAACTAAGGCACGGAGAAGGGTTTTAGCAGCAGATGAGCTGAGTCAGGACAGAGTCAGGCAATGTTACGGAGGTGGAAGTAGGCAGTCACAGTGATGGTGCAGATACATGATCTGGGTTAAATATGACACTGTGGATTTGAACAGTCTGTTTCAGGCTCATGCACCTGCCAGGGAGAGGGATGGGAGTCAGAGTTACTAAATGGACATTGTGGGGGGACCAAAGATGATGACAGCTTCAGTCTTCTTCATATTTAGTTGGAGAAAATTCCAGCTCATCCAGTACATAAGACATGCAGGGCACGATCTTCCGGCCTCGTTACACTCACACTCAAGTGTAACAAGGCCGGTGAATAGCGGAGAGGCCAAAAACGGGAATCGCGGCAGGCGGCAAACAGTTTGCGATGCAACCGGCCTGCTCCTGTAGGCGAATTCAGAATCTCGCCGTAACGTGGCGAGAAACCAATTATCACCACTTAAGCCCTATTTCCATACAATTAACGAGAGCCACCCATCATCCAATGGCCTTCCATCATTCAGCGGCCTCCCCAGCAAGTGCTCAGGCTGGCGCCGATTAGTACTTCTTTTTAAAAACAAAAACCTGACGGAAGGGCTCCTGTGGGGCGCCAAGGAGGTGAGTAGCCATCTCTGCTCACAGGCAAAGAGACGGGGGGGGGGGAAGGGGCACTGGGCTTGCTGCGCCTGTGGGGATGAGGGACCCTCAGCTGGGGGAACCTCCGCAGGGATGGACCGCCATGGGAGGGTGGGGGGAGAGGCACTGGGGTGCAACTGGGGGGGCAATTGCTCGTGGCACCACCATGCCAACCTTTGCATCACAACCCCATTCTGGGGCAACCTCTGTCCCTGCCCGTCTGCCCCACCGATCACCCATAACGTCCACCGACTGCTGAGGCATCTGGCTGTGCAGCTGAAGGCAATCGCTAATCGGGAATTGGCAATTGTGGGTAAATGAGCACTTGACACATGCCAAATGGGTTCCCATGGGTAGGCGGGTCACGTAGCATGTGGGAGTCATTGCCTAGCATTCCGATCGCACCTTGATGCCTGGACACTGTGTGGGAGTCAACACCACTCACGCAGCAGCCAACATCTGAACACCCAGGGGATGGGACAGAGCTGCGGGACATGATCATGGCCGGAGGGTGGGTGGGTGCCACGGGGAGGGGCGTTGCCTGGAGAGACAAGCAAAGGATCTGGGGGTCAGTTCGCAAAAGTCTGAGAACACACACAAACAGATTCAAAAACAACTACTTCCCTGCTGTTACCAGACTCCTAAACCACCCTCTTATGGACTGACCTGATTAATACTACACTCCTGTACGCTTCACACGATGCCGGTGTCTAGGTAGTTACATTGTGGACCTTGTGCTGCCCTTTTATGTATTTTTGTTTTATTTTATTTTATTTTCTACTTAATGATCTGTTTGAGCTGCTCGCAGAAAAATACTTTTCACTGTACCTCGATACACATGACAATAAACAAATCCAATCCAATCCAAGTAAGCAACAGAGGCATCATGCTGTTTGAGTAAAGAGTTGTTTAATGTGCTGTACAATACCCCATTTCCAATAATGCCACCCTCCCAACCCCCAGACTCCCAGCCCCACCCCTCCCCACCCCCTACTTAACCCCTCCCCCCGACCCCAGTGCCCTCAGTGATGCTCAATGTGCCTGGCCCTCCAAGCTCCAACACTACGTCTTGGTGTTTCCCCAGGATGCACATCTGAGGTGGAGGCAGCCAGCTGGTTACCTCATTCCGTGGCCTTCGATGCCCTTGGCGGGCGTCCTCTGGGGCTGGAAGGCCCTGGCTCACTTGTTTTTTAAAAAAATATATTTTATTTAAGTTTTTTGGCCAAACATAACAATACGTAGTGTTTATTTTACACAAAAATAAAGCAATATAAATAACCGTGGCCAGTTTTAAACAAATAAATAAGTAATATATAAACAAAAACAAAAAACAAAACTAAATGGCAACTGCCTTGTCCAAAATAAATACTCTCCAAAAATACAATCCAACAATCCAATATACAATTACATATACCAAATACCTATACATTTACAATAACATCCCTGAGAGTCCGTCCGATTCCTCCCCCCGCCATCCCCCCCCCCCTCCCCCCTGGGTTGCTGCTGTTGTCTACTTCTTTTCCATTCCCTCTATCTTTCTGTGAGGTAGTCGATGAACGGTTGCCACCGCCTGGTGAACCCCTGAGCCGAACCCCTTAACACGAACTTAATCCGTTCTAACTTTATAAACCCTGCCATGTCGTTTATCCAGGTCTCCACACCCGGGGGTTTGGCTTCCTTCCACATTAGCAATATCCTGCGCCGGGCTACAAGGGACGCAAAGGCCAACACGTCAGCCTCTCTCGCCTCCTGCACTCCCGGCTCTTCTGCAACCCCAAATATAGCCAACCCCCAGCTTGGTTCGACCCGGACCCCCACCACCTTCGAAAGCACCTTTGCCACGCCCACCCAGAACCCCTGTAGTGTCGGGCATGACCAGAACATGTGGGTGTGATTCGCTGGGCCTCTCGAGCATCTCGCACACCTATCCTCTACCCCAAAAAATTTACTAAGCCGTGCTCCAGTCATATGCGCCCTGTGTAGCACCTTAAATCGTATCAGGCTTAGCCTGGCACACGAGGACTATGAGTTTACCCTACGTAGGGCATCAGCCCACAGCCCCTCCTCAATCTCCTCCCCCAGTTCTTCTTCCCATTTCCCTTTCAGCTCATCTACCATGATCTCCCCCTCGTCCCTCATTTCCCTGTATATGTCCGCCACCTTACCGTCCCCCACCCATGTCTCTGAGATCACTCTATCCTGCACTTCCTGCGTCGGGAGCTGCGGGAATTCCCTCACCTGTTGCCTCGCAAAAGCCCTCAATTGCATATACCGAAATGCATTCCCTTGGGGCAACCCATATTTCTCAGTCAGCGCTCCCAGACTCACAAACGTCCCATCTACAAATAGATCTCTTAGTTGTACTACCCCAGCTCTTTGCCATGCTCCAAATCCCCCATCCATTCTCCCCGGAACGAACCTATGATTGTTTCTTATCGGGGACCGCACCGAAGCTCCCGTCCCTCCCCTATGCCGTCTCCACTGCCCCCAAATTTTCAATGTAGCCACCACCACCGACTTGTGGTGTATTTCTTTGGTGAGAACGGCAACGGCGCCGTCACCATTGCTTGCAGGCTAGTCCCCCTGCAGGACGCCCTCTCCAATCTCTTCCACGCCGCTCTCTCCCTTTCTCCCATCCACTTACACACCATTGAAACATTGGCGGCCCAGTAGTACTCACTTAGGCTCGGTAGTGCCAGCCCCCCCCCCCTGTCCCTACTATGCTGCAAGAATCCCCGCCTCACTCTCGGGGTCTTCCCAGCCCACACAAAACTCATAATGCTCTTCGCAATTCTTTTGAAAAAAGCCTTCGTGATCACCACCGGGAGGCACTGGAACACAAAAAGGAATCTCGGGAGGACCACCATTTTAACCGCCTGCACCCTACCTGCCAATGACAGGGACACCATGTCCCATCTCTTGAAATCCTCCTCCATCTGTTCCACCAACCGTGTTAAATTAAGCCGATGTAATGTACCCCAATTCTTGGCTATCTGGATCCCCAGGTACCGGAAGTCCGTTGTTACCTTCCTCAACGGTAAATCCTCTATCTCTCTGCTCTGCTCCCCCGGATGCACCACAAATAACTCACTTATACCCTGAAAAATCCCCAAACTCCCCAAGTATCCGCATTATCTCTGGCATCCCCTCCGCCGGGTCCGCCACATATAGCAACAAATCATCCGCATACAGAGATACCTGGTGTTCTTCTCCCCCCCTAAGTACTCCCCTCCACTTCCTGGAACCCCTCAGTGCTATGGCCAGGGGTTCAATCGCCAATGCAAACAATAACGGGGACAGAGGACATCCCTGCCTCGTCCCTCTATGGAGCCGAAAATAGTCAGACCCCCGTCCATTCGTGACCACACTCGCCATCGGGGCCCTATACAGCAACTGTACCCACCTGATATACCTGTCCCCAAAGCCAAATCTCCTCAACACCTCCCACAAATAATCCCACTCCACTCTATCAAATGCTTTCTCGGCATCCATCGCCACCACTATCTCCGCTTCCCCCTCTGGTGGGGGCATCATCATTACCCCTAGCAGCCTCCGTATATTTGTATTTAGCTGTCTCCCCTTCACAAACCCAGTTTGGTCCTCATGGACCACCCCCGGGACACAATCCTCTATCCTCATTGCCATTACCTTGGCCAGAATCTTAGCATCCACATTCAGGAGGGAAATGGGCCTGTATGACCCGCATTGCAGCGGGTCTTTTTCCTTCTTTAGGAGGAGCGATATCGTTGCCTCTGACATAGTCGGGGGCAGCTGCCCCCTTTCCCTCGCCTCATTAAAGGTTCTCATCAGTAGCGGGGCCAGCAAGTCCAAATATTTCTTATAGAATTCAACTGGGAATCCGTCTGGTCCCGGGGCCTTCCCCGCCTGCATGCTCCCAATCCCTTTCACTACTTCCTCCGTCTCAATCTGTGCTCCCAGTCCCGCCCTCTCCTGCTCCTCCACTTTAGGAAATTCCAGCTGATCCAGAAAGCACATCATTCTCTCCTTCCCGTCCGGGGGCTGCGCTTCATATAGTCTTTCGTAAAATACCTTGAACACTCCATTCACTCTCTCCGCTCCCCGCTCCATCTCTCCCTCCTCATCTCTCACCCCCCTATCTCCCTCGCTGCTCCCCTTTTCCCCAGTTGGTGGGCCAACAACCTACTCGCCTTCTCCCCATATTCGTACTGTGCACCCTGTGCCTTCCTCCATTGTGCCTCTGCATTACCCGTAGTCAACAAGTCAAATTCTACATGTAGCCTTTGCCTTTCCCTGTACAGTCCGTCCTCCGGTGCCTCCGCATATTGTCTGTCCACCCTCAGAAGTTCTTTCAACAACCGCTCCCTTTCCCTACCCTCCTGCTTTCCTTTATGTGCCCTAATAGATATCAGCTCCCCTCTAACCACTGCCTTCAGCGCCTCCCAGACCACTCCCACCTGTACCTCCCCATTATCATTAAGTTCCAAGTACCTTTCAATACACCCCCTCACCCTTAAACACACACCCTCATCTGCCAATAATCCCATGTCCATTCTCCAGGGTGGAAGCTGTTGTTTTTCTTCCCCTATCTCCAGGTCCACCCAGTGTGGAGCATGATCCGAGATGGCTATAGCCGTGTACTCCGTCCCCGTCACCTTTGGGATCAGTGCCATTCCCAAAACAAAAAAGTCTATCCGTGAATAAACTTTGTGTACATAGGAGAAAAACGAAAACTCCTTACTCCTAGGTCTACTAAATCTCCAGGGATCTACTCCTCCCATCTGCTCCATAAAATTCTTAAGCACCCTAGCTGCAGCCGGCCTCCTTCCGGTCCTGGACCTCGATCTGTCCAGCCCTGGGTCCAGCACCGTATTAAAGTCACCACCCATTACCAACTTCCCCACTTCTAGGTCCGGGATTCGTCCTAACATACGCCTCATAAAATTGGCATCATCCCAGTTCGGGGCATACACGTTCACTAATACCACCACCTCCCCTTGCAATTTGCCACTCACCATCACGTATCTGCCCCCACTATCCGCCACTATAGTCTTTGCCTCAAACATTACCCGCTTCCCCACTAGTATGGCCACCCCCGTTTTTTGCATCTAGCCCCGAATGAAACACCTGCCCCACCCATCCTTTGCGAAGTCTAACCTGGTCTATCAGCTTCAGATGCGTCTCCTGAAGCATAACCACATCTGCCTTAAGTTTCTTTAGGTGTGCGAGTACCCGTGCCCTCTTAATCGGCCCGTTCAGCCCTCTCACATTCCACGTGATCAACCGGTTTGGGGGGCTCTTTACCCCCCCCCCTCCTTGACGACTAGCCATTTCCTTTTTCAATCCAGCTCCTCACCCGGTTCCCGTGTAGCTGTATCCCCCCCAGGCGGCGCCCCCCCCCGCCCCGACCCCCCCCCTCCCATACCAGCTCCCCCTTCTCCCCAGCAGCAGCAACCCAGTTAACCACCCCCCCCCCCCGCTAGATCCCAAGCTAGTGTAATTGCACCCCCCATGTTGCTCCCAGAAGTCAGCAAACTCTGGCCGACCTCGGCTTCCCCCCATGACCTCGGTTCACACTGTGCGAGGCCCCCTCCTTCCTGCTTCCCTGTTACCGCCATAATTACCATAGCGCGGTAACAAAGGCCGCGCTTCCCTTTTGGCCCCGCCCCCAATGGCCAGCGCCCTCAGCTCCTCATCCTCCCTCACCCCCTCCCCCACGACATGGGGAAGAGAGAGAAGTTACAGGGTCGCAGGTTTAACAACTTGGGAAGTCCTCTCTTCCCCCTTTTACCCCCTTCATCCCACATATTCACCCCCCCACGTTTGTCCCAAACGTTCTTTTTCTGGCCCGCTCACTCCAGCTTCTCCTCGACAATAAATGTCCACGCCTCATCTGCCGTTTCGAAGTAGTGGTGTTTCCCTAGATGTGTGACCCACAGTCTTGCCGGTTGCAGCATTCCGAATTTGACCTTCCTTTTATGCAACACCGCCTTGGCCCGATTAAAGCTTGCTCTCCTTCTTGCCACCTCCGCACTCCAATCTTGATATACGCGGATCACCGCGTTCTCCCACCTACTGCTCCGAGTTTTCTTTGCCCATCTGAGGACCATCTCTCTGTCCTTATATCGGAGAAATCTCACCACTATTGCTCGAGGAATTTCTCCAGCCCTCGGTCTTCGCGCCATAACCCGATAGGCTCCCTCCACCTCCAGCGGACCGGTCGGGGCCTCCGATCCCATTAACGAGTGCAGCATCGTGCTCACATATACCCCGACGACCGCCCCTTCTGCACCTTCGGGAAGACCAAGAATCCTTAGGTTCTTCCTCCTCCCATTATTCTCCAGCACCTCCAGCCTTTCCACACATCTTTTGTGTTGTGCCTCGTGGATCTCCGTTTTCACCACCAGGCCCTGTATGTCGTCCTCAGTCTCAGCAGCCTTTGCCTTCACGACCCGAAGCTCCTGTTCCTGGGTCTTTTGCTCCTCCTTTAGCTCCTCAATTGCTTGTAATATCGGGGCCAACAGCTCCTTCTTCATCTCCTTTTTGAGTTCATCTACGCAACGCCGCAGGAACTCTTGTTGGTAAGGGCCCCATATTAAACTGCCTCCTTCCGACGCCATCTTGCTTTGTGCCTGCCTTCCTGGCCGCTGCTCTAGAGGATCCACCGCAATCCGGCTACTTTCCTCTCTTTTTTCCATCCGTGTCCAGGGGGGATTCCCTTCTGGATTACTGCACAGTGTTATTTGCCGTTAAAATTGCCGATGGGGCTCCTATCAAGAGCCCAAAAGTCCGTTCCACTGGGAGCTGCCGAAACGTGCGACTTAGCTGGTCATTGCCGCACCCGGAAGTCCTGGCTCACTTGTTGACGGCACATGCACAGCCGTGCCGCCCTGTCCCATGTGCTGACCCCGACGTGGCCTCGGGAGTGCTGGTGGCCACAATCGCCAACCATTGGGATGGGTCGGGGATGGAACGCAGCACCCCCCCTCCCAATCGGTGTTCATAGGGCCCTGGGGGTTCACCTTGGGACGGCGGGGCAGCTGTTTTGGGCCCTGGCTGCTCCTGCATCTTCTGGCTCTGCCAGCCCTGATGGTTCCCGATAGTCCGCACCATCGTGTCGACACCCTCAGCGATGATCCTCAGTGACTGGGACACATCCCCTAGTGACCGGGCCATGCTTTGCAGTGCCTCAGCCATGCCCACCTGCGACTGGGACAAGCTTCGCAGTGTCTTGGCCATTCTCATGTGGGAGCGGGACATGTTCCGCAGAACCCCATCAAGATCGGCCTGGTTCTGGGTGACAACCCCCAGAGAGGCAGACATACTGCCGAGACCCTCAGCCATGGCCGTCATCGACTGCACAACGCCTTGTACACCTTCACTCATGGTGCCAATGTTGTGGACCAGGCTCTCCACTGCGGTCACCACCCTAGCAGTGTTGGCCTCGGTGCCACTCCTTGCTGGCATCATCTCTTGCATCCGTAGCCTCTTGGACTCCTCTAATCAGCTGTGGATCTGCTGGAGTGATGCTGACATCTCACTGTGAACGTTCAGGTTGGTCCCTGTCATCCCCATCAGCTGACCTCCAACTGCTATCGCGCCTGGGGTTCCTGCCACCCCCAGATGTACATCAGCAGCAGTGTGATCCTCATCAGATTGTGCCCCAGAAGCCTGTCCACTAACATTTCCCACCGAAGTGTGTGTATCTCCACTGGTGGAGGGTTGGAATGTCAGTTGTGCCGTGGCTACAACAGTTGCATTCTCGGAGCTCTCTTCCGAGGTGTTCTCCCCAGGTCAGGAGAGGAGGCCGCCCGGGATGAGCTGGTGCCGTCGGCTGTTGGATTTGCGGGAGAATGGACATGTGGTCACTGGGAGGGATGGGTCAGTCAGTTAAGGCAATCACTACTCACGTTCGACAGGTCCTCTGGGTGGAGCCTGGTGGGCCCTCAGCTCTGCGGCGTTCACCAGCCTCCGTGTTGGTGACCACCCTGTCCTCGGCCAGACCAGTCACCTCCAGGGCCCGCTACTCAAAGGAGGTGAGGATTCTCAAGTCTGGCACTCCACCACCAGTCTGGGCCCTCTCCCGCTGATTATGGGAGACCTTTTCATGAGGGGACACAGATAAGGCATCGTTAGCCACATGCGTGATTCACAGTTATGGGGGCGGGTGTGAAGGGAAAGTTGAGGGTCGTCTGTAGATGCTCCCTTGTGGAGGGGTGGCGGGGGGAGGGACGTTGGCGTCTACTCACTCGTGCTGCCCGTTGAGGTCGTTGACCCTCTTCCGACACTGGAGGACAATCGTCCTGATCACACTGCCCGAACTGACTGGTGCCGTCATCTCCTCCCAGGTAGCACTGCCTGCCTTGTGGATCACCCTCCAGGACCTGCGGGGGAACAGGACACCTCTCCTGGCCTCCACCGCGTACAGGAGCTTGCCAGGGTCAGCATCCCCGAATCTTGGGGCTGATCTCCTCGGTGCCATTGATGCGAGCTGGATGGGTTTGGCTGAGCAAGTGCAGCCTAAGTGCTGCTTGACTTTGTTAGCGGGGGGCTGGTGAACGCAGTCCTGGCGAATCAACTGGCATTTGTGGCGGGAACCCCGTGAGGCCTCATTAAGTGAACCAATTAATGTTGAATACTGTTGCCGGTCTCACTGAGCCAAGCGTCAGGAAACCGACGGCAATTCCTGCTCGCTACAGCACTTGGAATTTTCTGGAGAATTGCATCCTAAGTGTGACCGAAACCAGTGAGAAACTCCCTGAGATACCCTCAATTACAACTCGAGAGAGATGATTGGCAATACAAAGGCTTTAATTAGCAGAGAACCAGACAGCTGCCGAGAAGTGTGCTCACTGCACGCTGCCCACTGAACATTACCTTATATACGGCTCTCTGGGGGGACGGAGCCAGTGGCGGAGTCCCCCAGGGTTCCAAGCCCGGTTTTAAAGGGATCATTACATTAAGGGTACAGTTATCATTCATCACATTCACCCCCTGTTTTAAAAAAACGCATAGTCCATCAGGGGTGAAGTGGAATTACATGTCCAGTCTTTTGGGTGGTCTGGTTGTCCGTGTTGACTGTCTCAGCTCCGGCGGTGGTGCGGCGGATACGGTCGTCCTCGGTGGGGGTATATCCAGGGACACGGTTGTCTGAGCCTTTGCCCGTGTTGGAGCAGGGGGGGTATCCGGGGTGACTAGGGTGATTGGTGCCCGCACCGGCGGGGGGGAAGGGGGCACTGGGGGGGGGGGGGGCGCTGTCGGGATCGTCAGCCGGTGCGGGAAGGGGAGCGTCGGTAGAAGGGGGACGTCGGTGGGAGAGCCAGCGTGTGCCACGTCTCGCAGAGAAACTGTGTCTTGCCTTCCGTCGAGGTGCTCGACGTAGACGTATTGAGGGCTTGCGTGTAGCAGTTGGACCCGCTTGACTAGTGGGTCTGTCTTATGGCTCTTCACGTGTCTCCGGAGTAGAACTTGTCCCGGAGTCGTCAGCCAACGTGGAAGCGAGACCTCAGAGGTGGACTTCCTGGGGAAGGTTGTGAGGGTTCTCGTTCGTGGCCGTACAGAGGAGCGACCTAATGGAGTTTAGGGTATCGGACAGGACCTCCTGCCAGCGGGCGGTTGGGAGACTTCTTGACCATAGGGCTAGAAGGACAGCCTTCCAAACTGCCGCGTTCTCCCTCTCCACCTGCCCGTTTCCCCGCGGGTTATAGCTGGTCATTCTGCTCGAGGCGATGCCCTTGTTGAGCAGATATCGACGCAGCTCATCGCTCATGAACGATGTACCCCGGTCGCTGTGGATATAAGTGGGGAAACCAAACAGGGTGAAGATGCTGTGCAGTGCCTTGATTACGGTGGCCCAGGTCATATCGGGGCAGGGGACAGCGAATGGGAAGCGGGAGAATTCGTCGATAACAGTGAGGAAATAAATGTTGCGGTTGGTGGACGGGAGGGGCCCTGTGAAGTCCATGCTTAGTCGCTCAAAGGGCCCAGAGGCTTTTACCAGGCGAGCCTTGTCTGGTCGGTAGAAGTGTGGTTTGCACTCCGCGCAGATCTGGCACGCCTTGGTCATGGCCTTGACCTCCTCGGTGGAGTAAGGTAGGTTTTGGGACTTGATGAAGTGAACAAGCCGGGTGACCCCCCGGGTGACAGAGGTCATCATGGATGGCCTGCAGACGGTCTTTCTGCTCATTGGCGCACGCACCACAGGACGGCGCATCTGGGGACTCATTGAGCTTCCCCGGACGCTATGTAATATCGTATGTTTAGGTGGAGAGTTCGATCCTCCACCTCAGAATTTTATCATTCTTTATTTTGCCCCTTTGTGCTTTATCGAACATAAAGGCGACCGACCATTGGTCGGTGACGAGGCCGAACCTCCTGCCGGCTAGGTAGTGCCTCCAGTGCTGCACGGCCTCCACTATGGCTTGTGCCTCCTTCACGACTGCAGAGTGTCGAATTTCCAAGGCGGTGAGGGTTCGGGAGAAAAAGGCTACTGGCCTGCCCGCCTGGTTGAGGGTAGCAGCCAGGGCGATGACTGACGCATCGCTTTCAAACTGGAAGGGGATGGTTTTGTCCACCGCGTGCATGGCGGCCTTGATGATGTCGGCCTTGATATGACTGAAGGCCGACTGGGCCTCAGCCGTTAGGGGAAAAACCGTGGTCTTAATGAGTGGTCGGGCTTTGGCCGCAAATCTGGGGACCCACTGGGCATAATCGGAAAAGAGCCCCAAGCACCGTTTGAGTGCCTTGAGGCTACGGGAGGGGGGCTCCATAAGGGGCCTAGGACCCCGTTTTCCACAACGTAGCCGAGGATGGCTAGTCGGGTTGTGTGGAACACGCATTTCTCTTTATTGTATGCCAGGTTTAGGGCCCGGGCGGTCTGGAGGAACTTCCTCAGGTTTGCGTCGTGGTTGTGCTGGTCATGGCCGCAGATGGTGACGCTGTCCAAGTGCGGGTATGTAGCCCGCAAGCCATACTGGTCCACCATTTGATCCATCGCCCTTTGAAAAACGGAGACTCCATTTGTGACGCCAAAGGGGACCCTGAGAAAGTGAAAAAGCCGACTAGCTGCTTCAAAGGACGTGTAGGGGCAGTCCTCCGGGCGGATAGGGAGCTGATGATAGGCGGATTTTAGATCAACCGTGGAGAATACTCGATAGTGTGGGAGGCGGGATAGGTGCGCAAGGAGCAGCGTCTTACCGTGTCTGGGTGAATAAAGCTCTCCGTGCTCCCGGAGTCAAAAAGGCAGGGGTTGTCGCGACCGTTGATTTGGACCTGCATCACTGAGTTCCGCAGGTGCTTCGGCCGTGATTGATTGAGAGTAATCGCTCCCAATTGTGGGTAGTCAGAGTCCTCAGTTGAGTCGGACTCACAAAATGACCACCGGGAGTCACAAAATGGCCACCGCCGTTGGTCACACATGTCGGATTTTGAAGATGGCCGCCGCCAAGATGGCCGCCCCCATGACTCGAACGAGGCCGATGATGCGTCAGATGTGGGCGTGTCCGGCCGGCACGCCTGTGGGCCCGGGCGTTCGATTTTTGGGCTCAATGAGACTTTTGTTTCTCGCCTTTGGGCCCAGCCAGGCAGACCTTTGCGAAGTGTCCCTTCTTTCCGCAGTCCTTGCAGATAGTGGAGCGAGCTGGGCAACGCTGGCGTGGGTGCTGGCCTAGCCCACAGAAATAGCATGGTGTGCAGTCGGTGTGAGCGGGTCGCCGCGCGGCGCAGGCCTGTAGCGTGGCCGAATCTGAAGGGGATCGAGAGGGGTGCGCAAGGTCCGCGGAGTACGTGCGGAGATTATGGTGGGCCGCTTCCAGAGAAGAGGCGAGCGTCACCGTGCCTTGGAGGTCCTTTCCTCCGTCTTCTAGGAGCCGCTGCCTGATATATGTGGATCATATACCGGACACAAAACCATCTTGAATGTGCAAGTTCATATGGACTTCTGCCGTCACCTCCCTTTGGTCGCAGTTCCTGGCGAGTGCGGTGAGTCTCTCCAAGTATTCGTCCAACGTTTCCCCGGAGCGCTGCCGGCAGGTCGAGAGCAAATGCCGGGCGTGTACCTCGTTTATCGGCTTAACGAAGCGCTTCTGCAGGATTTCGACCGCTGTTTCGTACGTAGTTGTTTTTTCGATCACGGAGGAGAGTCTGTGGCCCACCCGGGCATGTAGTAAGCTCAGCTTGCGAGGTCCGTCGACTGCAGTCTCTGAGGAGTTCAGGTAGGCCTCAAAGCACCGAAGCCAGTATTTAAAAATTTCAGCAGCCTCCGGCGACCGAGCGTTCAGATTGAGCTTCTCCGGCTTTAGACCGCTGTCCATCTCGAATTATTCTGCTAATTAAATTGAGATATCCGAAATTACAACTCGAGAGAGATGATTGGTAATACAAAGGCTTTAATTAGCAGAGAACCAGACAGCTGCCGGGAAGTGTGCTCACTGCACGCTGCCCACTGAACATTACCTTATTGTGGTGAACCACTGTACACCTGTATTAGGGGATGTAAGGTAGGATCTGTACTACAGGTTCGCCGGTAGCCCCTGCCGGCTGGCTCTGCCCAGTAGGAGGAGTATAAATATGCGTGTCCTCCATTTAGCTGCCATTTCGCCGGCTGCAGCAGGATCTGACTGCAATAAAGCCACAGTTGTACCCAACCTTAGTCATTGTGCAATTGATCCTGCATCAATTTATTGCAGTCAGATTTTCTACAGGATGGACATCCGTATCAAACCAGATCGCCTGCAGCTGGATCCGCAATCGACCGATGCCAGAAAAGACTTTAATCACTGGCTAGCTTGCTTCGAGGCCTACATTAACTCAACGACCACCCCACCGACGGAGGCTCAGAAGGTACATGTCCTGTATTCCAGGTTGAGCTCAAGCGTGTTCCCGCTGATCCAGGACGTCCCGACTTACGCGGAAGCCATAGCACTCCTCAAAGAGAACTACGCGCAGAAAGTGAACACACTCTTCGCCAGGCAAGTACTCGCCACTCGCTCTCAGCTCCCTGGTGAGTCCATCGAAGACTTCTGGCAGGCCCTAATCCCACTCGTTCGGGACTGTGACTGTCAGGCTGTTACGGCCGCCGAACATTCTAATCTCCTCATGTGCGATGTTTTCGTAACGGGGATTGGGTCGGACCTCATCCGACAACGATTGCTGGAAGGGGCCACTCGACCTAGCGGAGACAAAAACATTAGCGCGCTCCATGACGGTCGCCTCCCGTAATGTTCAGGCCTACCCCTCCAGCCGCGCAGCCCACCCCTCCTATCCCTCCTGGACCCCGCAAATGACCACCTCAACTGGGGCACTGCCGAGCCAATACGGCGGCGCCACACGCAAAACCGCACACCCGGGGGTCCCCGATGCTATTTCTGTGGTCAGCAGAAGCACCCTCGCCAACGCTGCCCGGCCCGCGCCGCCATCTGCAAGGCTTGTGGCAAAAAGGGCCACTTCACCGCAGTGTGCCAGGCCCGTGCAGTCGCCGCTTTCGCCCCCTCCCCCTTTCCAAACGCACAACGGGCACCGCTCTATTCACCCCCACTGACCACGCGCGGCGGCCAGTGGGCGCCGCCTTCTTCACCTCCCGGGGCCACCTTGACCAGTGGGTGCCGCCATCTTCTCCCCCTCAGTCCACATGCGGCCCATGGGCGCCGCCATCTTGTCCTGCTCCACCAACGTGCGGCCCAAGGGTGCCGCCATTTTGTCCCGTCCCCGCAATGTGCGCCCCATAGGCCCCGCCATTTTGTTCCCCGCAGGATCTCCAGCCGCCGCCATCTTGCCTTCCCCACAGGGCATGGACGCCAACGACCTTCCACAACCTGGGCCCACAACGCTCTTCGTCTGAAACCAGTGATGATCACCCGCAGCTCGCCTCAATGATGCTGGACCAGTCTCGTCCACACAACTTGACCACCACTTCGACAACGGTGAAAATCAACGGCCACGTGACCTCCTGCCTGCTGGACTCCGGGAGCACCGAAAGCTTCATACACCCGGATACGGTAAGGCGCTGCTCCCTCACTGTCCACCCCACCAATCAACGGATCACCCTGGCCTCCGGGTTCCACTTTGTCCCGATCCGAGGGTTCAGCACAGTCACTCTCACAGTCCAGGGCATAGAGTTCAGCGGCTTTCGCCTCTACATCCTTCGTAACCTCTGCGCTGCACTATTGCTAGGTCTGGATTTTCAGTGCAATCTACAGAGCCTCACCCTCAAATTCGGGGAGGCACCTTCCACTCCTCACTGTGTGCGGCCTCACGACCCTAAAGGTCGAGCCCGCTCCAACTTTGCCAATCTTACATCAGATTGCAAGCCAGGTACAGCACCCAGGACAAGACCTTCATCAGGTCCGAGATCCAGCGGCTGCTTCGGGAGGGTGTCATCGAGGCCAGCAACAGCCCCTGGAGAGCCCAAGTGGCAGTCATTAAAATTGGGGAGAAACACCGAATGGTCGTGGACTACAGCCAGACCATCAATCGGTACACGCAGCTCGATGCGTACCCCTCCCACGCATATCTGATATGGTCAATCAGATTGCACAGTACCGGGCATTCTCAACGATTGACCTCAAATCCGCCTACCACCAGCTCCCCATCCGTAAATCCGACCGCCCATACACTGCCTTCGAGGCGGACGGTCATCTCTACCATTTGCTTAGGGTTCCCTTTGGCGTCACTAATGGGGTCTCGGTCTTCCAAAGGGAGATGGGCCGAATGGTCGGCCGGTACGGTTTGCGGGCCACGTTTCCGTACCTAGACAATGTCACCATCTGCGACCATGATCAGCAGGACCACAATGCCAACCTCGCTAAATTTCTCCACACCGCCACTCTCCTCAATTTTACTTATAACAAGGAGAAGTGTGTGTTCAGCACGACCCGCTTGGCCATCCTCGGCTATGTGGTCCAGAATGGAGTTCTGGGGCCCAATCCCGACTGCATGCGCCCCCTCATGGAGCTTCCCCTCCCCCACTGCCCCAAGGCTCTCAAACGTTGCACTTTCCGCGGCCTCCCGTGCTTGTACGCGCCAAAAGAGACGCCGACGCAGAGGGACGTGACGTGCAGGCGCGCTCTACGCAGGACCGAACTGCGCATGCGCGATGGCACAGCGAACGCCATGACGTCACGACGTGCGGCAACTGTGGATCCGCACATTTAAAGCGGCAATGTCCGGCAAAGAAGCGACAATGCCTCCGCTGTGGCAAGATGGGCCACTACGCTGCCTGCTGTCGAACAGCTCAACCTGCCAACGCTCCCCAATTCCGACAGCCTCGCAGGGACGTGCGGACAAATAAGCCTCCATACTCCGAGGCATACCCTGGACGATATACAGACTGGTGATACAGATGACCGGGAAACCTTCCGCGTTGCGGTCATTGACAGGAACCGGATGTCTCCAAGCAGGACCCACCAGCCGATGCCAGTGAACAGTGTCAATTCGGGTGATGAATGGTGTGCCACCCTAACGGTCAACCGATCACCAATCACATTCCGTTTGGACACTGGTGCCTCCGCCAACCTAATGGCATGGTCAGCCTTGAAGGTCAAACCACCAATTCGTCCATCTCGTTGTAAGATGGTCGACTACAACGCAAACGTTATCCCGGCCATGGGATCCTGCCAGCTCCAGGTGACACACAACACATACACGGCCACACTGTCTGTCGAGATAGTTGGATCATCGAAGGACTCCCTGCTCGGCGCACAGGAATGCAAGGTTCTTCACCTCGTTCAGCCGGTACACGCTCTGTCTCCAGAAGGCATATCAGACTTCCCGGAAGCAGAATTTAGGGCACAGCTCCACTTGCTCCTCGCCCACAACCAGGAGGCATTCGAGGGCATGGGCACACTGCCCTACACTTACAGAATACGGCTCAAACTGGATGCGGTCATTCACGCACCTCATAGAGTCCCAGCACCACTCAAAGACCGCCTCAATCAGCTGCTGCAGGATCTCCAGTACCAAGGGGTGCTATCCCGGGTCACGGAGCCCACGCCATGGGTCAGCTCCATGGTGTGCGTTAAGAAGCCCTCTGGCGAACTCCGGACCTGCATCGACTCGAAAGACCTGAACAACAACATAATGAGGGAACACTACCCCATACCCAAACGGGAAGCGATCACGAGTGAAATTGCCCGGGCTAAAATTTTCACAAAGCTTGATGCCTCGAAGGGTTTTTGGCAGATCCAACTGGATCAGTCCAGCAGGAAGCTGTGCACCTTCAACACGCCTTTCGGCAGGTTCTGCTATAACAGAATGCCGTTTGCCATCATCTCGGCATCCGAGGTATTCCACAGAATCATGGAACAGATGATGGAGGGCATCGAAGGGGTACGCGTCTATGTTGACGACATCATCATCTGGTCCGCCACACCACAGGAGCACATCAGTCGTCTCGAGCGTGTCTTTACCCGGATACGGGAACACGGCCTGCGCCTCAACCGAGCTAAGTGTTCTTTCGGCCAAACTGAGCTTAAGTTTCTGGGGGACCACATATCCCGGTCAGGGGTGCGTCCGGACGCAGACAAGGTGAGCGCCATTACAGCCATGCCGCAGCCGGCAGACAACAAAGCAGTGCTACGCTTTCTCGGGATGGTCAACTTCCTGAGAAAGTTCATTTCCAACATTGCCTCCCACACGACGGCTCTTCACCACCTAGTTAAGAAGTCCACGGAGTTCCAGTGGCTGCCCGCACACCAGAAGGAATGGGAGGAGCTCAAAATTAAGCTCACCACAGCCCCGGTATTGGCGTTCTTCGACACCTCTCGTGATACGAAGATCTCGACTGATGCCAGTCAGTCCGGCATTGGGATGGTACTCCTGCAACAGGATGACACTGCATCATGGGCCCCGGTCGCCTATGCCTCGCGGCCATGACCCCCACAGAACAGCGCTATGCGCAGATCGAGAAGGAGTGCCTGGGTTTGCTAACCTGCATAGACAAGTTCCACGACTACATGTATGGTCTCCCCCAGTTCACCGTGGAAACCGACCATCGTCCCCTGGTCAGCATCATACACAAGGACCTGAACGAGATGACCCCTCGCCTCCAGTGCATCCTGCTCAAGCTCCGGAGGTACAACTTCCAACTGGTCTACACCCCAGGAAAGGACCTCATCATTGCGGATGCCCTATCCAGAGCAGTGAGCACACCGTCCGATTTGGAGGGGTTCGTCTGTCAGGTCGAAGCGCAGGTGGCCTTCACATCGGCAAATCTGCCGGCTGATGATTCAAGTCTGGCCCGTATTCGCCGGGAGACTGCGGCTGACCCCCTTCTACAACGTGTGATGCACCACATGATGGGTGGGTGGCTCAAAGGACAGTGCCCATAATTGTACAATGTCCGGGACGACTTGGCCGTCATTGACGGTGTCCTCCTAAAGCTGGACCGGATTGTGATTCCACACAGCATGCACAAGCTGGTCCTCGACCAACTACACGAAGGCCATCTCGGGGTTGAGAAGTGCAGACGGAGGTCCCGAGAAGCTGTATACTGGCCGGGCATCAGCGATGACATTGCCAACATGGTGCTCAACTGCCCCACCTGCCAAAGGTTTCAGCAGGCGCAACCCCCTGAGACGCTTTAGCCCCATGAGTTGGTGACGTCCCCCTGGGCGAAGGTGGGTGTGGACCTCTTTCATGCACTTGGCAGGGACTACGTCATCATCATAGATTACTTTTCGAATTATCCAGAGGTCATACGCCTACATGATTTGACATCGTCCACTGTCATCAGGGCATGCAAAGACACCTTCGCTCGTCATGGCATTCCGCTTGCTGTCATGTCGAACAATGGGCACTGTTTTGCAAGCCAAGAATGGTCTTCTTTTGCTGCTTCGTATGGCTTCAAACACGTGATGTCCAGCCCTCTGCATCCCCAGTCAAATGGCAAGGCGGAAAAGGGCGTTCACATCGTCAAGCGGCTCCTCTGCAAGGCTGCTGATGCCGGATCAGATTTCTGCCTCGCCCTGCTGGCCTATCGCTCGGCCCCACTAGCCACTGGCCTCTCACCAGCCCAGCTGTTGATGGGTCGCGCCATCTGTCCCATCCATTCTGGTCCCTACACCCAACTATGCTCCAGTACTGCAAAGGATGCGACAGCAGCATGCTCAGCAGAAGGTGGCACACAACACTCGGGCAACTGATCTTCCTGCCCTGGCGCCTGGAGACAACGTTCGCATCCACCTACCAGAGGGTGGCCGGTCGGCAGCTGCCGAAGTTCTCCAACGCGTGGCTCCCCGCTCGTTCCTGGTTTGCATGCCTGATGGCTCCATTCGCAGGCGCAATCGCCAGGCTCTTCGCCTGCTTCCGCGCTTGCTACGTGATCATACACCGGTGCCACGCCCTCCTGTTGTTCCTGATGTCGACTTCATGGAGCTTCCTGCCACTGTGCCCATTCCTCTGTCGCCTGTGGCCAGGCCCATTCCTCAGCCGGTGGATCCTGACCCACCCTTGAGGCGGTCAACCCGAATTCGTCGCCCACCTACTAGGCTGGACTTATGAGCCTGTTTGAACATTGGACTCACTGACGTATCATGCCACAATGTTAATATGTTTCTCTTTTTTGTCGTTACAGGAGTTCATTTTGATGCCTGATGTTTACACTTGTTTTGTTTATGGTACAACCTCGTTGCTATGTTGCACCTGACACCTTCCTATGTATATAGTTTAGCCTCATGTACATGTTGTAGATATTGTATACATACATTCAGCTGCACTCAGTACACATCTATATTTATTACCACATAGGCACATATTCTTGTAAAAAAGGGGGGATGTCATGATATTCAGATAAACATCATGGTGCAAACATACATACACACTGATGGACAGATCAACGGACCAATCAATACACACACAACATCACAGCCAATCACAGGCAGGAGCATACACACTATAAAACGGGGAACACAACACTTCCCGCGGATTCCAGCAGGAGACAGCTCAGGGCACAAAGCTCACAGCAAGCCACTCAGACATTCACCATGTGCTGAGTGCTTCTCCAAGATAGTGTTGGGGCTAGGTCCACAGGTTAGAGGGTAATGAACGAACCACAGTGAACAGCTTACAGATGTTATTATTGTTAGTAATAAATCTGAGTTGTACCATCCGCAACCGTGTTGGTTCGTCTGTGTAGCAGAGCACCCAACACGACAAAAACCTCCATAATGTTCGACCAGTTTACTCACTCAAAGTTTTACCCAGATGCCCTTATTTGCGAGATGAACAAAGGACAAAACAGGTTCACAGTATAACGCAATTTTATTCACGATTCTATTACTCAAGAAAATATGACTCAGACTCACAACTGAGCTTTGGGTTTTACCCGTAGTTAGTAAAGGAGGCTGACAGGCTACGATCACTCGATGTGGGTGTCGTCTCTGGGTTTGAAACTCAGGGTCCTTTCTTCTTACGATGGTTGTGCCTGGGGAACTCCCAGATTATCGCTTAAAATCTGTTTGATGTTCCTTTCTTTTTACTGGGAAGCTTGGATTGAGTCACCACCGGCCATAGTCTGAGCCAGACCCCAACTTGTTAATGGGAAAGACCCTCCTGTTTATCCATGGTAGTTCAATCAAGACCCATTGTCCTCAGAAACTTCCCTTGTCTGACCAGCTATCAGCTCATTAAGGAGTCTGATGGCTTCTTTTGTCTGTTCTTCGTCCTGCTGCAAAGTTGATCACCTGTGTCTGTGATGCACTATCAATAACGACGAGACGAGAGTAGAGTGTAATCGAGGCTTTTTTACGCAGAGATGTGTAGCCTCCCACAGCTGCTGCCGAAATGGCTTCAGCTCGGAGAGCCCACACATTTATATTCCGCCTACTGGGCGGAGCCAGCAGGCAGGATCTACCCCCATACCTGTAGTACAGGAGCCTTACCGTAATACACCTCATATGCGATATATGACTAACAGCGGTGACTACCGCATTCACCCCCTGTTAAAAAGGAGCCCAGCGGGGGTGGTGGAAGACTATTTACATGCATATGTTAACAGTTTAGGAAAAGTTTACAAATTCAGACGATCAGGCGCCTTGATCCTCCGTTGCGGGCGCAGCAGTCACGGTGGTGATGCAGGCGTCGGTTCGGTCAGCGGTGACACCGGGAGCGTGTTGACACAATCTTCATCCCTGGGTGGGATCAAGGGGAGGACGGATCGTCCTGGAGCGGGGACCGTGGTGAGGTGCGCTGGGGAGAGGAAGGGTGTCGCCGGGGCAGAGGGGTGGGGGATGTGGGGACCCAGCTGGCACCAGCTGGCACCAGGTCCCTGAGGGAGTCTGTGTCTTGGCGGCTGTCGGGGTACGCCACGTAGGCGTACTGTGGGTTTGCATGGAGTAGCTGTACCCTCTCGACCAACAGGTCCGCCTTGTGGAGCCGCACATGTTTGCGGAGGAAAACAGGTCCTGGATCTGCCAAACGCTGCCTGGGGTTCTTTTCGTACTATGCTCAGTGGGTCCAAAACTATGCGGACAAGGCCCGCCCACTCATCAAGTCATCAAGTCCCTCAACACAATCTTCGCTCTGTTTGGTTTACCTGCCTACATCCACAGTGACAGGGGATCTGATGAGCTGCGTCAGTTCCTGCTCAGCAGGGGTATCGCCTCCAGCAGAACGGCGAGCTACAACCCCCGGGGAAACTGGTAGGTCGAAAGGGAGAACGGTTTGGTTTGGAGGGCCGTCCAGCTGGCCCTACGGTCCAGGAACCTTCCAGCGTCTCGCTAGCAGGAGATCCTCCCTGATGCACTGCACTCCATCCGGTCACTACTGTGCACCGCTACGAATAACACACCCCATGAACGTCTTTTTACCTTCCCCAGGAAGTCCACATCCGGGGTGTCGCTCCCGACTTGGCTCGCAGCGCCACGACCAGTCCTGCTCCGTAGGCACGTCCGACTTCACAAGGCGGACCCGTTGGTGGATAGGGTACTCTTGTTCCACGCTAATCCCCAGTATGCCTACATTGGTACCCCAACAGCCGCCAAGATACGATCTCCCTCAGGGACCTGGCACCATCAGGTTCCTCCCCTGCCCGGCACCATCCTCCCCTTCCCCGGCGCGTCCATCATTGTCCCCACCAGGCCCATCTCTCCTTCCCCTGCCCACGCAAGCGGACGATGAAGATTTTGGCTTGCTCCCGGAGTCATCTAACAGCAGGCCAGCACCGGCAGCACCTCCGTCGCCGCCACCGTTATGCCGCTCCCAGCGGAAGGTCAAGGCTCCAGACAGATTGAACCTTTAACTGGACCTTCAGAATGGACAAAAAAACTTTTCTCTCACTTCATGTTGTTTTCTACGACACTGTAAATAATGTTCAACACTGTATTTAGCTCCACACCACCCCCGCCGGACTCATTTTTAACAGGGGGTGAATGTGGTGAACCACTGTACACCTGGATTTGGGGACGTAAGGTAGGACCTGTACTACAGGTTCGCTGGTAGCTCCTGCCGGTTGGCACCGCCCAGTAGGAGGAGTATAAATATGCGTGTCCTCCATTTAGCTGCCATTTTGCCAGCTGCAGCAGGAGGCCACGTATCTGACTGCAATAAAGCCACAGTTATACCCAACCTTAGTCTTTGTGCAATTGATCACGCATCACTTATATACGGGTCCCTGGGGACGGTGCCCATCACACTCCCCAGGGTCCAAAAACTGACAAAATGTCATTGAATAGCGGTGGGGAACTCACAGGTGGACCCAACGGGAAACCCCCTGAAAATCAGCCACAAATGAACTGTGAAATGTTTTGGGAGAATCGAGCCCTTCGTTCTGGTGCCTTGCACTATCGAGATTCATTGAAATTCCACATCGTCTAACTTCCTTGCTTTAACAGTTAACAATAGTTCAGAATATTTCACTCAGTTTCATTATGACCACGTGATTTACGAATTAGGTTCTAAATTGACAGAACACTGCACAGTTCACATAAAATATTGTCGGTAATGTTGGACTTTTAAAACCTCCGTAATGTTCGACCAGTTTACTCACTCAAAGTTTTACCCAGATGCCCTTAGTTGCGAGATGAGCAAAGGACAAAACAGGTTCACAGTTTAACGCAATTTTATTCACGATTCTATTACTCAAGAAAATATGACTCAGACTCACAACTGAGCTTTGGGTTTTACCCGCACTTCGTAAAGGATGCTGACAGGCTACGATCACTCGATGTGGGTGTCGTCTCTGGGTTTGAAACTCGGGGCTGTGGGGACCCAGCTGGCACCAGGTCCCTGAGGGAGACTGTGTCTTGGCAGCTGTCGGGGTACGCCTACTGTGGGTTTGCATGGAGTAGCTGTACCCTCTCGACCAACAGGTCCGCCTTGTGGAGCCGCACATGTTTGCGGAGGAAAACAGGTCCTGGAGCTGCCAAACGCTGCCTGGGGTTCTTTTCGTACTATGCTCAGTGGGTCCAAAACTATGCGGACAAGGCCCGCCCACTCATACAGTCCACCCAATTCCCCCTCACGGCCGAGGCACAACAGGACTTCGCCCGTATCAGAGCTGATATAGCCAAGGCAGGGATGCATGCAGTACACGAGTCACTGCCCTTTCAAGTAGAAAGCAACGCTTCGGACGTCGCCCTCGCCGCCACCCTCAATCAGGCAGGCAGACCCGTGGCATTCTTTTCCCGCACCCTTCATGCCTCTGAAATTCGGCACTCATCCGTCGACAAAGACGCTCAAGCTATCGTTGAAGCTGTGCGGCATTGGAGGCATTACCTGGCCGGTGAGAGATTCACTCTCCTCACTGACCAAAGGTCAGTAGCCTTCATGTTCAACAACACGCAGCGGGGCAAGATCAAAAATGATAAAATCTTGCGGTGGAGAATCGAGCTTTCCGCTTATAATTACGAGATTTTGTATCGCCCCTGCAAGATCAACGAGCCCCCAGACGCCCTCTCCCGAGGTATATGTGCCAGCTCACAAGTAGACCAACTCCGAGTCCTACACGACAGCCTTTGTCACCCGGGGGTCACACGACTGTACCATCTCATCAAGGCTCGCAACCTGCCCTACTCCATTGAGGACGTACAGACAGTCACCAGGGACTACCAGGTCTGTGCGGAGTGCAAGCCGTATTTCTACTGGCCGGACCGTGCGCGCCTGGTTAAGGCCTCCCGCCCCTTTGAACGCCACATTGTGGATTTCAAAGGGCCCCTCCCCTCCACTGACCTTAACACGTATATTCTCAGTGTGGTCAATGAATACTCCAGGTTCCCCTTCGCCATCCCATGCCCAGATATGACGTCCGCCAACGTCATCAAGTCCCTCAACACAATCTTCGCTCTGTTTGGTTTCCCAGCCTTCATCCACAGTGACAGGGGATCTGATGAGCTGCGTCAGTTCCTGCTCAGCAGGGGTATCGCCTCCAGCAGAACGGCGAGCTACAACCCCCGGGGAAACTGGCAGGTAGAAAGGGAGAACGGTTTGGTTTGGAGGGCCGTCCAGCTGGCCCTACGGTCCAGGAACCTTCCAGCGTCTCGCTAGCAGGAGATCCTCCCTGATGCACTGCACTCCATCCGGTCACTACTGTGCACCGCTACGACTAACACACCCCATGAACGTCTTTTTACCTTCCCCAGGAAGTCCACATCCGGGGTGTCGCTCCCGACTTGGCTCGCAGCTCCACGACCAGTCCTGCTCCGTAGGCACGTCCGACTCCACAAGGCGGACCCGTTGGTGGATAGGGTACTCTTGTTCCACGCCAATCCCCAGTATGCCTACGTTGGTACCCCAACAGCCACCAAGATACGATCTCCCTCAGGGACCTGGCACCGTCAGGTTCCTCCCCTGCCCGGCACCATCCTCCCCTTCCCTGGCGATTCCATCATTGTCCCCACCAGGCCCATCTCTCCTTCCCCTGCCCACGCAAGCGGACGATGAAGATTTTGGCTTGCTCCCGGAGTCATCTAACAGCAGGCCAGCACCGGCAGCACCTCCGTCGCCGCCACCGTTATGCCGCTCCCAGCGGAAGGTCAAGGCTCCAGACAGATTGAACCTTTAACTGGACCTTCAGAATGGACAAAAAAACTTTTCTCTCTCTTCATGTTGTTTTCTACGACACTGTAAATAATGTTCAACACTGTATTTAGCTCCACACCACCCCCGCCGGACTCATTTTTAACAGGGGGTGAATGTGGTGAACCACTGTACACCTGGATTTGGGGATGTAAGGTAGGACCTGTACTACAGGTTCGCTGGTAGCCCCTGCCGGTTGGCTCCGCCCAGTAGGAGGAGTATAAATATGCGTGTCCTCCATTTAGCTGCCATTTTGCCAGCTGCAGCAGGAGGCCACGTATCTGACTGCAATAAAGCCACAGTTGTACCCAACCTTAGTCTTTGTGCAATTGATCACGCATCACTTATATACGGCTCCCTGGGGACGGTGCCGGAGGCGGAGTCCCCCAGGGTTCCAAGCCCGGTCTTAAAGGGATCATTACATTAAGGGTACATTTATCATTCATCACACTCCCCAGGGTCCAAAAACTGACAAAATGTCATTGAATAGCGGTGGGGAACTCACAGGTGGACCCAGCGGGAAACCCCCTGAAAATCAGCCACAAATGAACTGTGAAATTTTTTGGGAGAATCGAGCCCTTCGTTCTGGTGCCTTGCACTATCGAGATTCATTGAAATTCCACATCGTCTAACTTCCTTGCTTTAACAGTTAACAATAGTTCAGAATATTTCACTCAGTTTCATTATGACCACGTGATTTACGAATTAGGTTCTAAATTGACAGAACCCTGCACAGTTCACATAAAATATTGTCGGTAATGTTGGACTTTTAAAACCTCCGTAATGTTCGACCAGTTTACTCACTCAAAGTTTTACCCAGATGCCCTTATTTGCGAGATGAACAAAGGACAAAACAGGTTCACAGTTTAACGCAATTTTATTCACGATTCTATTACTCAAAAAAATATGACTCAGACTCACAACTGAGCTTTGGTGGGTGGGGGGGGACCCGGCTGCCGCCAGGTCCCTGAGGGAGACTGTGCCTTGGCGGCCGTCGGGTTACGCCACGTAGGCGTACTGTGGGTTTGCATGGAGTAGCTGTACCCTCTCAACCAACGGGTCCGCCTTGTGGAGCCGCACATGTTTGCGGAGGAGAACGGGTCCTGGAGCTGCCAGCCACGTTGGGAGCGAAACCCCGGAGGTGGACTTCCTGGGGAAGGCAAAGAGACGTTCATGGGGCTTTCATTAGTCGCAGTGCAAAGGAGCGACCAACTGGAGTGAATGGCATTGGGGAGGACCTCCTGCCAGCGTGAGGTCGGGAGATTCCTGGACTGTAGGGCCAGCTCGACGGCCTTCCAGACTGTCCCATTCTCCCGCTCCACCTGCCCGTTTCCCCGGGGGTTGTAGCTGGTCGTCCTGCTCGAGGCGATGCCCTTGCTGAGCAGTTACTGGCGCAGCTCATCGCTCAGAAATGAGGATCCCCGGTCGCTGTGGACATAGGCGAGGAAACCGAACAGAGCAAAGGTGGTGTTGAGAGCTTTGATGATGGTGGCAGACGTCATATCAGGCCGGGACGTTGAGTGTCTTTAAGACAGAAGTTGATAAATTCTTGATTTCTCGAGGAATTAAGGGCTATGGAGAGCGGGTAAATGGAGTTGAAATCAGCCATGATTGAATGGTGGAGTGGACTCGATGGGCCGAATGGCCTTACTTCCGCTCCTATGTCTTATGGTCTTATGATCTTATGAGACGACGAAGGGGTACCTGGAGTATTCGTCGACCACGTTAAGAAAGTACGGGTTTCGGTCGGTGGAGGAGAGGGGCCCTTTGTAATCCACGCTGAGGCGTTCAAAGGGGCGGGAGGCCTTCACCAGGTGAGCTCGGTCCGGCATATAAATGCGATATATATATAACAGTGGTGACTACCACATTCTGGAAGTTTGTTACATATTCATAGTCTTTGGAGTGGGTAATCACAAAGTCCATATCGCAATAACAGGTTCATGCCTTGACTTGAGTGCTTTTGCAGATGGCCAGTATCAATTCCAGCCAGGGTCTCATGAGACAGTTTCTGTTCCTGGCCTATGTGTATCTTCTCAGCCTGTTTTCAGGACCACAGGAACCACATAAAGATTAAATAAATTTGAAAAAGAACCAAAGGGGAAATTTAGAGGATGCTTTTAACTCAGCAAATTATTATGACCTGCAAACAGATTCAATATTAATTTTCAATAAGTAATCATATATATACTTTGTGGTAGTATGTATTGGGGGTCATGTGGGACTGGAAGCCCTAATGTCATTGGCTGACAGATCCCGGGTCCTGGTTGGCCGTTGGCCTCTAGCTCCGCCCTGAAGGCGAAGTATAAGAAGCCGGAGTCTTCTCCCGCAGGCCAGTTTACTATCGAGCTGCGGGGGAACAGACACGCTTAATAAAGCCTCATCGACTTCACTCTATTCGTCTCACGGAGTCTTTGTGCGCTACAATTTATTAAGTGTGCCTAAAAAGGACTATGGAGCTCAGGATCATTCCGGAATGCCTGAGGATCAGCCCCCACGCAGTGAACGCGGCAGCAGCCTTCAAGCACTGGCAGACTTGCTTCGAGGCCTACCTCAGAACGACCACCGGCCGGGTCTCAGAAGACCAAAAACTGCAGGTCCTGCACTCGAGGGTGAGCACGGAGATTTTCTCCCTCATCGAAGACTCGGAGGATTTCCAGACGGCGTTCGCAGCACTGAAAAGTCTCTATGTCCGCCCAGTTAACCAAATCTACGCTCGCTACCAGCTCGCGACGAGACGGCAAGCTCCCGGAGAATCGATGGACGAGTTCTACGCCGCGCTGCTGATTTTGGGACGAGCCTGCAGCTGCCCGTCGGTGAACGCAAACGAACACACGGACATGTTAATGCGCGACGCTTTTGTGGCAGGTATGCAATCCTCCCAAATCCGCCAAAGACTTCTAGAAAAAGAGTCGCGAGGACTCTCAGAGGCCCGGGCCCTAGCAGCCTCCCTAGACGTGGCCGTGCGTAATACCCGCACCTACGGCCCCGACCGCGCGGCGACCCATTGGGCCCCGTACGTACCCGTCGTGGCAAACCCCCTACCCCCCCCCCCCGGACACCCCACAGGCTCGCGCGGTCCAAACACCGAGTCGCACCAGGGGCGCCCGCTGTTATTTCTGTGGCCAGGCGAAACACCCCCGACAGCGCTGCCCAGCCCATGCAGCTATCTGCAAAAGCTGCGGGTAAAAGGGCCATTATGCGGTTGTGTGCCGGTCCCGCGAGGTCGCCGCTGTCCCGGGGGCACAGGGAGACCTGCAAGCAGTTTATGCGCCCCAACCCCCCCAGCACGCCATGTACGACCCGCAGGCGCAGCCGCTCTGGGTCCCGACCACCGCGGTCCCGGGAGAACTGGGAGCTCTGCACGCCACCTACGCTCCTCAACCCCCCTCCCCGCAGCCCATGTATGACCCGCCGCCGGCGCTACCGCTTTGGGTCCTGGCCAACACTCTCCACGGAGAGGAGGGAGTTTTGCGCGTCCCTAACGCCACCCTAACCCCCACCCCGCGCCCCACGCCTGACCCGCCGGCGCCACCTACTTGGGCCCCGACCACCGCTGTCCCCGGTGAGGGAGCTCCGCGCGGTCCTAGCGCTCGCGGTCCTAGCGCTCCCCAGCCCCCCCAGCACACCATGTGCGACCCGCAGACCCCGCCATTTTGGGTCCCGGCCACCACGAGGGGAGGAGGGGCGCCGCCATCTTGGACTGCCCCAGACCTGTACGACGTGTGGGGGCGGCCATTTTGTCCACCCCCGCCGCCATCTTGTGACCCCCCAGCCACGTGCGATGTATGGGGGCGGCCATTTTGTCCATCCCCGACGCCATCTTGGACGGCAACAACTGACCCCACTCCACTACTACAACCACGTCTCGCTTCAATCACGCTCGATCAAGCTCGGCCCCGGACACTCCAGGCGACGACGACAACGGTGCTAATAAACGGCCACGAGATGCCATGCCTAGTTGACTCCGGGAGCACGGAGAGCTTTATACACCCCGACACGGTAAGACGCTGTTCCTTGACCACCTATCCCAGCGCACAAAAGATTTCCCTAGCTGCAGGATCCCACTCCGTACAGATCCAGGGATTCTGCATTGTTACCCTAACAGTGCAGGGGAGGGAGTTCAAAAACTACAAACTAAACGTCCTTCCCCAACTCTGTGCCCCCACCTTGCTGGGATTAGATTTCCAATGCAATCTACAGAGACTTACGTTCAAATTCGGCGGCCGAATACCCCCACTCACTATCAGCGGCCTCGCAACCCTCAAGGTGCAACCCCCGTCCTTGTTTGCGAACCTCACCCCAGATTGCAAACCCGTCGCCACTAGGAGCAGACGGTACAGCGCCCAGGACCGGACCTTCATTCGGTCCGAAGTCCAGCGGCTACTAAAGGAGGGCATAATCCAGGCCAGCAATAGTCCCTGGAGAGCACAGGTGGTAGTAGTGAAGACAGGGGAGAAACAAAGGATGGTCATTGACTATAGCCAGACCATCAACAGGTACACACAACTAGACGCGTACCCTCTCCCCCGCATATCCGACATGGTCAACCGGATTGCCCAATATAAAGTCTTCTCCACCGTGGACCTCAGGTCCGCCTACCATCAGCTCCCCATCCGCCCAAGTGACCGCAAGTACACAGCCTTCGAGGCAGACGGGCGATTATACCATTTCCTACGGGTCCCTTTTGGCGTCACAAACGGGGTCTCGGTCTTCCAACGGGAGATGGACCGAATGGTTGATCAACATGGGTTGCGGGCCACATTCCCGTATCTCGACAATGTAACCATCTGCGGCCACGATCAGCAGGACCACGACGCCAACCTCCAAAAATTCCTCCAGACCGCCAAAGCCTTGAACCTCACGTACAACGAGGACAAGTGCGTTTTTAGCACCGATCGGCTAGCCATTCTGGGCTACGTAGTGCGCAATGGGATAATAGGCCCCGACCCCGAACGTATGCGCACACTCATGGAATGTCCCCTCCTGCACTGCCCAAAAGCCCTGAAACGCTGCTTGGGGTTCTTTTCATACTACGCCCATTGGGTCCCCCAGTACGCAGACAAGGCCCGCCCCCTAATACAGACCACGACCGTCCCTCTGTCGACAGAGGCTTGCCAGGCCTTCAGCCGCATCAAAGCGGATATCGCAAAGGCCACGATGCGCGCCATTGACGAGTCCCTCCCCTTCCAGGTCGAGATAGACGCCTCCGACGTAGCTCTAGTGGCCACCCTTAACCAAGCGGGCAGACCCGTGGCCTTTTTCTCCCGGACCCTCCACGCCTCAGGAATCCGCCACTCTTCAGTAGAAAAGGAAGCCCAAGCCATAGTGGAAGCTGTGCGACATTGGAGGCATTACCTGGCCGGCAGGAGATTCACTCTCCTCACGGACCAACGGTCGGTAGCCTTCATGTTCGATAATGCATAGCGGGGCAAAATCAAAAACGACAAGATCTTAAGGTGGAGGATCGAGCTCTCCACCTTCGCCGGGGTGAGGGCGAGTGCCGGGTAGGGGCGCGAGGGCGAGTGCCGGGGAGGGAGAAGAGGGCGAGTGCCGGGGTGAGGGGGTGAGGGCGAGTGCCAGGAAGGGGCGCGAGGGCGAGTGCTGGGGAGGGAGAAGAGGGCGAGTGTCGGGGAGGGGGGGAGAGGGCGAGTGCCGGGGAGGGGGGGAGAGGGCGAGTGCCGGGGAGGGGGGGAGAGGGAGAGTGACAGGGAGGGGGGAGAGGGCGAGTGTCAGGGAGGGGGGGAGAGGGAGAGTGACAGGGAGGGGGGAGAGGGCGAGTGTCAGGGAGGGGGGGAGAGGGCGAGTGACAGGGAGGGGGGAGAGGGCGAGTGCCGGGGAGGGTGGTGAGGGCGAGTGCCGGGGAGGGGGGAGAGGGCGAGTGCCGGGGAGGGAGGTGAGGGCGAGTGCCGGGGAGGGGGGGGAGAGGGAGAGTGTCAGGGAGGGGGGGAGAGGGAGAGTGACAGGGAGGGGGGAGAGGGCGAGTGTCAGGGAGGGGGGGAGAGGGCGAGTGACAGGGAGGGGGAGAGGGCGAGTGCCGGGGAGGGAGGTGAGGGCGAGTGCCGGGGAGGGGGGAGAGGGCGAGTGCCGGGGAGGGAGGTGAGGGCGAGTGCCGGGGAGGGAGGTGAGGGCGAGTGCGAGTGCCGGGGTGAGGGCGAGTGCGAGTGCCGGGGTGAGGGCGAGTGCCGGGTAGGGGGGAGGGGGCAAGTGCCATGGAGCAGGGGAGAGGATGAGTGCCGGGGTGAGGGGGTGAGGGCGAGTGCCAGGAAGGGGCGCGAGGGCGAGTGCCGGGGAGGGGGGGAGAGGGAGAGTGACAGGGAGGGGGGAGAGGGCGAGTGTCAGGGAGGGGAGGTGAGGGCGAGTGACAGGGAGGGGGGAGAGGGCGAGTGTCAGGGAGGGGGGGAGAGGGCGAGTGACAGGGAGGGGGGAGAGGGCGAGTGCCGGGGAGGGAGGTGAGGGCGAGTGACAGGGAGGGGGGGAGAGGGCAAGTGCCGGGGAGGGGGGAGAGGGCGAGTGCGAGTGCCGGGGTGAGGGCGATGTGGTGTTGGGTGCTCTGGTGCACAGATGAGCCAACACAGTTGTATGTGGTACAACTCTATTTTATTTTAACTCTTATAATACAGTTCGTTCTGGATACTCTGCACGTGCTGTCTCCCTGAGTGTGTTTGGTAACAGATCTGTCCTGGTCCTCCTCTGCAGCGAATACTGACCACCGGGGGTCGTGTCTGTGCTTTTATATCTTTCTGTCATTGGTTGTGGTGTTGTGTGTTCTGATTTGTCTGTTGGTGTGTCTATCATGATGTGTGTGTTTGAATATCATGACATCCCCCCTTTTTACAAAGATATGTGCCTACGTGGTTATAAATATAATTGTGTCGTGAGTACATCTAAGAGTGTGTGTGTGTGTTGTGTACAGCGTGTGTATATGACGTAACTATTTACATGGGGCGATGTCGGGTGCGTCACACTAACAAGGTTGTACCATAACAAAACTTGGATGCGAGAGAAAAAAAAACTTGAACATTGGTCTGGTCAGACGATATCTGGAACAATAAACAACAACAGGTTATAATACAGAAGTGTTTGACTTTTTGAACGTATGAACAGCGTTATAAGTCCAGTCTAATGGGTGACCGCCTCAAGAATGGGCTGGTCCTCAAGCCGGTTCAGCTGTGGAGATTTGGGGTCACATTGGTTCACCTTGGACTGTTGGAGGTGATGCTCTTGCCGAAGTCTCTACTTTACCATTTGTTGTACTTCGTGCAGTGCTTGGTTTTTTCATTCGTGCAAATATAACATTCAACATCTTTGTTAGTGGTGCCTTGGCTGTGGTTTGGTTCTGGTGGCGATGGAAGGGGCATGATCCGTGGCATCTCCACGAAGTCATCCTTGGGAACCAGTGGAGGATCCGGCGTGTGCGTACGGTTCAGTTGCGAGCGTGGAAGGCGGCGCAAAGCTCGCTGATTGCGCCTACGCACCAATCAATCCGCCCTGCATGCCAGGAACAAGGTGGAGTCTTTTTTCTTTTTATGTTTGTGGTGGACGGCATCTTGTAGCCGATGGGTCGTTGCCATCGAAGTAGCACCATCACTAATATCATGCAAGGCGATGACTGTGCCAGATGTGGAAGTTGGCCGAGACCGTGCACGCTGGTTCCGGCCACCTGCTGTGCCGGAAGGGCGACTCCGCAGAGAAACATCGAAGCATGTCGCCTTGGAGAGAGAATTGTTGCTCGCATCAACGTCTGGCTATGGCGCGAATTGGTGTGTCCATCTTGGACCGCCGGTGCTGGTTGCCACTGCCGACCCAGTGGGACTGCCACGCGATCCATTCCCTGTCGCCGTGGCATCCGCCGTCACCCTGAGCGTGCCATCACCGAGGCCGCAACACCGCCCGTCCGGAGCAAGGTCTGGCGTGCGCAAATCAGAGTCGGCGCTTGGCTGCTCCCCATCTGGAGTCCGGTCTGCCTTCCGTCGATGCCCCCCGTCCGGAGTCCCAACAGGTTCACTGGAGGCAGCCGAGATTCCCTGAAGCTGCACTTCTGGAGTCGGAACATGCAGGAATGCACCAACCAGTGGAGAGGGTCGAGCCATCGAGGGTGGAAGCGGTGCGCCGCCACCGCAGTCGTCAGTGGTCCCACCGTGATCGTCGAGTGCCTCGGTACGCACTAGGCGAGGTCTGTCACCTTGCACCTTTTGCATGGGAAGTGGGATGCTGTCGTCACTCGTCTCACATCCCGTGGATAGATCCTCATTAGCAGCTTGCTGTTCACTAGGGTTGGGTAAATTGTCAGAGTTTTCATCTGGTGGTGCACACCATGTCGGTGGACTGTCATTGTCTTGCCGTTGTCCTTCATTTGGGCTTTTCTTCTTTGGAATTTTAAATCTTCCCCCAGACATTGCAGAACCTTGTTTATTACCCCCAACTTCTCCCATATGTATGGTCTCGAATATAGGATCCAATGTTTCTATCGACATTGTACTATTTTCCAAAGAACATTCCGTTTCACTTTTCTTCTCAGGTACCTCATATGTATCTTTGTCTAATGTACATGCCTTCATGGTCTCTGGGTCTGATTTTGCTGGGACTGGCATGGTCACAGTCTCTCTTTTACTGTTCTCAATTGCCCACATTATACTCCCCATACATAACTGCTTAATCACTGGGGTTAGTGTGGTACAATGGATAATCGGGTCGACCTTATCTGCATCTTCACCATTAGTGGAAAGCACACTTGGTTCACTTGAAACTGCTGCGGGTTTTAAAGTCGTTATCTGGCTACTCGATGTCGGTGTCCTCAGGATTCTTGCTCCAAAGTTCTGCTCATTTATCAGTGGAGTGTGTATAGGTTCAATGCAATTAATGTTCCCCTCAAGGTTTGAAGAGTCATTACTGACTAACTGCTGGTCTCCGAAGTTGGGATTTTGCGGCGTTGTGTTGAAGGGAGACATTTGTCCCTGCTGTAGATATGATTCAGGTTGTGTTATTTCCATTACCTGAGGATCAATGTCTTGTCCATTTTTTCGATCCGTACTAAAACACTGGCAATTCTCAGTCTGCTTCTTGCAAGTTAAACATTCAATTAATTTCGTTAGCAAATCCTCAGCATCCTTCTGTGGCCGTGCAGCATTATTAATCTCTGTTCGGCTATAATGATCCTGAAGGTCAGCGCATAAACCTTTTTTCTTCGGGCTTGGACGAGGCGATTCCTGTGGCTTGTCTTCAGTTGGGCTTGAACAGTCTTCAGCGCTGTGCCCTTCATTGTAGCATGAGAGACCGTCATGGTCATGCTGCTGTGTAGTGGAGCATGGTAGGCTGTTATAGCCTTCTTGCTGTTCACGTGAGCATGGCAGACTTGCATCGTCTGCCGCTGGTTGGTCAGGAGAGGTTGCTAGACCCTCATGGTCTTGTTCCTGCAAGGACTGCACATTGGAGTCTTGCGTTGCTTCTATCGTGGAGGCTGTCAACGAGCTCTCTGTGGAGGCTTGTGACACTGGAGTCACTTCTTGTTCGTGCAAGGACTGCGCTCTGGAGTCTTGCGTTGCTTCTATCGTGGAGGCTGTCCACGAGCTCTCTGTGGAGGCTTGTGACACTGGAGTCACTTCTTGTTCGTGCAAGGACTGCGCTCTGGAGTCTTGCGTTGCTTCTATCGTGGAGGCTGTCCACGAGCTCTCTGTGGAGGCTTGTGACACTGGAGTCACTTCTTGTCCGTGCAAGGACTGCGCTCTGGAGTCTTGCATTTCTGCAATTGTGGAGTCTGTCCACGAGCTTGCTGTGGAAGCTTGTGACACTGGAGTCACTTCTGGTTCATGCGAGGACTGCACTCTGGAGTCTTGCATGTCTTCTTTCATAGAGTCGGGAACATTGAGCGGGACGTGGACCACGCTCTGTGTGGCAGCAGGGCGCTCTCCGTGTGCTTGCACCGCTCCCTGTCTGTTAATGTCAGGCTGCAGCATCATCCGGTACTGATAAGTTGGAACGTCATATCTGCTGGATTGAAGATCCTCAAATCCGAAAAATGAATCCGCATCTGCGTCGGATTCAATGTGGGGGTCGCCAATGTGCAACACGAAAGGTTCGTCCGAGTCATAGTCGTATAGGACCACGGAGCTGTCATTGGGCTCGCGAGGTCCGGAAACACTGTAAAGATCGTCATCGAAGTATTCGAGGTCGGAATCATCGGCTTGTGCGTAGGTAACTGCTTGTCGGAGGGTTCTTCGGAGGTCAAATTCATTTCCTGGGTCAATTTGCGGCAATGTTCTGTCATTCCAGGTGAGGGAAGGTTGTTTTACAGCTTTAACAGATTTTTGTTTTTTTGATTTGGGACGTTTCCCTTTTAAATTGGATTTGGGACATTTCCCCTTTAAATTGGTGCAGTCTGGGGCCTCTGACATCCTGACGCTCGGTATGTAGCACGTAGGAAGCGACTGCGCATGCTCAGATCGCTGTTCCTTTACCGATGGCCGTTTTCTTGACTGCGCATGCGCAGCATCTCGCGCATGCGCAAACGAAACTTCCGGTTCTGCGCACTGCTCGCGCAACTGTGCTAGCGTGATACCTTTAGCAAGATGGCCGCCAACCTCGACCCAGCCCTCTCTCAGGCCCGGGATTTCGGCCTCTGGGAATTCGGGCTCTGGGATCCCAGCCACGAGGTGAGTACTGCAGCTTTTCTTACCTTTACTTGCCGATTGGATTGCGTTTTCTTCACAGTACTTGGAGAATTTGTCCAGGACTGCCTGGTAATCGTACCTTTGCTGCCTCCTGAAGAACCTGAACCTTGTGAATATTTCTCTTGCCCTTGCACCGGCGATGGTGAGGAGAAATTCAATTTTTTCGCTATCATCCAGGTCTTGGAGTTCAGCTGCCACCAGGAACAATTCGAACCATTGCCGGAATCGCCGCCAGTTTTCGCGGAGATCGCCGTAGCACTGGAGCGGCTGCGGAACCGGGAGTTCTATCATTTTGCCTGGGCACTGCTGGTTGTCTGTGTACACTGAGGTATGCCGGCAGGTATCGATCCACTCCTGTACCATGTGGTGTTGGGTGCTCTGGTGCACAGATGAGCCAACACAGTTGTATGTGGTACAACTCTATTTTATTTTAACTCTTATAATACAGTTCGTTCTGGATACTCTGCACGTGCTGTCTCCCTGAGTGTGTTTGGTAACAGATCTGTCCTGGTCCTCCTCTGCAGCTAATACTGACCACCGGGGGTCGTGTCTGTGCTTTTCTATCTTTCTGCCATTGGTTGTGGTGTTGTGTGTTCTGATTTGTCTGTTGGTGTGTCTATCATGATGTGTGTGTTTGAATATCATGACAGGCGAGTGCCGGGTAGGGGGGAGGGGGCAAGTGCCATGGAGCAGGGGAGAGGATGAGTGCCGGGGTGAGGGGGTGAGGGCGAGTGCCAGGAAGGGGCGCGAGGGCGAGTGCCGGGGAGGGAGAAGAGGGCGAGTGTCGGGGAGGGGGGGAGAGGGCGAGTGCCGGGGCGAGGGCGAGTGCCGGGGAGGGCCGGAGGGCGAGTGCCGGGGTGAGGGCGAGTGCCGGGAAGGGGGCAAGTGCCGGGGTGAGGGCGAGTGCCGGGGAGGGGGAAAGTGCCAGGGAGGGGGGGTGAGGGCGAGTGCCGGGAAGGGGGCAAGTGCCGGGGTGAGGGCGAGTGCCGGGGAGGGGGGGTGAGGGCGAGTGCCGGGAAGAGGGCAAGTGCCGGGGTGAGGGCGAGTGCCGGGGAGGGGGAAAGTGCCAGGGAGGGGGGGTGAGGGCGAGTGCCGGGGAGGGGGCAAGTGCCGGGGTGAGGGCGAGTGCGAGTGCCGGGGTGAGGGCGACTGCCGGGTAGGGGGGAGGGGGCAAGTGCCATGGAGCAGGGGAGAGGATGAGTGCCGGGGTGAGGGGGAGAGGGCGAGTACCAGGAAGGGGCGCGAGGGCGAGTGCCGGGGAGGGAGGTGAGGGCGAGTGCCGGGGAGGCGGGGAGAGGGAGAGTGACAGGGAGGGGGGAGAGGGCGAGTGTCAGGGAAGGGGAAAGGGAGAGTGACAGGGAGGGGGGAGAGGGCGAGTGTCAGGGAGGGGGGGAGAGGGCGAGTGTCAGGGAGGGGGGAGAGGGCGAGTGCCGGGGAGGGAGGTGAGGGCGAGTGCCGGGGAGGGGGGAGAGGGCGAGTGCCGAGAAGGGAGGTGAGGGCGAGTGCCGGGGAGGGAGGTGAGGGCGAGTGACAGGGAGGGGGGGGAGAGGGCGAGTGCGAGTGCCGGGGTGAGGGCGAGTGCCGGGTAGGGGGGAGGGGGCAAGTGCCATGGAGCAGGGGAGAGGATGAGTGCCGGGGTGAGGGGGTGAGGGCGAGTGCCAGGAAGGGGCGCGAAGGCGAGTGCCGGGGAGGGACAAGAGGGCGAGTGCCGGGGCGAGGGCGAGTGCCGGGGAGGGCCGGAGGGCGAGTGCCGGGGTGAGGGCGAGTGCCGGGAAGGGGGCAAGTGCCGGGGTGAGGGCGAGTGCCGGGGAGGGGGGGAGAGGGCGAGTGCCGGGGCGAGGGCGAGTGCCAGGGAGGGCCGGAGGGCGAGTGCCGGGGTGAGGGCGAGTGCCGGGAAGGGGGCAAGTGCCGGGGTGAGGGCGAGTGCCGGGGAGGGGGAAAGTGCCAGGGAGGGGGGGGTGAGGGCGAGTGCCGGGAAGGGGGCAAGTGCCGGGGTGAGGGCGAGTGCCGGGGAGGGGGGGTGAGGGCGAGTGCCGGGAAGAGGGCAAGTGCCGGGAAGAG